>NC_059380.1:11145000-11745000 GCF_019703515.2 Myxocyprinus asiaticus
GATGTGTCGTTTGATGTTACAGTCTGCAATTTTCACCGTAACTAGGTTTTTAAAAACTCCTATTTACTTAAAGGGAAGTATGTGTTTGTGCCATTAAAGCCTTGATCACAGTTGCCTTTGGCTTGCTTACTGGGGTTCTAAATACAATTATTTATTTAATTATTGTTATACACAATTTACAAAAATATTTAATCAAACTACACAATGATGACTAAGATTTTATAGATATTACAGTTTCATTTGCTGTAATGCATCTGTAACAAGGTTAAGAATGGGAAAGGGAGGTGAGAACCATCAAAATGAAAACTTAAAAAGACACAGAACACACGCACACACAGCAACTGTGTGTGGCTCTCTCTGTCCCTAACTGCCACATTCCGCTGCACTTATCCCTCTCCTCAGCTGATTAGCCCGATTGGGGGCCGGGTGTGCGTAGTCACGGCCCGGCCCCGCCCTTCTCCTCGTCACAGCATCATTTTCTGTAAAGCTCCTTTGAAACTGTGTTTAAAAAGCGCTATACAAATAAAATTGACTTGAAATCTGATCAAAACACCTGGCACTGTTTCATGGTGTGGTTTGATTCAGTGTAAGAAGCTTTAAGGGGAACATAACATAATCTTTATGGCTTGTTTTTAAATATTAGTAATAAAAAAAACAGCAATGCAGCTATAGAAGTGCCTTTATGAGATATGAATCACAATTCCTGAAGAACACACCATAAATGAATACTCTAAATTAGAGTTTGTGCAAGAATTGAGTTGCACATTTGTTAATGTATTTAATAAAACGCATTATCTTTAGTATATTTTATATTTAGTTAGAATTTGTGACGAGGAGGAGGGTGGAGTGACTATGCACGCCCGGCCCCCAATCGGGCTAATCAGCCGAGGAGAGCGATAAGTGCAGCGGGATGCGGCAGTTCGAGAGAGAGATAGCCACACGCAGCTGCCGTGTGTGTGTTTGTGTTGTGTGTCTTTTTGTTTTATTAAATATTACTTTGACTCTTTAGCCAGTTCCCGCCGCCTCCTTTCCCATTTTAACCTTGTTACAGTATTCTTTAGTACTTTTGTGTGTTATGGTAGACCAGACTTATATTCCTCTTATAAAATACTGTTTCATGTTCAGTGATGATTGACCTGTTGGTTCTTGCTATCTTTTTCAGATGTTTCCCCTGTTAATTGCCCATCAACTTTGAGCACTTGACTCACCTGCTCCAATACAGGATACATTTATAAAATGTGTAACATAAGATCAATAATTCTTCTCTGAGGTGGTTATGTCAGACGTTTTAGTAATACTCCATGTCTTCAAATGAAAGTGCAATAAAACTTGACAAAATTAGCAACACTGTCTTCTTTTGGCTACATTAAAGAAGTAAATAAGTGCACTCAAAAATGAAAATGTTGTCATTGTTTACTCACCCTCATGTACAACTTTCTTCATGGAACATGAGAATTTGTGAATATTGGTGCTGCTGTTTTCCATACAATGAAATTAAAGGTGACTGAGGCTGCCAGTCCCAAACACTCTGCCTAACATCTTTTGGGTTCCATGGAAGAGTGTCATATGGGTTTGAAACTACATGAAGGTGAGTAAATGACAGAATTAATGTTTTTGATGAACTAATCTCTTTAAAATCGTAAATATCTTATTCTTTTTTACCAAGGCATTCGAGGTCAGTTAGATTCTCAAAAGCAAATCTGTTTTCTAAAGTATTATTTATGAATTATTAAAAACATGTGAAACTCAGTATCTTGTAAAATATTGTAAATTGTTGTGCATGTTACTACAAAAGGCAACAAATATTGGTACATTTTACACACTGGTATAGAACAAGACACCTGGAGCTCTGGCATTTTGGTTAAGTTCGTTGTGTGTTGTCATGTCAGTTGTCTGGGACTGATGCCCCTATTCAGCATAAGCATTCTGGGCAAATAATAATTAAAAAAAATTATACATAAAGTCCACTCCTTTATTTAAAGGAAAATGTTACACAAAGAAACAAGATTGTGGCCATGAAGCATTGTAACGCCTCACTAGTAGCAGAAAAGCCCCACAACTGCTCATCATCTTGTGATAAGGAGCACGGATCACCATTTCTCCAGTATACTCTAAATTCTTTGGTGGTCTTGTACAAATCTTAAATTGCAGTGATATTTTCCGCTGACCGCGTCCACTTGTTTTAAAGTTAGCAGCCCCATGGTGCATGTAAACTGTGCATGCTCCTTAACTTGTGAATAACCACAGCCCACGTGATGTCGTCATACTCGAAGCGCAAAAAGAAATGAAGCGCAAAGGGAAAGAGGTACCACAAACTTTAAAAGAAGCATCACAAAGAAAAAAAAATACTTTCTGCAAAGTGAAACTCAAAGAAAAAGAAGTGTTGCAAAAGAATTGATGCCAAAAGTCTGTTGCAGATTTTTTTTTAAAAAGGATCTCGATTCTCGGGTTTCATTTACAACATACACTGTTTTTTGCAATTAAATACATCTTTGTCTTTTGCAATACTTAATTTTTTTGAAAATATATAAGTCATCATTTTGACTCCATATAGAGACATTGTGTGTGAAAATCCCAGGAGATCAATAGTTACAGAAATATTCAAACCAGCCCTCTGGCACCAACAATCATGCCACGGTCCAAATCACTGAGGTCACATTTTTTCCCCATTCTGATGGTTGATGTGAACATTAACTGAAGCTCCTGACCCATATCTGCATGATTTTATGCATTGCACTGCTGCCACACAATTGGCTGATTAGATAATCACATGGATGATTGTTGGTGCCAGACGGGCTGGTTTGAGTATTTCTGTAACTGCTGATCTCCGGGGATTTCCACGCACAACAGTCTCTAGAATATGCTCTGAATGGTGCCAAAAACAAAAAGCATCCAGCGAGCAGCAGTTCTGCGGATGGAAACGCCTTGTTGATGAGAGAGGTCAACAGACAATGGCCAGTTTGAACAAAGTCTACGGTAACTCAGATAAACGTTCTGTACAATTGTGGTGAGAATAATAGTATCTCTGTTGAATGAGTTTTAATGACTTCAGTCTAAGTGTATGTAAACTTCTGACTTCAACTGTGTGTGTGTGTGTGTGTGTGTAAAAATACACATACACACACACACACTTCAAGTCAGACATTTACATACACTTAGGTTGAAGTCATTAAAACTAATTTTATAACCACGCCACAGATTTCATATTAGCAAACTTTCGTTTCGGCAAAAAAGGTCATGTCGTGTCTTGAGAAGTACTACATGCCTAATATCTGCGTGGGGGAGTGTTATCTATCATTGATTTTATGCTGATCATGCTCTTCTTGTATGTCAGTTCATGACACAGTCATGATTTGCATGTTTTGATTAGCTGAAAGTGATGCACTTGTGACATTCTCACGAGTATTTGATCTTGAATCCAAACAACTTTATTATCTGATATGATGATGTGAGAAACAGAAATAACACCTCCCTGTTTCCATTTCTTTGATTTACGGTGCATCTTGTTACATATGCGCTGACGCTCAAATTTACCTCAAACGAAGCCAAGCTGCTTGAATTTTTGCGCAAGGAGTGGCATAAAGTCACCAAATAGCAATGTGAAAGACTGGAAGAGAGCATGCCAAGACACATGAAAGCTGTGATTGAAAATCCACCAAATATTGATTTCTGAACTCTTCCTAATTGAACTCTTCCTTATATATATATATATATATATATATAATATTTTTATATTGTTATATCAAATATTATATGCTATATTGTTTTATTATAGATAAGAAATTATGCACACGAGCATAAAAACATTAAGATGTCAGTGAGAAAAGCTATCATTTCAGCAGAACACATACCAATTTGCAGAAGGTCTGCTCTATGCATGCTATCGGACATGATCACAACCTGTTTTCTTCAGAATTGTTGAGTTTGGGAAATGTCTTAATCTAAATGTGCTAAGAAAAGGCATCCATATATTTCTACGAATCCTCTCCTTCATGTACATGTCCAAAGAATGAAAACTACTTTAGGTTTCTTAACTGCTATCATGTTAATATCAGATGAGGTCTGCTGTGTGTAGTATAGTAATGAATATTGTATAATGAAGTATAGTAATTCAGTAGACACCATTTATTCTTTCTCTAAAGGAAAAGTGCTTTATGATGTACATCCAGACAATATGATGTGGTGTCTGTGGCTCACGTTACCTTACCAAATCATCCATACATCACTGCTGTTAGTCATAGTGAAAATATTAGAATAAGCTGGCTGAAGGTATCTCATAGACTGCAGAAGATCAAGCACAATCTCAAATAGATTACAAGAAGTCAGGCCAGAGGCATCCAGCAACTCAGCACTGAGGAAACAGAATCTACAGGTCATCAGAACTGAAATGGAAGTGGAAAGTGCCAGCACTCATGTTTAGCTTGAAGTATAGTTTTTCTAAGAAAAACAACTAACACGCAGAAATTAAGATGCAGGCGCAAAACCAACAAGACCATCCCATCGGTAATGGGTGATCTTGGGGAGCTTATTTTAGTGCAGTTTCATAACACATGCTAATTGGCGGTTTATATCATAAATCACATGTCTTCGAATATTTTCGTCTTATGCATTCTGCTGCAGTATTTGTTGGCTATCAGTTGGGACACAAAACCTCTGGGGTTTAGTGAGAATGAAAGTGGTGAAACATGCTGCGGTTGTTCAAAGCCCCCCCCTTGCTTGTGTTCAGAGTGAAGTAGGCTTTCTCAGTCAAACTCGTAGTGTATTTTTCTATTTCTATCAGGCGTTTGATGATTTCATTTGAAACTGCAGTTCTAGGTGAAGTGTAGAAATGAAACTTACCTTTCATGGTTTGGCCTATAGAGAAGATGTGAGAACATCATATTTTTTCACATTTGCATAGTAGATGTACACAGTTTTTAGTGGAGGCCTATAGTAGAATTTGCTTCCACCTTTACAATTTTTCACCATGTCTTAATATAATAACTGATGTTTTAGCACCGCATCAAGTATGCTTTTGAGTCAGTCCCCCTATCAAAATCATAACCATGTAAACTTACATGAGCGTTAACTCTCTGTCATACCCTTTTTCTCACTTCCCTTCACTTACTCTATTTTCTGATGAGAGAGACAGTTTTTCTAAGACCACTGACCCAGTTTCTCACTACTGGCAAGTTTTCAAGAAATCAAGCTCACCCGACGTGCACACTTTGCAGTGGTTTATTTATAATCGGAAATCATAACCACAGTGATTACATGGGGGCAAAATTGAAAAGATCCCCCTTCATGTGGTTTTATATGTATTTGAACTAAGCAGTTTTTGTTAGTTTCAGTGGTAGGCCAGCACATTGGCTATCTGCATTCAGAAAATTTATCCACAAATCAAGCCTTAAGTAACAGATGACTGCTTTACATTGTTTATATGTTGCAGCTGCTTGTTTCTCTTTACAATACACTGCCCTTTGACTGAAATGAGTGCCAATGTTATGTTTTGAGTGTACTACCATTATTATTATTATTATATGATTTTTCTTTTTTTTTTTTACGATATGACAGTTTTTAAGGTCTAGGGTGAAAGTTTATTTTCTTCAGCAATCTCAAGTTTTAATGTCTTGAGACATGATAGCTGAATTTTTGTTGTTTTTGTGTGTTGCAGCATGGATGGAGGTGAGCTGTTCAGTCGGATTCAGGACAGAGGGGACCAGGCATTCACTGAGAGAGGTACCATAGTTGTCCAACACTGTTAGAGATCAGCATCCATTTTAGGCACCTGTACAGAATGTAGTGTACTGTTACAATGTCAGATACATAATAGTTTTATGTACTGTATAATTTCCCTGACGTTTAAACGAAAATTTTGGAGTCGACTAGTCTAAAAAGCAAAAAAAAAATAAATAAATAAATAAATAAAAATCTGAGAAATGTTTGTTTATGCAACCTATTTAAAATACATAATCTATTCCAAATTCAATGCTAAATTCCACTGAAAAGGGGCATTTATCTGCGCCGTGCTTGCCTTGCATTCAGTATACGCATATTATGCAGTTTGCGTAGGGCACCAATTCCTTAGGGGGGCACCATCTTACCCTAGGGGGGCACTAGAAACTCCACCAGCTGCCCTTACTCGCACGTTATTCAAGAACCTTTTGCAAGCAGTTGCGGAACACAGACGATTGCCTCACGTTCGCACTTTCACCTCGCGCTTGCACAGCACCTCGCCCCCGCCTAACAGCCTGTTCTAAACAGAATTCACTAAGTAAAATTTACTTAACATATTAAAATAGTCAGGACATTCTATGAGAGAGGAAGAAAATGTGCTGAAAAGTTGTGCCTATTTCACAAATTGCATTAGCCTATGATCTAATATGACAGCTTTCCAGGTAAGAATGTTAACCAATAACAGTTAAGATGTTAACAAAAATAGCTATAGAAAAAATAGGTCTGTGAGAAATGTACAATAAACCTAATGTATTGTTCTGAACATGATGTGCACACAGAATAAAAGATAGTTTAACCAGTTAAGCAGTCAGCACGTCAACTAGCAGCATCAGTACCGTTTAGTCGACTAGTCTCGCACATCCCTACTGTATACTGTATGTATAAGGCTGCCAAAAAAAAATTTTTAAATACTGTGCCTTTTTGTTGCTATATTGACTTCAAGATTGACTAATTTCTTGTTTTTTTGTTTTTTGTTTTTTTTGTTTAGAGGCTTCTGATATCATGAAGAGTATAGGAGAGGCCATTCAGTATTTGCATGCTATAAACATTGCACACAGAGACGTCAAGGTAAGGATCTTATAATGGCAACCATTCGATTGATGGGTGATGTTATGAGAAGCATAGTAGTTACCTTTTTTTTCTGAGCTTTTTAATCAACCGAATAATTCTGAAAATTCAATTTGCAGCCAGAAAACCTGTTATATACCTCGGAAATGCCCAGCGCCCTTCTCAAACTGACAGACTTTGGGTTTGCAAAGGAGACGACCACACACAACTCTCTGGCCACCCCTTGCTATACTCCTTATTATGTTGGTAAGAATATTATGTTGGTAATCATCAACAATCATTTGAGATTGAAAATAAGTAGTCAGACTTATTTTTCCATTCCCCATGCTCTTTCCTCTCCCTCCATTTGAATGTTTTTTTTTTTTTTCATCTTTTTCATGTTATAGCCCCAGAAGTTCTTGGTCCTGAAAAGTATGACAAGTCCTGTGACATGTGGTCTTTGGGTGTCATCATGTATATTCTGTAAGTGAATCTGTCTCGTATGTTGTTCATAGACCATTTTTGTCTGTACTGCCAACAGCTTGGCCTGCACATGACATTACCTTGTCAAGTGTCACTGATCATCATTTGTTACATATAAAGCTAAGTACCTATGTTTGCTTTTTTTCAACTGTTAGGCTCTGTGGTTACCCACCTTTCTATTCCAACCATGGTCTGGCTATTTCCCCTGGTATGAAGACACGGATCCGTATGGGACAGTATGAGTTTCCAAATCCTGAGTGGTCTGAAGTGTCAGAGGAAGGTATTGATTTCCTGTTTTATTAAACCAACTTGAGAAACCTTTCCTAGAATGCTGTCATCTTCAAGCACATTTCTAAGAATCATTATAGATTTGAGTGACTCAGTTTTTGTGTAGCCAAGCAGCTCATCGGAACATTACTGAAAACTGAGCCGTCACAGAGGTTGAGCATCACAGAGTTCATGAACCACCCCTGGATCAATGTAAGTGTACATTATCATTACTCCATGGACAGTTATGATTAAGCAGTAGATGGATGGGCTTCCTGTGTATCTATTGTTGGTCTGTTCTGTGGTGTGATTTTAGCAATCAACGGAGGTACCACAGACCCCCCTACACACCAGCCGTGTTCTGAAAGAAGAGAAAGACACTTGGGAAGATGTCAAGGTGAGGCCTTGCACTTGAACTGTATCCTTCGCAGAGAAGGCAATCCCGTAATGCATTGCGTCAATCTTAGTAAAACAAATACATTCAAGTTGGCTGACAAAGCAAGAGAATTTTTTTTTAGAAATATAATTAAGTTAATGCTATAAAAAAATTGTTTGATCGAAATAAAAAATGGGCTTTTTACCTAATATTTGTGTGGGCTATGTATTTTTATGCTTATTAGAGTATCACACAGTTATCTTAGCTATGTCAGTGCCAAATTCTATTGATATCAATTTTGAGTCGAAATTCATGGGCTTCCATGCTGATAAGTGCCATTAGATGACGCAATGACTTCCGCATGTCATGTTCATTGCGAAACCCTTCGTTTCAATTGTTAGGCTATTGTCACTGAGGGTTTTTTTTTTTTCTCCCCCAATTTGGAATGCCCAATTTCCAATGCGCTCTAAGTCCTCGTGGTCGCATAGTGATTCGCCTCAGTCCGGGTGGCGGAGGACGAATCCCAGTTGCCTCCGCGTCTGAGACAGTCAACCCGCGCATCTTATCACGTGTCTTGTTGAGCGCGTTGCCACGGAGACATAGCGCGTGTGGAGGCTTCACGTCATCCACCGCGGCAACCACGCTCAATTCACCATGCGCCCCACCGAAAACGTACCACATTATAGCGACCATGAGGAGGTTACCCCATGTGACTCTACCCTCCCTAGCAACCGGGCCAATTTGGTTGCTTAGGAGACCTGGCTGGAGTCACTCAGCACGCCCTGGGATTCGAACTAGCGAACTCCAGGGGTGGTAGCCAGCGTATTTTACCACTGAGCTACCCAGGCCCCCACTGAGGGTTTTCTTTAACCTAAGGGTTTCTTTAACCTATCTTCATTGTATTTCATGGTAATTTGTTGGTGTGCTATAGGAGGAAATGACTAGTGCCTTGGCAACAATGAGAGTCGACTACGAACAGATCAAAATCAAGAGGATTGAAGACTCTTCTAATCCACTGCTAATGAAGAGGAGAAAGAAAGCCAACAATATTGCTCCTGAAAATGAGACGCCTGCATGCTAAGGACATATTCACTCAATCTTTCCATCACACACACACACATTTATGCACTCATACTTCCAAAAAAAAAAAAAAAAAAAATCAATATACGGAAGCAATAACTCAACAAAAAGAAGAATTGTATTTAATTTGTTTTAAATCAGTCAGAATTTGTAACTAATAAATTACTTTGCCACTAGAAGAATGAGGTTGTACAACTATGATACAAGACTATACATTTCAAATATGTTAAGCAGCCAATGTCCACTAATTTGCTCCCTAAATTTGCCATAAGTGCAGTTTTTTACATGTTGTTTAATGGGGTAATCAGAATGTTTAGTTTGTTTGTTTTTTTTTTTTTTTTTTTTTTTTTCTTTATCAAAAAGCCATTGGTACATGAGTTAATGTGTTACCCACACCTTGCCACTGTTTGTTTTTATTTATTTTTGTATTATTATTATGTTCCATTCTCAGTCTGGGATGACTCGTTCAAAGAGTTGCCCTGTAATAGAATGGTTATTCAGTTTCCTTTGCTCATGCATAATTATGCATAATGCTAGCTTTCCTTAAGTTCCTGTTCTTTTTTACATGTCAAATTCATTTCTGCACTTGAATTATTTTTTTAGTTCCAAAAGACTAATGCAGTTAGTACTGGTGTCTAGATAGAGAAAATGTATTTTTTAAATGACTCATTGAATGTAGATGCACTCTGTTCTTTATTGTGAAAATGTCTCTCAGTACTGCGCAAGGTCCTGTCAAGTAAAATACAAGATGTTTTTGAGCTTTAGTTTCAGTTAGCCTTATGTCGGTCATTCAGATACAGAGAAAAAGCACAATGATCGCCCTGCTTTCAAGAAATGTTTTCACATTGGTATTAGATTCTACTATATCAAGGAAAGCCAATCCAGCACATTATTTCAGCCCTCTACTTAAACATGCTTAACGCTATGCTTATTGCACACCGTTTGGGTGCACAATGATTTGCCTTGTATTAATTCTATGCATAATTATTTCCAGCTAGTTTTTCTTGGATATTTGGGAAGAATGTTAACCCATGCTCTGGCATTTCATTTTTAAAATACCTTCTAAGAATTGGCAGACATACCAATTTGGTTTAACCCACCACCCATTTTTATTCTTATTTTTATGTGTGTAATGAATCAGTATGAAATGGAATCTTTGTGAAGATGATGACTGCTTTTGTCTGAATACATGTAATGTCCACCATTTTGGTTGGGGTCGACTGTACTCTTTATTATGCCAGTGCATTTCTTCATGTGTCTGTAATCCATGCCTAACACGCAGTGACTGAGTTTAAATGCATCTATTGAGAGCAGCTTAGAGAAACCAGGTGTTTGATAAACAAACAAAGAGACAAACCTTGACTTGAGGCTTCAACTTTTGCTAATGTTAGGGGATACAGGGAATCCTACATCCAGCAAATTTGTTTTAGCTGCACTGATGACCTATGCTGAACGGTTTTTTCATTTTATTTTTTTCTGTATAGTTTTTTATCTGTACATTCATATTTGTCATGTTCTTGATTCTCTCTTTAAGTACATGATTAAATGCCCAAAGTGTTAAACTTTGAGTTTCAGTGGTGTGGTGTGCAGTCAGAGTACTCCCACACAGCAGATAACACACAAACGTTTTCTGTGCCCTTGCAAAAAATAATGCATCTTTTAGATCCTCTGGAAACTTAAAGATTTCTTTCTTTTTGCAATTTTCTTTGATAATACCACTTTGTAGGAGTTTTGTTCCTCCATGCCATCATTTCTCAAGCAAAGACTACATTATCTGATTTAGTCTGTTGAAAAGCAGACTAAAACTCCCACAGAAATTGATACTTGCAAGGAGAGTCAGAAATGTGTCCATTTTTAGTTTTTAACTTCTGTACTTATGTCTTGGTCTGCTTCAACTTTGGATTAAAACCTAAAAACGTAATCTCTGTTTCACTGTAATGTGTAGATTTAGACTGTCAGGGTCATTTCATACAGAGCCAATTTTAAAAAACTTTCAACACTGCCATAATACTTTCAGTGCTTCACTGGCACTGCTTTAGCTGCTTTCCTCTGGTTCACATCTTTTCTTAAGCTCAACTCAATTTTTATGCCCTCTTGTTTTTGTTATTTACATCCTCCCTTGGACAAATAATGTGAAAACAACATAATCATTCGGGAAGTCAGCATGTTGTTTCTGAGAGTTCATTACCTTAGGATCGGCCACATTATTTCCACTCACTGACAAGCGCCATCTATAAATTTTTGCATCAATTCCATTGTGTTTACCCTTCCTTGCAGTGTGACCAGAAGTGTGTTGCGTCAGCAGCGTGGGAGATCCAGGATCGGATCCCACTTTGAAACTAGGAAGTTATCGTGTTCGCATCATTAGTGATGATCACTGTTATATTACGTTTTCCGTAATATAACAGTTTTACTCCAGTGATGGTTAGGTTTTGGTTTGGAGGTAAATTTTTATAAAATATGCTGTATTCCAGCCTGTACAGCTGAAGACAACTCACTTTTGCTGCCTCTCTGTGGACATTACACCCAGAAAAAGGAACTTGCATGTGCCCACACACACAACAACATTTACCCCTTTGGCCATGGGGGCAGTGTTTTGAATTTCGATAAGCACAGACCGATTTTAGCTAAAGAAAATTCAACCTACTGTGTCTGATTTCTCTCAGATTTATGTTACCACTTAAAATTACTGCTCCTCCATTTTGCTGATAGTCCTCGCAGTAAAAAAAAAAATGCATCACATCACTGCCATGATCCATCAGCTGCATCAGGTACTCGTCATTTACCATATTTTAACACTAAAATCAAATATATCATTACCTTTTAAAGCTTTAATCTACTCATTATGATAGTAAATTATTAGTGTAAGTGGGATTGTTAAAGGTAGAGTTTATGAAAAAAAAAACTGCACAATTTAGCGCATTAATTTCAGGCATTATGTGTGCGTTGTCAAATCTTTCTTTTTTCATTTGTCATGAGAAGCGGATCATTGAGAAGAGAAAACCATGATAAGAACCAGCTTGTGTAATGAAAGCTTGATAGAATTTAGGGAGTAATGGGTGGTGATTAAACCATGACACATTTTCAATGTTAATGGAAAAGGAAAGAATATTGTTTATTTAAAATGATACTGGTTTGCATTTGCCCATCCTTGGGGTTGGCAAAGCTCATTATTCGAGGGGTAGGCCCGTTTTTCTGTGGAGCTGGGCCTGACTACATGTTGATATTTATTTAATTATCAGCAATAAGATGTAATTACAAGATACTCTATGAAATAATTACACATTAATACTTGCTATATAATTGCTATAATTTATGCCTTATATTAGCCTTTGTTGTTCATACATGATATGTGATATAAGCTAAAGCACAGCCAACAGAGAATAGTTTTAACCCTGTTTACATGGCAATGGTGACATAAAGCAGCAAAACTGTTTCACTTGGCAAGCTTTAAAACTGATGTGTGTAATTTCTGCATCACCGAATGGAATTGCAAAAATAAAGAGTTGTTTTCACTTTTCAAACAGCCTTAAAAATATGCCCCCCTGCCTAACGTTGATTGAACAAACAGCTGGTCTCGCACCATTGGTTTAGGCAATGTTATGTCGGGCTGAGTGGCTGCTCAAAAAAATGCAAATAAAAAAACAGCAATTTTTTTAGCACCACAATGACACAGTGAATACTAACCAACAAATGGGTCATTTATAGTTTTCTCTGCATATTAATCTGGGATAGGAGGAAGTCTTTTAACACTGAAAAAGTTACACACTTCTGCTTTAATAACGAGTGTTCAAAGTGTCCTCTTTGACAATATATCTTTAACATGTGAAACCAGTGCCCTATCAGAGCAGAAGAACTTCTGAATTTCGAAACCATACGAGTACCACTAAAATTCTGAATGATCATGCCATTATTGCCCCCACTATCATTCTCAGTAAATGTGAATGTGAACAGCCCACTTGGATTCTAAAAAGCTGAGTCATGCCAGTCTATAAGAAATGATTCATCTTCATGTTCTTAGTATACCATATGGCAAAGGGACATCACCCTCCCTCTCCCTGACTTACACCCTCATGTTTCCCCCTCTTCACCCCCTAAATGGAGGCCTGAAATTATAGGTGGAAAAATACATTGTTAATGCGATTCCCTTACATTATAAAGATTTATAAGCACTGTTAAACAAATTTTCTCTGGTAACCTAAAAATCGTGCTTCATGCGGTATCATCTAAACTAACTGTTTTCATTCATGTAAAAAAATTTTTTAATGTGACAAACACCCTGACTTCATTAGATTACAGTAACAAAAGTAATTGACCCTTAGCTAAGCCCCGCCTTAAAAGCGCTTCTGACCAATCCTGTCTTGGCAACTGTTGCCCTGCCGCCATTACTCTGACACACGTTTGCTATTTTCCAATGACAGCCTATGGAAGTAATGTGTGTTTGAGGACTTTTAAGTGAGATTTTATCAGAAAAAAAATAAAATAAATAATAATAATAATAATAATAAAAAAAAACAGTGTCACGAGTGGCCCAGAGAGTATACATACAGTGTAACATACAAGTTACCTTTAAAAAAAAAAAAAAAAAAAAAAAAACATTCTAGAGAAGAGGATATGGGTTAAACTATGTAAGCCCTAATTCCCAAATTAACATATAACATCTGCAATGACACCAACATTTGCTCCAAGGTAAATTAAAGCTAATAACTGAACGTTTATTTATATATGTATTGATTCAAGTCATAATAAACGCGATTGTAAATGAACAGTTCACAGCATCAAAGTGAGTGTGTTATAAGATGTTATAAACAGCTCTGTTCACTTACGCTAATGTTATTAGATGTGTAATCGCTATTAAATTCAGTTTTTCTCTTTTTAAATGACTGTAATAATCGTTTGCCTTGATTCTGATTCACAGTCTCCACAGTTTTTAATCAAATTATTTTACAATATTTTTTAAGATAAATATGCATTACAGTGTCACTCTTCATACCAGCCCACGTACAAATATTATCCATTCCGTTATGAGAATATTTGGCCAAAAACCGCGTCCTTCACGGCAATCTCCCATTCATTCCTATGGGGAGTTCTGCAGAGCTTGTTAGAGCAAGCAACTGTAACCAAGGGGGGCGGAGCTTAGCGAAGGGTCAAGGACAGGTTAGATCAAGTAGAAATAACTCCTTAAGGTACAGTTGAAGTCAGAAGTTTACATACACCTTAGCCAAATACATTTAAACTCAGTTTTTCACAATTCCTGACATTCAATTGTTGAAAGCATTCCCTGTCTTAGTTCAGTTAGGATCACTACTTTATTTTAAGAATGTGAAATGTCAGAATAATAGTGGAGAGAATTATTTATTTCAGCTTTTATTTCTTTCATCACATTCCCAGTGGGTCAGAAGTTTACATACACTTTGTTAGTATTTGGTAGCATTGCCTTTAAATTGTTTAACTTGGGTCAAATGTTTTGGGTAGCCTTCCTCAAGCTTCTCACAATAAGTTGCTGGAATTTTGGTCCATTCCTCCAGACAGAACTGGTGTAACTGAGTCAAGTTTATAGGCCTCCTTGCTCGCTCATACTTTTTCAGTTCTGCCAACAAATGTTCTATCAGATTGAGGTCAGGGCTTTGTGATGGCCACTCCAATACCTTGACTTTGTTGTCCTTAAGCCATTTTGCCACAACTTTGGAGGTATGCTTGTGGTCATTGTCCATTTGGAAGACCCATTTGCGACCAAGCTTTAACTTCCTGGCTGATGTCTTGAGATGTTGCTTCAATATATCCACATAATTTTCCTTCATGATGCCATCTATTTTGTGAAGTGTACCAGTTCCTCCTGCAGCAAAGCACCCCCATAACATGATGCTGCCACCCCCATGCTTCACTATTGGGATGGTGTTCTTCAGCTTGCAAGCCTCACCCTTTTATCTCCAAACATAATGATGGTCATTATGGCCAAACAGATACATTTTTGTTTCATCAGACCTGAGGACATTTCTCCAAAAAGTACGATTTTTGTCCCCATATGCACTTGCAAACTGTAGTCTGGCTTTTTTATGGTGGTTTTGGAGCAGTGGCTTCTTCTTTGCTGAGCAGTCTTTCAGGTTATGTCTGTATAGGACTCGTTTTACTGTGGATATAGATACTTGTCTACCTGTTTTCTCCAGCATCTTCACAAGGTCCTTTGCTGTTGTTCTGGGATTGATTTTCACTTTTCGCACCAAAATAAATTCATCTCTATGAGACAGAATGCATCTCCCTCCTGAGTAGTATGATGGCTGCATGGTCCCATGGTGTTTATACTTGTTTAGTATTGTTTGTACAGATGAACGTGGCACCTTCAGGCATTTGGAAATTGCTCCCAAGGATAACCCAGACTTGTGGATGACAATTTTTTTTCTGAGGTCTTGGCTGATTTCTTTTGATTTTCCCATAATGTCAAGCAAAGAGGCACTGAGTTTGAAGGTAGGCCTTAAAATACATCCACAGGTACACCTCCAATTCAGTACACCTCCTATCAGAAGCTAATTGTCTAAAGGCTTGACAACATTTTCTGGAATTTTCCAAGCTGCTTAAAGGCACAGTTGACTTAGTGTATGTAAACTTCTGACCTACCGGAATTGTGATATAGTCAATTAAAAGTGAAACAATCTGTCTGTAAACAATTGTTGGAAAAATTACTTGTGTTATGCACAAAGTAGATGTCCTAAACAACTTGCCAAAACTATAGTTTGCTAAGATGAAATCTGTGGAATGGTTAAAAAATGACTTTTAATGACTTCAACCTAAGTGTATGTAAACTTCTGACTTCAACTGTAACAGCTCGCATTCATGTTACAGTGTAGACCAGATTTTCTTTTACCTTATCTCATGAGAAGACAAAGTGGCGTTTTGGTTTAATGTCCTTTTTTATTTAATAGACTGAATCTCAGTGTGCTCTTTATTCAAATTCCTGATATCCTAATGATAACCACCACTCTGAAAGGCAAAAAAAAAAAAAAAAAAAATATACAACAGCAACTCGCTATTTAGAGGTATGTGAGGGTTTTGTAAATGGTACTATAGCTTCTCCATATGTCCTTTAGCCCATCTTTTGTGGATGGGCTGACTTCTTTATCTTACACTAGTATAGGAAAACATTTTCCAAAAATATTAAAACTGCTCTTTATCACAAAGTGTGATTGAACTAAATTTAAATTTTAGGCAAGTAGCACATGCTTGGTGTAATGTAAGGGCTTTTCATTACGTTTTCGCAACATGATCACACAAAACGTTGGCATGTTGCTTTCAAATGTTCCAGTACCCTGGCATCAGCACTATCATGCTGACTTACTGACAAGCGGCATCTGCCATAAAACATTTTGGCATCAGTTCAAACTCGTTTCTCATCTCCTGTTGCATGACAGGAAGCACGTTGCATCAGCAGTGCGAGTGACCTGGGTTATCATCCC
Source organism: Myxocyprinus asiaticus (assembly GCF_019703515.2). Lineage (NCBI taxonomy): Eukaryota > Metazoa > Chordata > Actinopteri > Cypriniformes > Catostomidae > Myxocyprinus > Myxocyprinus asiaticus. The sequence continues at coordinate 11,161,420 of NC_059380.1, forward strand.
TCGCTGAAACCAGGAATTAATTGCATTCGTATCATCAATGTCAAGCATGATTCAGAGGTTCCATTTTCCCTCAAAGATGACAGTTTTACTCCACTGACGATCAGGTACACCCAAACCCAGGGTTGGGGTTTGGGTGTAGAGTTATTAAAACAGGCATTCCTCTTTACTGTATTACATCCTTTACAGCTCGCTTTTGGCACCCCCTGTGGGTATTTCATTCGAAAACTGGAGCTCACACGCACTTTTACATAAAAAAACACTTCCTAATTTGGTCACAGGGGGCAGTGCTTCAAATTTCGTTAAGCACAGGCCAACTATTCCGCAAAAAAAGTCAACCTACTGTTTCCGAATTCACAGTGAGTTTAGTCTGGTTTTCTTTGCACTTAGTGGTGATGAAATGTTAAGCATATTAAGGCTTCCAGTTAGTGCCACGTAAACTCTTTTACGTTTACACATTTGGCAGACACTTATCTAAAGCAATTCTGATGTGATTGTCTGTGATTCCTGGGAATTGAACCCACAGCCTCGATATTGAAAATGTCATGATCTACCAGTTGAGCAACTGACTTTACAAGTATCTTGCTTCTAAAAATCGTACTTTTATGTGATACCTGTCAACTCTGCTTTGAGTAGAACGGTTTGTCAAGAAGTGTAGGATCTTTATCTCCTGGGAAAAGTGCCTTTGAAACCATTTTGTTTCTAAACAAGTGTAGTTTCATTGTTGATAAACTAACTCGAACTGGACTTTTGCCTATGTCAAACTGTTTTGCAGATAGGAAACATAAAGCCTGCTGAAAGGAAATGACTGCCCACTTACTAAATTGAAACTTAGAAACAGACATGCCACTGTTTCCGAACATTCTCACACGTGATTGCCATCATATTCACAAACTGTTACAGAACATTTTAGATCAATAGACATTTTACAAGTAAAGTGAATGATGTCAAATCAAGTTTGAAAATATGAAAGTATGCGAACACTAAATGATGATTTTCATACGAAAGTTCTGACTGTTTTGGTTCCTATTTGGCTTTTAATTGCGACAGTCACAGTCTAGGCGTTTGACCTAAATTGGCCAGGTATTATCACTAGAGACACTTATATCTCTCTCTCCCAATTTTCCTTTTTTTTTAAAATGTTTTTTTTATTATTATTTTTTTTTATTTTGACTTTTTGAATGTTTCCACTTTTCTGTTAAAGAGATAGTTCACCCAAAAATGATAGTTTAGCCATTATTTAGTCAGCCTCTTGTTCTAAACTCAAATTACTTTTCTTTTTCTTTTTTTCTCTGAACACAAAGGGAAAAATTTGGGAACTCTCTTGCTTGTTATTGTCCTTGTCCATACAATGGCAGTGGATAGTGACCATTTCTTCCTGCTTCAAAAGGACACAAAAGTATAATTCAGAAGTCTACAGTAATTACATGTGACCCGTGCTTTGTTTTGAAGGCATACAATAACGTTTTTTGATTCACAAACCAAAATCGAATGTATTATTTCATGAAAATCTTGACTGGCTGTTGCTCTGCTGTGCACATGCACAGGAGAGCAATGGCCGGTCAAGATTTTCATGAAATAATACATTTGATTTTGGTTTGTGAGTCGATTTTTCATGAGAGTGCACAAGAGCAAAAGTTCATGCAGCCCCCTTTTGCGATTTGGGGTGCTCAAGTGAGAACTCACTTTGTTGTTGCTACAACCAGAAACACCACAGCAAATTCACAACAGAGAACACAACACAGCTGCACACGAACCAGAGAACCGAACTTAAACAACATGTCTGAAGAGTATAAAGTCAAAGAGGAGATGCGTTTCGATGTCCAGCCTTATTTGTATGAACTATAGTACTCTGAAATCGAACTGAGAGAGATGGGAGAGGCTGTAATGCTATGCAAAAGATTTAGCTGTCCATTCTACTATCCTGAACACCAAAGCCCCACAGGAAGTTTTTTTAGGAAGCCTTTTGCCTAATATCTTGTGTGTTAATGGTGCTGAAATAGTCAACAGCTTCCAGGTTCCTGAGGTCCACATCACAGAGGACATCTACTAGCAACACAACCTCCAGATTAATAAATAAGGCTGACAACAACTCCACTGTCTCTTTCATTAAATGTAAATAATATGCAATGAAAGTGAATGCTTGCTGATGCTGATATTCTCTCGAACATTTCCTCTTGTGTTCCATGGAAAGAAGAAAAAAATACAGATTGGGGACAAAAAGAGAGTGAGCAAATGATGACAGAATTTTCATTTTTGGGTGAACTACCCCTTTAAGAGGTCTCTTCATCCAAAAACAATGTTAAGTCAGTGATTGACTGAGCAGCAGCTGCCTTCAGTTTCAGACATAGCAAAGATCTGACATATTACAGTCAACTGTTATGCAAAAATTGCTACACCAACCAGTTAACCTCCCCAAGCCTTGCTTAGCATTCTATTGCAACTGAAACTAGCTTCTTGTTCCCATACAACTGTTTTGCTGACTCAGAAGCTCACACCATGGCAGCAGATTGAAGTTCCATGGCCTGTGTTGCATAGGTGTCACATAGGTAATCTCATTTGGGTGAGACATGCAACGCTGTAATTACAGTAAAGGGCTGACTGCAAAACTGCTGGTAATTGCTCTATTTAGGTCAGTTCTGAGGTTAGCACAGTCATGTTTTAACAACCCTCACTTGCTCAGTTTGACACCCTATATATAATAGTGTTAAATGATATGTCAACATGAGTGCCGTTTTAATGATATTCCATTTTAGAGCATCGGTTTTGCATGTCTGTTTGCCCCAAAGACTTGAGATGTAGTATAGGAAGTAAACAGAAGAGCAGTATGAACTCATCTCAACACGAGGAAGACAACTGAACCACATTAACCAAAAAAGGAAATGTTTGCTACATCATTTGGTTGCAATAATTTATTGAATTTTCTTTAAAGAATTAAATACAAGCATAAAATATATTGTAAAAAGTTGCAATATTTCAAAAATATAAAATAAATAAATAAAGTTCACAAAATGTTTTTTTTTTTTTTTTAAATACACAGTTTTCAAGTCATTTCAGTGAGTTGGCAAAAATCCAACCAATTTTCTGAATAACCCTGGTCAATATGACTTAAATAACAAATTATTGTTTTAGTTATATCCATGGTGACATTTTTCATTACTCCAGAAACGGAATGCACAAAGAGGCGTTGTGGTGCATCTTAAAGTAGTGTGAAGTAATGGTCAGGTGCATGCAGTAAATAAGTTAAAGTCCTTTTGTAGATGGTGCCTGCAAGGCTGTTAATAGGCGGTCACCTAGGGCGCCATTGGGCCAATATGCATTATTTTAATTGGAGATTCACGTCCAATCCAGAGTGACATTGTATTAGTGCTTGACTCTTTTTGATGCCAAATATTGTTCAATGTACTTGAACAGCAAATCAAGCTCTCCCATGGCTTTGTTAACTCCCTGTTCCTCCAACTGTAAAGAAAAGAATAGGAAGATGTTAACCTTTGGAACAGCTTTCAGAAAAACATCAGTATAGTTTGGAATTTTAGAATGGAAGATCGTGTAGAGAAAAGGATAAATAAAATGCGATGTTTAAGACAAAAGCAATGTGCTTACCTTCTCATATGAGTTTTTTATGCTGGAGATCTGAAAAGGCTTTTGACAAGAAAAGTAATTCCTCTGTAACATAGAAAGACATGTGTGTTATTTCATGTAGTCTGTAATATTAAAGACACCTACTTTGCCTCACCATGCCATTACACATCAAGGAATCTTAGGTATTTTGGTTTATGTGCAGCAGCTCTTGCCAACCAAAGCCACAAAGGTTTTCTACATAGTGTCTAAACTAAAAATATTTTTTTCATAAAGTAGTGGTTACCATTATAACAGCACCTGACCTGATAATTACCATAGCCTTTTTAAGGCCTGGATCATTTTTTCTCAATTAACTGACAGTTTTATAACTAAAATATGTTTTAGAGCTATGGAGCATTTCAAGCTACCCTGCTGAGAAGGAAAAATTTAAAAATAAACTTAAGCCAGCTAGCTGTTTTGCTTGTCTCCTAAGCTGCAATGCTGGCAATTCTTAGGGGCCGTTCACAACAAACTGTTTTTGCATCCATCTGTTTTAATGTAATGTAATGTTTTAATGTCCTATGTCAACATGCAATGTACGTCTTTGTCCGTTGCACCACGTCTCGCTGTGTTCTTTAGCATCTCCTGTTTTAAGACGCTGTGTCACGTAAAAAGAAATAAAAAAAATTAATAAATAATAAATAAATAAGTAAATAAATAAATGCGTCTCGAGACAGCTGCGTACTGTTAAATTTGTTGCGCTGCGTCTATAACGCTTTCGGTGTGAACGGCCCCTCAGAGGGGCACTTGTCAGCATGGTAACCAACAAGCGTTTTTTTTTTTTTTTTTTTTTTTTTTAATTATTTATTTATTTATTTATTTATTTATTTTGTAATAGACCGAAAGGCTTACTTACGCATTTCAGCATATCCCTCTTGAGCTCCTGGAATATATTTCCAATGGAGTTGATGGGCGTTTGTAGGTGGTTCTTCTTGATAGCATTAGGCAGAATGGTCTCCAAGTAGAAGCGCAGGATCTCGTTCATGACATGACACCCGTAAGGACTCTGTGGATCACAGACACAATGTTAATTCTTGATTAACTGCTGCAGCCACCCACGCTAATCTCACTTCACTTTGGCTACTGCAGTGGCGCTGTGCAGCGAGAGATGTTTGGTGGAGATGTTCAGTTTCATTATGATGACTTCTGCTGTTACTAATTTAAAGTCGAACAATTGCTGATGTAGTGCAGTGGGAGTAAATAAGCGGAACATGTACTTACATTTATGCTGTTTTCCACAGTATCGTCTAACAATGCATCCAAGTCATCATTGGACTCCTGAACAGAAAAAAATGGAAACACAAATCGATTAGAGAGTACCTCAAACTTCATTATAAGAACTAATAAGGCAAACTTGGCATTTGCAAAGCTCAGACTTCATGCCATATAGTACACTTACATAAAATGTCCGTATTTCTCTATATGACACACGGAGCTCCTTCAGCCTCACAGGAAAGCCCTCCACAAATGAGCAGCAATCAGATTTGCAGTCGACTCTTCTGCACTGTGCACTGCCAGAAAGCAGAAACATGATCAGTGCAGATAGGATGACTCCAGAGAAAATCATTCTTCTTGTTGATTAACCCTTTCTTGATATTCAGCTGACCCCACAAGAGAGGAGATGTACAGATGAGCTTTGGGGTGTTGTTATTTTATAGAGATCCCTACCTGTTTCCTGTGTTGGGGGGGGGGGGGGGGGTTGACTTACTGGCAATCATATACTGTGTCATCACCTTTGTTCATTGAGACAGCTTTTTAAATTTTTGGAATACAGAAGTGGTATAGGAAAATGTAATAAATGAACTTGAATGGAAATCTGTTAATTAAAATTGAGATGAATTAAGCATTAAAATGTGTTTGTTTTCAGCAAATAACATCTATCTATCTATCTATCTATCTATCTATCTATCTATCTATCTATCTATCTATCTATCTATCTATCTATAATATGATATGAAATATTATATTAATTGTAGCCTAACTGTTATCTATGCTCAATATTTTTTTCCTAACAAAATTAATCAAAGTGAACTGCGTATTCTTTAAAAAAAAAAAAAATATTTTTTTTAAATAAATTTTATTTTGTAAAAAAAATACAGTTCAACTTGATGAAATTTTATTACATTGAAATGCATAAATCTTTAAAATTGGCTAAAATAGTGTTTGAGTGTATAATTATATTAACTATTTAAATCATTTTAATGATTAACATATAGTTCAACCAACTATATATTAACCTCTTTTTATTTTTCTTTTTTTTCTTTTTTTTTTTCTTTGCAGTTGCGGGAATCTTAAGAAAACTCAGACAAAACCAGTGAACTGGGACGTCTCATCTCAGACATTTCATTTTACGCAGATGCTGGAAGCTTCTGTGTGCATTAGGACAGCTCTCACAGGTGAGTGTAAGCTTACACATACAGAAATGACTGTAAGGGGTCCAGTGTGGTTTTAGGTGGCAATTAACTGGTATTCTAAACCACAGAGATCTTTCACATTTACCCCTGGCTCCATTGATTGTAAAATTATGCATGACAGCCTCCCTTCTCCTGAACTCTGCAAGTTATTGGCCTCTTACGTAGGTTGTAGAAGCTTTTTTTGTTCTTTATTTTATCTCAAGTACAGTGCACAAATTTTACAACACAGAAATAGGAATTTTGAAGAATAAAGTCTGCTTTCCATATAATGAAAGTGAATCGGATTGCTATCCCTCTGCTATCCCACTTGCTCATGTTACAAGGTTATGAAAATGTATCTTTTTTAAATTTACATTTATGCATTTGGCAGACACTTTTATCCAAAGCAACTTACAGTGCCCTTATTACAGGGACAATCCCCCTGGAACAACCTGGAGTTAAGTGCCTTGCTCAAGGATACAGTGGTGGTGGCTGTGGGGATTGAACCAACAACTTTCCACTTACCAGTTCAGTGTTTTAGTCCACTATGCCACCACCATAGAATGCTAGTTTCAGACCAATCTTCTTTTCTGAAGAAGAAGTGTCACTTCAAGGTACGATACAGTAACTGTTATTTCACCATACATTATTTTTTTCCTTCTGCTTTTCCGTCTTTTACCACTGACAGGTCATATTTAAGCTGAAAACACTACAAACACCCACAACCAGTGAAAGTACATTGTGAGCTTTATGTTTCATAGATAAATGTTTCACAATCACTAAAAAATTTTTGCAAAGGATTTCCCATTGTGAAATGTTATGTAATGACTTGAATAGCAACCGGCAATACAAAGACATCATTTGTGCTACCGAACCAATAACAACTCTTATTTATGACCCTACTGTTTTTTATTTATTTATTTTATATAATTTTAGCATATTATTAAGTATTAGGCAGAGACAATAGACTCAGTTCATCTTTTGTGTGTGAAATAAGGTTGTCAGATATGATTTGCTTTCTTATTGTGGTTGTAATAATCTATTTAATGAAAATGAATCTATGTGCCTATCTTTGTAATCTACTGTATATGTTGCATAGGATCATTGCCACTGGACCCATTATTGCTCATACTCATGCAATGCAGTAGTAATGTCTCAAATGATACAGTAATTCTAATCAAGATTACTGCTCTTGCTTCTTTACATTTATTTTGCTGGATTCTCTTGTGCAGGCTAATATCAGAAACAGATAAGAGCTATGGAATTGCATTAGTTGTCATTAATCGAGTAACTTAAGCATGAATGAGTTAACCTGTTCCATAACTTACAATAACATCATGCATTCAAACATGGGTGAACCTCACATGATGCTTGAAAGTGAAGAATAGCAGAGCAAGTCCAACCCATGATGTAAAACTGGTGTTTTTTTTTTCTCTCCAACACGCTGAGGTGAGAAACCAATCTACATTAACCTCAGAGATAGACACAGATTACTGAACATTAGCGAACGTAATGGAGGATCTTTGCATGAAAAATCCAATGGAATTTAGTGCTGCTTGTATGCATTTGTCATTCATTTGTGGAAAACATGGGAAGACAGCTACATTTCAGATTTGAGAAATTCACCATTATACTCAGATCACTTACATCTTTGTTGATTATGTGTGTTTGTTATGAAAATATGCACATACGAAGAACTGGCACCAAAAAAAAAAAAAAAACGCCTAGAAAAATTTGGTGTAATAATGCTTTTCATAAAAGACATTATTATATCTACGAATCCTATTTTGGTAGCTGAATAACACCATCACAACTGATAACCATATTACTGACTTTAGAGATTACTTAATCGGAAAAGTAATCACTTTATACTCATTACTTTCAAGTTACTTTCTAAAACACTTTTCACAGAAAAGCTTTTGTTAAAAATAATGTCTATACTTCTTCCTTGGTCATTCGGGGGGTGCAAAGCCTTCAGCTGTCACAAAACAGCCTTCCCTTGTCTGCCGGCAGGTCATCCCCATCTACCTGGATCAGGGAGGGGACAAGGGGAGGGAAACCATAATAATAACAAATGCGGTACCTAAACACTGTAACAGAGATCGTACCAACTAAAAAAACACAATAATAATATTTAAAAGAGAGGGAAAGACCAACGCGGAGCGGCAGCGGGAGAGAGAGGAGAGAAAGAGATAAAAAAAAACTTGACAATATGAATAATATTTTAATCAAGAACTGAACCAAAAGACACACCCTCCACCCTGCCACACTTTTTAATTGAATTACACCCAACACTGGTTGGTCAAGGAAAGTCCTAGAAGAAAAAATATTTATTGTCATTTTGATTTTTTTCTTTTTTAACGTACAGGAAACCCAAGAGAGATACAAAGTTGGAGGTGAGAGAGGGGGAAAGGGATCAGCAAATGACACTGGTTGGATTCGGTATAGAGCGCTATCACAACAACTGATGAATTGGGCGCAGTGGTTCGGGGCTTTGAGGGGAAAGCCAAAAAGGGACTTTTAAGGTAAACGTCCTGGCCCCTCATTGAAATCCTACATCTTAAGTAAATGATATGTGTCATTCAGGTGTTTTTTCTTTCTTTTTGACAGTTGAGAGTATTTGCATATAGAGACTGTAGCTTCATGTTCTAAGACTTTAAACGTGTAACTGATATATTTCAAAAGATATGAAATCGGCGAATGAATGTCAAATTGTCTTATGAAGTTAAGTCACACATCACCTATTTAAAGGTTCTTACAGTGTTCTGTGCTACATTTGACAGGTGTATTACTACACTACTGGGCACTGCTACAAATGTATGTTATTGTTTCTGATTAACTAAATTGTTTTGCCAATGCATTTATAGTCTTCCCACATAATTACATGTGGATAACTTTTTATCATTATATTGTATTTGTACGTAATCTGAATGTTTTTAGGACACATCTCCTTACATTTCAAATCACAAACTTTTATGACCTATATTTGATTGTATTCATGTAAAGGAAACAGATATTCTATAATTTAGGTTAAGGGCATATTCCAGGTTCAATACAAGTTAAGCTCAAACAACAGCATTAGTGGCATAATGTTGATTACCACAAACAAATATTTTGACTTGTCCCTCCTTTCTAAAAAAAAAGAAAGAAAAAGAAGAAGAAGCAAAAAACAAGGTTACAGTGAGGCACTTACAATGGAAGTGAATGGGGACAGTTTTTGTAGGGTTTAAAGGCAGAAATGTGAATCATATAGTTTTAAAAAATCACTTACATTAATTCTTGTGTTAAAACTTGTATATTATTTGAGCTGTTTAAACTGTTGTTTTTATGTCATTTTAGGGTTTACACCATTAAGTCATCATGGCAACAGAGTTGTAAAATTGTACATTACTTCACAGAAAATGTCAGTAAACAATTTTATCATACTAAAATGTTGTTTACGTTGCATATTGTTTACATGTTGTGGCTATACTTTTGTAACAGTGAGTAACGTTTACAGATTGGCCCCATTCAATTCCATTGTAAGTGCCTCACTGTATCCCAGATTCTTGCTTTTGTTAAAGAAAAGGAGGGACGAGTCAAAATAATTTTTTATAGTAATCAACATTATGCCACAAACACTGTCGATTGAGCTTAAAGGAATAGTTCACCCAAAAATGAAAAGTCCCTCTTCATTTACTCATGATGTGTATGACTTTCTTTCCTCTACAGAACACAAATTAAGATTTTTAGAAGAATTTATCAGCTCTTTTGCTCCATACAATGTGAATGAGTGCCAAAAATTTGAAGCTCCAAAAATTAAAGTAATCCATAAAACTCCAGTGGTTAAATCAATATCTTCAGAAGTGATATGAGAATGTGTGGATGAGAAACAGAGAAACAGATCACTTTCACATTCTTCTTCTTGTGTTTTTGGTGATTCACATTCTTCATGCATACCACCCCCTACTGGGCAGGGAGAAGAATTTAAAAAAAAAAAAAAAAAAAGAAGAAAAAAAAAAGACATAAATATTTATCTGTTTCTCACCCACACCTTACTTCTGAAATATGGATTAAAACACTGGAGTCAGATTAATTAGTTTATGATGCCTTAATGTGCTTTTTGGAGCATCTAAATTTTGGCACCCATTCACTTGCATTGTATGGACCTACAGAGCTGAGATATTCTTCTAAAAATCATAATTTGTGTTCTGCAGAAGAAAGTCATACACATCTGGGATGGCATGAGTGTGAGTAATTGATGCGAGAATTTTCATTTTTGGGTGAACTATCTCTTTAACTTGTATTGCACCCAGAATATATTGTTTAATATATAAAAGTATTATTGAATCCTTATTCTGTCTCCCCTGTACATTTTACATAAATGCTTAATTTTACATCTCTATTAGATGTGAAGCCCCAAATTCCTGGCAAAGAGAGAGTAGTTTCTGTTAAGCAATAGTTTCATTTTTTTTCATTCACTGAATTCAGATAGGCTAAAATCATGCTTTATAGACTCATTGACCATATCATGGCCCTGTAATATTGGGAAGTTATAAAAGCTATTAATGGAAGGCAAACAACTTCTGTTTACCCAAATAATTTTAATCATAAGATTGTGTTGCATGCACTAAAACAAACTCCCACTGAATTGCACATACTCATTAATCAGCTATCATGCAAGCAGAAAAGAAGACTTTACAGCATGTATTCATTTCTGTTTCTGAGGAATTTTGTTACTACGATCATGTGCTCTTGGACCAAGTTTTCCTCCTTTTTTAAGATAGGTTTGAAACATTGCAAGTGGAAGTGAAGTAGCTTGGGTCACTGCCAGGCCCTTGCCCCTACTAAGATCAACCAAAGCGTCTTGTCTTTAAAGGAAATCCTATTTCTCAAACAGTAAGGCTCACCACATCATCCTGCCGTGGTTTCAGTTTCACATTTTTTTTCTTCGGTTTTGCTGTTTATGTTTAAGGTGTCAACCCTGCTGTTCTCATGGGCTTTCTGCAGTGACGCAGATGAGAGCGCTTGCTACGAGGCCCGTCAACCAGTACGGGGGATGAAGCTGTTGTGGCTCGTGCCTTTGCGGGCGCTTGTGCCCACATGACCGAGGCTGCATTCCAAAACAAAACAGCATGCATCCACTGAATCGTACCTATGTATGTTTTTCAACATAAAAGCTCCTCCCTTCCTGTCACAGGAACACAATGTGCATTATTTGTTTTCAAGGTACAACATCATGAAATCGTCTTATAATGGACCTTAGATTTTTCAAGGGGACATGGTGCAAATAAAGGGGGTGGGGGGCTAATGACTGAACAGCTGACTCTGCTAGTTTGTACTGACTACATTTAGTGAAACTTTAATCTGCCAGCTCTCCCTCATGTGCTTTAGATTACTGAAGCATTGGCATAATTGTGGCTCAAAGACTCGTGTGTCATGTTATGTCATATGGCAGTTATGGAGGCTGGTATAATGCAATGCTGTAATGAAGCACAATATAATTTTCAGAACAGAAGTGGGTACTATTCTGGGTTTTAAAGGTCAATCAATGCAATATTAAGCCTTACTGCATGGTCTGCAAATTTGTCTTAGTCCTGGGAAGTTTTAGAGGAAGTGTATTACATGTACTGTGTATTAAATGTTCTTTTCCATTTGGTTAAGTGTGACCTACTGTACATTTGACCATGCAAAACAATTATTGAATAACCGAAAGATTTTGAAACTTGGAGATTTTTCAAAGCATGTCACATATTTACATAGATTTACATAATTTTTTTTTTTTTTAACCCTGAGTAACCCTTAACAGTGTATTGCAAGTCATTGTTTTTGATGGTTTGTGCTTAATAAATGACATATTGGTCAATATCAGAAGCTTTGATATTGAAAAAAAGGCAAGCAAAAGTGCTTTGCTTGCTTTTTTTTGTTTTTTACATAATTATGTGTCAAATGATCAGCAAGAAATATAAGGCAGGAAATTTCCTGTTTTGCTGAAGTGGTTTCACTGAATTCACTAATGTTCTTTTTTCATAAAACCGTTATGAAAGTGAATCATGCAATCCGTGCCAAGTCAGCTATGTATCAAACATTTCTATTACAGTCATCAGCAACTATAAATGGAAATGTTTCAAAGTCACTGTAAGTGGAAAAGTTTAAAATATTTGAATTTTGTGCATGTACATTTTTCTCCATGACGTTCGGATGTCACAAAGCAAGAGTGAATTATCTTACAAATATAGTTTTAATGTTATAGTATTAATGTTAATAAGCTTAAATCAATAAATCTAGCAGCACAAATGTAATATGACTATTAATTATCAACATCAACACATTATGGATGAGTCAAAGTATTTTTAATGTTTTCCCCATTAAATGTATGCTAAGTTAATAGACGGTTTTTTTTTTTTTTTTTTGCAACAAAGCCTCTGTTATCCTTTTTTCACTTTTTGTTCAAACAGAGACAAGTATATTCTATAAATGAAGGTCACTTGTGGCAAAAATTAACTTTCTACAAAACGAATATCATCTAAATAATTGAAATATTCTGTTTATTTAGCATTTATTTGTATTTCCGCTGTAACACATCCTTTAAAGAAGAATGTATGACTATTCACTTCAGAGTTAGTTGGAAATATTCTATTATTATCTGCGTCAGAGGTGTCAAGCTCAATTCCCGGAGGGCCGCAGCCCTGCAGAGTTTAGTTCCAGCCCTGCTCCAAAATGCCTCCTCGTAATCTTCAAGCACTCCTGAAGACTTTGATTAGCTGCTTCAGGTGTGTTTAATTAGGGTTGGAGCTAAACTCTGCTGGACTGTGGCCCTCCAGGAACCGAGTTTGACACCCCTGCTCTACGTGAAACAGTTTGCATAATTGTGTTCCAGTGCAACTAGCGGTGTTGGCCACCAGAGGTCATCAAAAATGCTTGTTGGAAGTATTCAAGGGATAGTCCACCCAAAAAATACAAATGTACTCACTCTCATGTCATCCCAGATATGCATTCCTTTCTTTCTTCTGCTGAACACAGACAAAGATTTTTGGAAGAATATTTCAGCTCTGCAGGTCCTCACAATGCAAGTGAATGGGTACCAACAGTTTGAAGCTCCAAAATGCACATAAAGGCAGCAAAGCAAAAGTAATCCATAAGACCCCAGTGGTTTAATCCATATCTTCAGAAGTGATATGATAGTTGTAGGTGAGAAACAGATCAATATTTAAGTTTTTTTTTTTTTTTTACTATAAATTCACCTCCTTGCCCATGTAGGTGGTGATATTCTCGAAGAACGCGAATCACCAAAAACAAAAGAAGTATGTTAAAAGTGAAAGAGAAGATTTATAGTAAAAAAGGACTTAAATATTGATATTTTTCTCACCCACAGTTATTATATTGCTTCTGAAGATATGGATTTAACCACTGGAGTATGGATTACTTTTTTTGCTGTCTTTATGTGCTTTTGGAGCTTCAGACACATTTAATATACAGGTGCATCTCAATAAATTAGAATGTCATGGAAAAGTTCATTTATTTCAGTAATTCAACTCAAATTATGAAACTCGTGTATTAAATAAATTCAGTGCACACAGACTGAAGTAGTTTAAGTCTTTGGTTCTTTTAATTGTGATGATTTTGGCTCACATTTAACAAAAACCCACCAATTCACTATCTCAAAAAATTAGAATATGGTGACATGCCAATCAGCTAATCAACTCAAAACACCTGCAAAGGTTTCCTGAGCCTTCAAAATGGTCTCTCAGTTTGGTTCACTAGGCTACACAATCATGGGGAAGACTGCTGATCTGACAGTTGTCCAGAAGACAATCATTGACACCCTTCACAAGGAGGGTAAGCCACAAACATTCATTGCCAAAGAAGCTGGCTGTTCACAGAGTGCTGTATCCAAGCATGTTAACAGAAAGTTGAGTGGAAGGAAAAAGTGTGGAAGAAAAAGATGCACAACCAACCGAGAGAACCGCAGCCTTATGATTGTCAAGCAAAATCGATTCAAGAATTTGGGTGAACTTCACAAGGAATGGACTGAGGCTGGGGTCAAGGCATCAAGAGCCACCACACACAGACATGTCAAGGAATTTGGCTACAGTTGTCGTATTCCTCTTGTTAAGCCACTCCTGAACCACAGACAACGTCAGAGGCGTCTTACCTGGGCTAAGGAGAAGAAGAACTGGACTGTTGCCCAGTGTTCCAAAGTCCTCTTTTCAGATGAGAGCAAGTTTTATATTTCATTTGGAAACCAAGGTCCTAGAGTCTGGAGGAAGGGTGGAGAAGCTCATAGCCCAAGTTGCTTGAAGTCCAGTGTTAAGTTTCCACAGTCTGTGATGATTTGGGGTGCAATGTCATCTGCTGGTGTTGGTCCATTGTGTTTTTTGAAAACCAAAGTCACTGCACCTGTTTACCAAGAAATTTTGGAGCATTTCATGCTTCCTTCTGCTGACCAGCTTTTTAAAGATGCTGATTTCATTTTCCAGCAGGATTTTCACCTGCCCACACTGCCAAAAGCACCAAAAGTTGGTTAAATGACCATGGTGTTGGTGTGCTTGACTGGCCAGCAAACTCACCAGACCTGAACCCCATAGAGAATCTATGGGGTATTGTCAAGAGGAAAATGAGAAACAAGAGACCAAAAAATGCAGATGAGCTGAAGGCCACTGTCAAAGAAACCTGGGCTTCCATACCACCTCAGCAGTGCCACAAACTGATCACCTCCATGCCACGCCGAATTGAGGCAGTAATTAAAGCAAAAGGAGCCCCTACCAAGTATTGAGTACATATACAGTAAATGAACATACTTTCCAGAAGGCCAACAATTCACTAAAAATGTTTTTTTTATTGGTCTTATGATGTATTCTAATTTTTTGAGATAGTGAATTGGTGGGTTTTTGTTAAATGTGAGACAAAATCATCACAATTAAAAGAACCAAAGACTTAAACTACTTCAGTCTGTGCGCACTGAATTTATTTAATACACGAGTTTCACAATTTGAGTTGAATTACTGAAATAAATGAACTTTTCCACGACATTCTAATTTATTGAGATGCACCTGTAATCATTGTGTGTCATCTTTTTTTCTTCAGTAAAGCAATGTTGTGTGTGGTGATTACTTTATAATTAAAACAAAGTAGACTAAGTCAAAAGTTGACATGATATGACCGATATGTACTACTTCAGATGAAGGGGGTTATGAATGATTAGGTGCAAACCTGTTACCTTAAATGAAAGTTAGTGATGAATGCAATTTCTGTAAGCACTGACATGCTGAAAACTACAAGCTTGCAGCTCTTTGTCATCATGGTGTTTTGATTAGCATAAACATGACAGACATAATAAGATTACATCTGTTCACTTTGATGAGGTGAAATTCCTCTTATGAAGCACCAGTTCTTTCTTGTGAGAGTTCCTATAAATCTAAAGAGATTTAGCGCTAAAACAAGACACACGCATTAGTTCAACTATGGTATCTTTATTTCATATATTATTATACATTTTCATATATATTATAAATTAATTATTAAAAAAACACAAATATTAATTCAAAACACAAATAAAATAAATTAAAATTACAAACTGACCTCAAAGGTCTACTTTGCAACATGACATTTATACGGCATGCAAATATGCATATAAATATGGCCCACAAAATGTTAATAGTTTAAATAAATTAATCCCAAATAAACAATCAAGTAGCAAATCTGTTTAGTTGAGTCTGTGCTTCAGAAATATAAGGCATATCTAGCTTATTTAGTTTAGCTCTTGGTCTATTATCAGTGGTGTTGAAAACTTTCTAGCCATTCAAATAATGAGTCCAGCTCTCCAATGGCCTTCACGGTTCCTGCTGTTTGATCAAGCTGAAAGAGAGACACAAAATTAGTAGAACTTTTATTTCACGTAACACACAGTTGGTTATAACAAGGCCTAGATGGCCAATTTGTTCATGTTCTGCAGTTATTGTGTGAGGAAAAGTCTTGTGAGTACTACACTACATTAGTAACTGAAAGTATTATCAGATAAGGCAAAAAAACTGTATTTAATAGGCCTAGTTATAACCTAACCTGTTAGTGTATTATGTCTCTTACCTTGCTGTACATGGTTTGAATGTCTGCGAGTTTTAGCATGGCATCTTCACTGCACTCACAGTTTGCATCAGCATGCTTTTGAATAGACAGAAACAATGTCATGGTTAGTTTAATCTGCTTAAAGTGTTATTTTTTTATTTTTTTTGTATTCTTTCTGTATTCCTGAGTTTACAGATGCCCCTACTGTATTCAAGTCAAGTCATTTTTATTTGTATAGTGCTTTTCACAACACACATCATTTCAAAGCAGCTTTACAGACAATCATGCTTTATCAGAAAATGAAACTGTAATATCTACATAAAGTCTTAGTGTCATCATTGTGAATTCCTCTCCCTATAAT
The DNA here is from genome assembly GCF_019703515.2 of Myxocyprinus asiaticus. NCBI lineage: Eukaryota > Metazoa > Chordata > Actinopteri > Cypriniformes > Catostomidae > Myxocyprinus > Myxocyprinus asiaticus. The sequence goes on from NC_059380.1 coordinate 11,177,836, forward strand.
CTAGAAATTGCTTATTAGTCTTTAGTCTTACAAGTACTATAATTTTGAAATCCTACTTAAACGTAGAGTCTGAAAGCTGTAGTATCTTATTGTACATACGCAGACTCGCAGGTCCTTGGTGATACTGAGGAAGGAGTTGGCTAGGACACTGGTGGTCCTGCGGTGTAGGGAATGGCTGCTGGTGTAGCTGATAAAAACCTTATCCATGTAGAAGTGAAGCAGCTGCTTTAGGAAGCAACAGCTTTCTTCACCCTAATAATGGGGAAGAAACACAGATCATTCAGGATGCAGTACATTTTAATTGTTTAGCTGATTCTACATAGGTTAGAGATGCTAAAGCAACAGTAAAAAAAAAAAAAAAAAAAAAAAAAAAAATATATATATATATATATACAGTGTATGTATACTGATCTTCTGGTGTAGTGGACATCTTACCTGTAAACTGTTCAGCACTTCTTTTTTAAGTAACCGTATACCCTTGAAGTTATCTCCTGAAATCTGTTACAACACAAGATTTAATCAGATTGGATTACCGTTGTAATCACTGCATATATGTCACCTCAACCCACAAGACTCTGAAAAATGGAGGCCACTCTAAAAACTTTAAACTCTTTGTTGTGTTTGATGCTCCTTTCAAGTGAATGTTCTGGCCTGTATTTGCTAAGGACATTGTGAGGAAATGATTTATCAGCATGGAAAAGGACAAACAAATTTTTTTTTTTTTCTTTTTGCCCTTGTCAGGGGTTTCTACAAGCTGTATCTTAATTGCTCACTGAGATATTTACAGTTGTTTTAGGCTACATTCACTTTCCATGAATTCACTTAAGGTTTGAATGTCAGCGGCAAGTTATACTCAAAACCTAAATATGACAAAGCGTGTCTTGCCACATGCTGGTCTTTTGAACTATGTGTGCTGAGCGGAGACTACTTAAAATAAACCAATAACCTGTTTGTTGAGATGGCACACCTGTAAAGAAATCCCAATGACATCACCAATGTTGCGCTTGTTATTGTGGGAAATTGACTTGGTGTTGTTTATACAGCAAATATTTTAGCTTGCATCAAACCACTACCAGCTATTTTAACAGAAGGAAATGGTGAGATTTATAGATGACTGAGGCTAGACTGTAGGTGTGCTCACCATGCCTTGGCGTATGTGCTGGAAGTGATGCCTGAGCTCATGAGTGTGAATGTTAACAATACAGTTGCCCAGTTGAAGCCTCCGGCCCTGTGTTGTGCCACACAGACAACCCAGCAGGGTGCATACAAGCAAGCTACGTAGGAACAATGAATCCTTCATTATACTTCTGGAGATTCAACCTGAAGAAGGAATAGACACTCAAAGTTAGCATATGGAATGTGCTATCTAAACAAGATGTGAGCAATATAAACCAGTCAAAAGATTAACAACTCTCATTAACTCATTAGGACAGTCCTTGTTATTACCTGGTGATGTCCAATGTGAGTTTCCTATGATGTACATCTCTGCATGCTGATCACAGTTGCTCTTATAGTGGGACAGCAGGGGAATTTCGACAGGTATTCCTTGATTTACTTCTACCTCCCATTACAGTAAGAGGAAGTTGCATTGCATGTCTTGCATGCAAGATTATCAATTCCTAACAATGGGAACTGGCTTTAAAGGATGCAGGACTTCCGATCAACTAATTCTTGACTTACATTATGTAAAAATACCTGTGTTGGCACCTTTAACTCAGCAATTTGAAATTGAAGTAATCTTTGAAAACAGTTTATATTATGATTGTATTAATTAAAGGAACAGTTCACTTATGAATACAAATTCTGTCATCATTTACTGACTTTTATGTCATTCCAAACCCATATGACTTTCTATGTTCTGTGGAACACAAAAGGAGAAGTTTTGAATTATGTACAGTACATACTGCTCTTTGCCATACAATACTGTCAAGGTAAAATAAAGAATATTATAAAAGCACCATAAAAGTAGTCCATATGACCCATGCACTATTCCAAGTCTTCTGAAGCCATACAATAGATTTGTGTGAGATATACACAAAAAATCTGCTCTCAAACATCATGTGCTTGCCCACATTCAAACATGGCATGTAAAGACACATCACGTCAGGTTTGATGTCAATACTATTTTTTATTTTTTTATTTTTTTTATCAAACGGCATTGCTTTTCACTTTTTGTCGTAAAATGCGAGTTGACAGTAGAGGGAAAGATTTTAAGCTAATCGCATCTTTAATTTCGCTCTGTTCATCACATAAAGCTATCATATGGCTTCATAAATTTTGGAATATAACTTATGAGTCGCAAGGAATTTTTTTGTCCATTTTGTACTTTGAGAGCCCCTGGTCACCATGTACTTTCATTGTATGATAAAGAGCAGTGTGAACATTCTGCTAAACATTTTCTTTTGTGTTCCATTGAAAACATAACATCATATGGGCTTGGAGCAAAATTTTGACAGAATTTTTATTGTTTTGGGTAAACTATTCCTTTAATGAATTAATTAGTTTTAGTTTTATTTGTTGATCTAATTTGGAATTCATTTAATGTAGAAAATGAGCACTCTTAGGTAGGCCTACATGTAATTAATAATTGGGTTTAACCACAATATTGAGAAAGAAAGACTGTACACTACTTTTGCACATCATTTGGTTATTCTTTATTTAGCAGATGTTTTATCTCTGAAAACTTACTGTACACTTGTCACAGGGACAGTCCCCGTTGGGCAGTCATGGGTTAAGTGCCTCGGTCAAGTGATAACTTTCCAATTCTTATCACCTTCTGGAGTCTGAATCTAGGAAGACCTGGTTTACCAGCCCAAAGCTTTAACCACCTCTTTACTACCACCTCTACATGTATTCATTCATTCAGACAGACTGAAAGGTTGGAGTTTTTCAGTTGGTTAATTTTTTTCATCTTTCAATGCAACTCACATGAAGACTTCCAAAATGTCCAGTGTGTGAGTTCCTCTAATGACCAAAATTGCTGTCATATTTGACTATTACCTAATTTGTATACAATTGTGAATAAGGCTGCAACTAATGATTATTTTGATAATCGATCAATCTATCGATTATTAGAACGATTATTCGACTATTCGGCAATTATTGCAACAGTTAATCATTAGCTCTTAACTGATTATTCAGCTTGTGCCCCGACTTAAAAGGTTGAATTAAACATGCTTACTAACAATAAAGAGGACAAAATCATCTTTTAAAAATACCTCTAAATGACATTCACTGAATTAAAGGAAAAAATATATACTTTTTATTAAGTTTAATTCAGTAAAACAATGTAGTGTTTTTGTCTTGTTTTCCATTTAAAATTGTCTAAAATCCTTCAAACAAGACACATTTACTTGAGAAGAATCATATAAGATATTTAGACTTGCTTTAAGATAATGTATCTTAAATATAAGTGTAGTTTGTATATAAGTTATATTTTTTCACTTGGTTATACTTCTGCGAGTGCAGTAAAAACAAAATATACTTATATTCAAGATCTATTCTCTAAAAGCAAGTCAAAATATCTTATATGCTGCTTCTCAGGTGAATGCATCTTTTTTTAAAGAATTTTTAGATATTTTAAAATATTTGTATTTTTAATATTATATTCATCATACTCAAATTACAATTTTTTCTTCTGCAGTATAGCTGCTAAAGAAAATGTACGTTATTTTAAAGGATTTTTAGATATTATTTTTGAAAAATTAGCCAAAACAAAAACAAATCAAAAACATATTTTGTTGCAGTGTATAATGGGGCGAAGACTACCTCTCTCTGTTCACTTCAATCCATCTTTAACTCACAAAAAACAAACTCTCTCTTATTAATAAAGCTGCGTATTGCCAATTTTCTTCACGATAAGAAATGCACAGTGACATATATTATGATTCAATAAGTCACGAGCCATCATGTTATAATCTAGCAGCATTAAGTGTGCGCGCTCAAGGGACGAGCGTCCCCGTGACAGAGTGTGCATCTGCCGGGTGCAGGTCATCTCTCCCCCTTAGATCGGGACATATAATTCCCTCATTGTAACGTATACTCAGACTCAAGGATGATGTTTGAACCCAAGCAGGTATCTGACACACAAACAAAGACAGCAGGTAAGTGATGACGTGAAAGTACTGGGTTGCAATGGTGATAGATTACGTGATGAAGACTAATGCTGATAGAGACGATGACTTTCCTTGAGGTGGAGGGTTTGCTATAACGAAGCTTGCATTGAGGAGATGGACACTGGAGTCGCTGGAGAGGAACCGTTTGGAGTAGAAGAGTCGCTGGAGAGGAGAGGAATCGTGATGCCGTTTAACGCTGAAATACAAGTAAGTGAGTCTGTACATGAAGTTGAGACCAGACACAGAATGGAAGGGGAGTGAGGTTTATATAGAGGGGTTGATTGATGCAATGATTGGAGGCAGATGTGGGTGATCAGTACTGAGGAGAGTGAGAGGGTTGAGTGAAATTGGTAAGTGGGTCAGAAGGATCCGTGACATTACCCCCCCCCACCCCTCCACGGACCACTCCATAGGGACGTGCTTTCCAACGCCATGGCCGACCCCGTCCACGTGGAGCTGGATGATCAGGATGTGCGTCGTGGAAATTGGAGAGTAGGGTTGGGTCTTGAGGAATACAAGTTCTCTCTTCTGGACCATAACCTTCCCATTCTATGAAGTATTCAAGACGACCCCTGTGGTGTCGGGAGTCCAGAATGTCTTGGACTGTGTAGATCGGTCCGTCCTCCAAGACAAGCGGCTGGGGGTGTGTCGTCAACAGGATCAGGTTCTGAGGAATAAGGAGAGGGAGAGGGGTGGTAAGGTTTTAACAGTGAGACGTGGAAGGTGGGATGTATGCGATATTGGGGAGAGAGTTGGAGCTGGTAAGTGACTAGGTTGACCTGTCTGGTGATTGTGAAGGGACCAATGTAACGGGGATTTAGCTTTTTACAGGGGAGATGCAGCCTGATGTCCCTTGTGGAGAGCCACACCTTCTGCCCAGGTTGGTAGGTGGGAGGAGAAGATCTTCGGGCATCGGCGTGGAATCTCTGGTGGCACACCACCCGTTGCAGGTGGTGGTGAGCTAAGTCCCAGACCCTCTCGCTTTCTCTGAACCAATGGTCGACTGCTGGGATGTCAGATGGTTTGCCGGACCAGGGGAAGAGAGGCGGTTGGTAACTGAGTATGCACTGGAAGGGTGTGAGGTTGGTGGAGGGTTGACGAAGGGAGTTCTGTGCATACTTGGCCCAGGACAGGAAGCGACTCCAGCGGTTCTGGCGGTAACCTTCTGAATCTTCCTCTCTGTCTGCCCATTACTCTGCGGGTGGTAACCAGATGAGAGGCTGATGGACACTCCCAAGAGAGAGAAGGCTCTCCTGACTCTGGAGGTGAATTGGGGACCATGGTTGGAAACGATGTCTTCAGGGATCCCATAGTTCCGAAACACGTGGTTGAAGAGGTACTCTGTGGTCTCCAGAGCGGTGGACAGACCCTTGAGGGGGATCAGTTTGCAGGCTTTGGAGAAATGGTCTATAGCTACCAGCACGCAGATATAGCCCTCAGAGGGAGGAAGGTCAGTGATATAGTCGACCCCTAGATGTGACCAGGGTCGGCGAGGAATGGGCAGTGGAAGGAGTTTGCCAGCCGGTAGTTGTCGTGGTGTTCTGGATATAGCACATTCTGGGCATCCTTGGACGAACCTTCTGACATCTTGAACCATGTGGGGCCACCAGAACCGGTTCTGCTTAAGCAAGAGGGAACTGTTGATCCCAGGGTGGCCAGTGCCCAAGGAGGAGTGTACAGAGTCGATGAGTGTGAGACGTTGAGAGGAGGGTATATAGGTCTTGTTGGTAGGGCATCCCGATGGAGCTGGTTCAGTGGTGGAGGCTTCATGGATGCTATCGTCCAGGGACCATTGAATGGGCCTTACTATGACATGTGGGGGTAAAATGGTATGCGGTTCCTTGGAGCCTTCCTCTGGAGCGTAAAGGCGGGAAAGGGCATCTGCCTTGGAGTTCTTGTCACCTGGACGATAGGAGATGGTAAAGTTAAAGCAGGTGAAGAAGAGGGCCCATCTCTCCTGGTGGGGGTTTAAACAACGTGCCTCTCTGAGTTACTCGAGGTTCTTGTGGTCTGTGAGCACCAGGAATGGATGTTGCACTCCCTCCAGCCAATGCCGCCACTCCTCCAAGGCCAGTTTAATTGCCAACAGCTCTCGGTTCCCGATGTCATAGTTCTGCTCCATCGGGGGGAGTTTCCTGGAGAAGAAGACACATGGATGAAGTAGCGGTGGTTTTCCCTGCTGCTGAGACAAGACTGCTCCTATGCCGCTGGTGGAGGTGTCTACCTCAATGATAAATGGTTTATTCGGATCAGGGTGTACAAGGAGTGGAGCAGAGGTGAAGGCATCCTTCAGGAGTTGGAAGGCGTGTGAAGCTTCGGAGGTCCAGGAGAGAGATTTGGGTTTGGATTGGAGAAGAGAGGTCAGCGGGGATGTGAGGGTACTGTAGTTCATGATGAAGCACCGGTAGAAGTTGGCAAATCCTAGGAATCACTGGAGCTCCTTGATGGTGGTTGGAGTGGGCCAGGATTGTACCGCTGTTACCTTCCCCTCGTCCATCCGAATGCCTTCCGGGCTGATGATGTAGCCAAGGAACTGGAGGGATATCTGGTGGAAAGAACACATGATGACGATGGTCGGTCATGTTCAGAGAGTACACCAGTATGTCATCAATGTAGACGAGGACGAATCGTTGGAGATACTCACGGAACACCTCATTCATGAAGCCTTGGAACACGGAGGGGGTGTTGACCAGGCCATATGGAATCACCTGGTACTCATAGTGGCCTGTAGGAGTCACAAAGGCTGTCTTCCACTCGTCTCCCCTCCGTATTTGAATGAGGTTGTAATGCTGTGAAGGTCCAGCTTGGTGAAAACAGTGGCTCCTCTCAACAGTTCCAAGGCAGCTGGGATGAGGGGAAGTGGATACCCAAACTTAACCGTAATTCTGTTGAGGGAGCGGTAATCAATACAAGGGCGTAGGCCTCCATCCTTCTTAGCCACGAAGAAGAAACTCGAAGCAGCAGGGGAAGTGGAAGTTCGGATGTAACCTTGGCTGAGAGCCTCCTTGATATAATCCTCCATGGCCTTCTGCTCAGGAATAGAAAGTGGGTAGACTTTGCCTCGGGGCACTGGCTCACCAGGGAGGAGGTCTATCGCACAGTCCCATGGTCGATGAGGTGGTAGTTGTGAGGCACGTAAAGGGCAGAAGACATTCTGGAAGTGTGAATAACAAGAAGGGATCTCCAGAGGGGTTGTACTGGCAGGGCTTTCAATGGTGGTGGTGGTGTTGACATTGAGAGGGGAAGAGTTTTTGATGCAGGCTCTGTGAGTGAGTCGGTTTGGGAACAGGCAGGGAAACACTGAGGCCCCCATTTCAGGATGTCGCCGGAAGCCCAGGAGATGAATGGAGAATGTTGTATAAGCCAGGGACGTCCTAATACGATGTCTGCGGTGGAATTTGCAATCACCTGAAGCTGTTTGGTAAGTTTAGAGTGCATTTGGACTGTGAGCTGTGTAATTCTTCCTCTCCTCAGTCAGGTGAGAGCTGCAGTGCTGCTCACGTGCGTCATCATTAGAGTTTAATGTGACCATGTTACATTAAATGAGATCAAACGACTATTCGACAATGAACATTTTTGTAGACAATTTTTTATTGTCACCGTTGTTGATAACATCGACTAATCGTTTCAGCCCTAATTGTGAATAGGGCAACTATTTTCTACTAGACACTAAGGACTTGGTTATTGTGTTATGTGATGCAATGTTTTTCACTGGGAATTTCATTATCAATAGAACGTTGCATGACTTTTGAAAATGCATACCAGTGTACCAATGAATACTTTGCTGTGCTTAATTTCTGCTACTAGCGGCGTTGTGAGAAAAAGAATGTCAACCCTTCCTGACTCTATTTCCTGATGCTTCAGGCAGTTTTCTTTCCTCTCAGTCATTCTGAACAAAAGAACACTGCACTAAAAAAAGAAAACAACGTGTTGGATTTACTTAAAATATATACTGTACATTTTTTAAGTAAATTCAATTATCGTTTAACTTTACTTAAAATGTGTGTCACACAAATAAGGCTTAGCAACTAATAGCAAATTGACATTAAACACTGTTTCTACTTAATTTACTTGGCTCTAAAGAAAATTACAACTTAGGTCAGACATTATCTTGATTCCCCAAAGAAGTGCACATAAAGCTACACTTCAACTATGCATATGCACATGTGAAAGGGAAAATTATATGGATTAAACAGGATCCAAACTGACCACTTATGAACCAAATCACCCAAATGGTGACTACACGAAACAGCTGTTTGCAGTAAAACTTTAGTTTTACTAAAAATCAGTAATACTAAAAATAACTAAAATCTCCATGAATTCTCCATAACAACTTACTAAATGGGCACATAAGTTCCTTTTGACCAGACAAACATGCTTAAATTATTCAAGCGCAAGGGCTTATGGGTATTTCCCACAACCTCAGTTCTGTACTTGATTGTTTAAGTTAATACTACTTAAAATCTTAATTTTATGGATTTGTACGCTAAAGAAATTTAAGCAACTTACGATTAGTCATTTACTTTAAGTAACTCTCTAAGTTCTCTTTAAAATTGATATCTTATATTGTACAAATTAATGAAAATTAAGTAAAGCTTAAAAATGTACAAATATGTACTTATATGTACATATAAGTATATGTACTTATATGTACATATTTATGTACATATATACAAATATGTACACACACACACACAAAAAAGGGCCAGGCCAAAATGGCAAAACATTAAGCTTTTAATGGTCTTAACCACAAATCAGGAAATTAGCAAGAATTGAACAAACAGATAAAGTAACAGTATAGGATAGTTTTCCCCTTTGATTTCTTTAAATGTTTAAGCTTTGTGGGTAAACTTGCAGACAGCTTTTTACAAAAAGCCTTCTTCTTGGTGGTCTTTGCAGTGTGGGCAGGAGCATTGTCTTGCTGAAAAATAACATCTGATCATTCCTCTTTAGAAAACAACTTTTCAATTGTGGAAGCAAGCCTTTCTGCAAAATTCTCCTGTACTTCAAAGCATTAACTGACTTTTCACAGTGAAGCAGCTCACCAGTACCAGTACCTTTTTTTTAATTTTATTTTTTTTTATACATCATGGTTGTTGAGCCATCAAATAGTTGTTGTTTTTTTTTTCATTGTGGTTGCTCTGAATGTTTTCCAAACAAACCAGTCTCTAAAATACTTGTAGCTGTGTGGTAAGAAAACTTCCTGCAAATAACTTTCATGAAGATGAATTTGCTCAGCAAGGAAACTAATTGTGACAAATTGTTTAAAAGTTCAGTCACTGTCATCTTTTAAACACAACACAATACATTTGCAGTCAGTGACCAGGAACTAGAACACTGTAATAATTTATTATAACCAGATATAAGAAATTTCCTGGTTGGTGCTCAGATACTTATCATGAAACATGATTTTAGTGATTCCCATGATTTGGGATACATATACTGAGATTTGACATTGACATTGAGTCTGTCATATACAGTAGACAAATAAGGTTTTAATTGAATTCTGATGAATTGAATTCTGAACTATCCCACTGCACACGTCATGGGCGTTAAATATTTGGGGGCTGTGTCTCCCGCTTTAATAAAACTAAAATTCATCTCACATACTTTTCACCAAGCAAATATGTTTACGTTGTGTATTTCACCCAGCAAATGTGTCCAAGTATTTAAGCAGATGTTTAAAATTCATTGGTTAAACTTTTCAAGGAATGTTCAGAATTCAATACAAGTTAAGCTCAATCGACAGCATTTGTGGCATAATGTTGATTAACACAAAAAATTATTTTGACTCGTCCCTTGTTTATGTAAAAACAAAAAATGCAAAAATCACAGATACAGTAAGGCAAATACAATGGAAGTGAATGGGGCCAGAATATAAACTTTAAAATGCACACTGTTTCGAATGTATTTCCACATGTGTTAGCAAGATTTTAGTGTGATACAATCACTTACTTACCGTAAAGTTATATCTAGTAATCGCTGTTACATTGGTAAATCCCTGATTTTATCACACAAAAAATCATGTTTATCACAGTAGCACCATCATCATTTTTAATGGGAATGACAACGAGGGTGTGCGGGATTGACTTACAGTCTCTTCAGTGGCACTAACGGTACAAAGCTGTACGAAGCTCCTAGATCACATCTGATTTTCCACAACTCATGTTGTCTGGAGTTCTTTGTATACTGAATGTTCTTGGACAGATATTTTATAAATGTTTTGTCTGCGGAATGATCCAAAAACACTTTAAACTGCAGTACAGCCCATTGAAGAGACTGTAAGTCTGTCCCCCACAGCCTCGTTGTCATTGATGGAGGTCTATATCTGGGGCCTATAAAATGAAAATGCGAAGACAGAAACTAATGATAAAAGTGATATTGTTCATTTGTTTGAAATAAATTACTCAAAAATAAGTGAAAAGATCAATAATATTGCATATTTTATCCCACTGAAATGCTCATTCTACATTACAGCATTGATTTTGAGTTGGATGCAGATGTAAATTTACTCATATCAACAACAGTAAGGTTATCTGTAACATCTATAAAAAGTAAACCATTTATTTTTTTCTTACAAAAATATTTTAGCCTATTTTTTAGGATTTACACATTTCTATTTCATCTTTAAAAAACTGTGAATTTTTGTCATCTCCTCTGTTTTGAGCGTGTTCAGCTCAAGGTTGTTTTGACCACACCAGACAGCCAGCTGTTCAAACTCCTGTCTGCATGCAAACTCGTCACTGTTGTGGATGAGGCCAATAAACCATGGTGTTGTTTGCAAACTTTAGGAGCTTGACAGAGGGGTCCTTTGCAGTGCAGTCATTCGTGTACAGGGAGAAGAGCAGTAGAGAGAGAAAGCATCCCTGAGGAGCACCAGTGCTAATAGTGAGGGTCCCAGTTGTGAATTTCCCAATCTCACAAGCTGCTGCCTATCTGTGAGAAAGCTGCTGATCTGCTGACAGATTGTGGTTGGCATGGAGAGCTGGGTCAGTTTGGTTGAGAGAAGATCAGGCATTATGGTACTGAAATGACTTCATGACCACAGACATGACAGCGACAGGTCTGTAGTCATTAAGTCCTGTGATTATGTTTTTTTTTTTGGGGACCGGGATGATGGTGGAGTGTTTGAAGCAGCAGGGAACTTCACACTGCTCCAGTAGTGATCTACTGAAGTTCTGTGTGAAGATGGGGGCCAGTTGGTCAGTGCAGACTTTCAGACAGGCAGTTAAGACACCATTTGGGCCTGAAGCTTTCCTAGTCTTTTGCACACATCCTCATCACAGACCATAAGTACAGGTTGAGTAGCAGGAGGAGGGATTCCAGGAGGTATTGGTGTGTGAAGTGTAGATCAGAGCGGGAGTAGGGATGCACATATTCTCACAGAAACTGATATATGATGTCACAATATCTGTGAGCTCGTCCAGGTCTGTGGCTGCAGCTTCAAAAACACTCCAATCAGTGCAGTCAAAGAAGTGCTAAAATGAGAATTTTCCTGACCCATGAATTATACAAAAATACATCTTTTATATGTTAAAAACATATTTATTAAATGTTTTGGATTATTTCTTTATCTTATTTATGTATACATTTTGGTTGGTTATACATACTTTTTAATTTTTTTAATCATTTTTAATTATTTTATTTTTTTTCCTTCACCTGTGCTTGTCTTTGTAATTCAGTGATTGTATTCATACATTGTTTGATTTTACTGAACATTTATATAGAAAAAACTCCACAGTTTTAGCACCATTTGTGGACTTTTCAGACGGTCCCTTACCACACCTTCCACAGTATTAGCATGTTTTAGCACAATGTGTGGACTTTTCAGATGGTGCCTTTAAACCAGGAACATTACTTTAAGATATGACATAGCTGCTGAACCACGTACGTGAGCTTGTCATGTAGCGACGTTCCATTGGTGACGAAGTCAGTCACAATCGAGCAGCATCTCAGCCACCATCGGTCAGAGGTCACAAACTCAACGTGGCAAAAATACCCTCCTTTCATGTTTTCAGAGATCCTTTTATACTGAAATACCAACAGCCACGGCTCTATAATAGGAGAGGACGTAATGGTTGACTAGTGTGTTGCAACAGTAAATCATTGTTTGCGGAGGCTGTAAACCGACGCCTACCTGAAGCAAAGTTGTCCGGACTTCTCTTATAAAACAGCTATTTTATCATAGTAAACAGACTCCACACATAGGTCACTCCAAAAGGACTGTTTAGTTTAAAAGATGTTGAAGATTAGTGGACAGATTAGATACATTAAGTGATGAGCTTTTTTACCCCCCAAAAGCAGTTTATTCGGCGACCTGAAGCATCTCCTACATTAACATCCATTAACAAAGAATGGCCTCTTGTGTTCTTGCGAGTGTAGCAACTGTGGTAAAGTTGTTTTATATTGAATGTTCGTTAGCCATTCGGCAGGCAAAGTTAGGGATTGTCTCTAAAGTGTGAAACGGACAAAGGCTGGTGAAAAACAGTTTACTCTGTGGCTATAAAAACATGTGTAGCTTTATCCAGATGTAACTTAATATTGTCAAACAAGTTAAGTATAAATATGTGGTACAAAAAACAAACATTTAAAGCCATGAATGGCTTATTCACTAGGATATGTAATGTTGTTATAACAATGTAATGTAACTGAAATTGCATTTAACTTATAGATAACAGCTAACACATTTCCACCTTACATGATTTTATTTTGGAATCGTAATTTTATAATTTTTTTTATGATTTGTACCTTTTATTTTCAAAAGTAAAACCTGTTTGTGACCTGATGATGTCACACCACCTATTATATATTTACAAATACCTGACACACATCTTACACAACTTGGATTTTGGAGATATGATTTTGTGTATTTGTAATTTTTTTTTTAAATTTTCAAATACATAAAACTTCCTGGTCATGTGATCTGATGACCTGATAACCCCTACAATTTTCAAATCCATATAACTTCCTGGTCTTGTGACCTAGTGATATCAAACAACCTGTAATGCATTCACACACACCTGACACACATCTTACATCACTTGGATTTTGGAGATATGATTTTGTGTATTTTTTTTAATAAATTTATGAAATGTTCTAATCCATATAATTTCCTGGTCATGGGACCTGATGATGTCACACCACCTGTTATATATTTAAAAATACCTATTACACATCATACATGACTTGGATTTTGAAAATATTATTTTGTGTATTTTTTATTAATTTTTGACATTTTCAAATCCATATAATTTCCTGATCATGTGACCTAGTGATGCCAGACCACCTGTAATGCATTCACACACACCTGACACACATCTTACATGACTTGGATTTTGGAAATATGATTTTGTGTATGTTTTTTGAATTTTTGTAATATTCAAATCCATATCACTTCCTGGTCATGTGACCTAGTGATGTCAGACCACCTGTAATGCATTCACACACACTTGACACACATCTTACATGACTTGGACTTTGGAGGCATGATTTTGTGTATTTCTTATGAATTTTTGTAATTTTCAAATCCATATCACTTCCTGGTCTTGTGACCTAGTGATGTCACACCACCTGTAATGCATACACACACACCTGACACACATCTTACATGACTTGGATTTTGGAGATATGATTTTATGAATTTTATTTATGAATTTTTGAAATTTTCAAATCCATATAACTTCCTGGTCATGTGACTTAGTGATGTAAGACCACCTGTAATGCATTCACACACACTTGACACACATCTTACATGACTTGGATTTTGGAGATATGATTTTGTGTATTTCTTTTATACATTTTTTAAATGTTCAAATCCATATTACTTCCTGGTCGTGTGACCTAGTGATGTCAGACCACCTGTTATATATTTACAAACACCTATAACACATCAGTGATGTCATACCACATTTAATGCTTTTGCAAACACATCCTATCAATAATAATAACAATAATAATAAGAATAATAAATATAATACAAAAAATCCTTCCCAGATTTGTTTTTTTAAATATCCTCCTGAACATTTGGACTGGGCACATTACATTTTGTACTTTTACTTGGCTATGTCAGGCTTATTAGGCCCTTATATTAATTTAAGTAGCAGCACTGACAACACACAATTTGTTAGGAGCTGTAGAAAAACAGCAACAGCATGTTTTTACTTTGAATAACTCATTACTTACTTGCCTATGTACTTACACACTAATATAAAGTCCTAACAGTTAAATTGTTACAGCTGTAATTGCAGTGCACTCAAACGCCATAGGAAAGAGGGAAAGAAATCGTCTTGGTTATGCATGTAACCTCGGTTCCCTGAGATGAAGGGATTGAGACATTGCGTCTCTGACGCTATGAGAAATTCCTTTCTCAATGACCTAGTCGAAGCTCTTTGTACAGTAATGGAAATTCTAAAATTGGCAATGGTGTTTCAGCCCCGTCCCTTTAGGAACACAGTCGGCCTATATAAGCGGGTGCGAAACCACCATTTCCTCCGAATTTTTCGACAAAGCAACACTCGCACCTTGAAGCTCTGGGTCAGTAGTGTGGCCAGCTTATGCAATGTCTCGTTCCCTTCATCTCAGGGAACTGAGGTTACATGTACAATCGAGACATTCCCTTTCGATTATGGTCTCTCAACATTGTGTCGCTGATGCTATGGAAACATTCACGCCGCACTACTGACATGACGTCACACCCCACAGAGGGGCCTCGCCCGAGGCATAGACACTTGAGGAAGGATATGTATAGGATGTCACAGGCCGTGTAGGATGGTGAAAACATGCCTCAAAATGTAGATAGTAATGATCAATCTTCCTACATAGTGAAAACCCAGGAGGGAAAATTAATCTAGATTGTGAATTTATATGAATCTCATAAATACACACAGTGTAAGTACTTCACAACCAGGGTTGGGAAGAAAGAGACTAATAAGAAATGCTCTCAATTTTGACAGCGGCCTACATACCGATGGCTATATCAAAATTATAGCAGTTACAGTAGCCCGCTCGTATAATGAGCCTGGGCTCATCTGCTGAGTGTTGGAACAATTAACCTGACAAATGGGCTTTGTGAAGAACAACCTGCGAAGAAATAAAATTAATAAAAAATACACATTTTAAACCAAAATCCAAAATCCAAGTCATGTAAGATGTGATATAGGTGTTTGTGAGTATAGTGTTTGTGAATATATTACAGGTGGTGTGACATCACCAGATGAAATGAAAAAGAATTTAAATGGATTTTAGTATTTTATAAAGTCCAGAAAAATACACAGACATATTTTCACAACCACTTTTTAATGTAGTCATGGAATAATGCATCTCTTAACTGATATTTGTACGCTTTGCACTTTTGAGACACTCCCTAACTTGGGATTGCCCTTGTTGGGATCGCTGTTTTGCGTTTTTCACTTTTGATGCTTAAAACAATTACATTATTCGAATAAAATCCTAATTACTTTTGCTATTATGATTTACAGTGTTATCTGAATGAGACACAGCATGAACCGCCACTATTTTACAATTACATACCAGTTAATGGTCACCATTCACTTGCAATGTATGGACATACAGAGCTGTAATATTCTAAATATCTTTGTTTGTTTTGCAGAAGACAGAAAGTCATACACATCTGGGATGGCATGAGGGTGAGTAAATTATGAGAGCATTTTCATTTTTGGGTGAACTATTCCTTTAACAAACCACTTCCTTTCTAGATGTTGCAGTAGGAGTGTTTTCTTGTTTTAAATGAAAATGAATGAAGTAGGTCCTAAATTACCTCTACTGTGAAATTAAACTGAATGGCATGAAGTTGTTACAGATGAATTCTCTCCAAAACTAAATGTGCCTTATAATAGTGCACACAAGATTTCGCCATTTAAATAAATAAATAAATAAATAAATAAAAATGTAAATTAAACACTATCTATCTATGTTTTGAAAAATGTACTGCTCATACTAATATATCAGAATTTTTGAAGGGACAATTTTATATTATTTGTGGTGTTATCTTGTCACCGTTTGTCAATTATGACAGGTAGTTCTTCATCAATTTTAAAACAGTCCTGATATATTTTGATATGAGATCAGCATAGTATTTTTGTATTACGTTGGTTGCGTAATACCTGCCTCCATTATGAAAATCGATTTGATCATGAAATTTGTCAGTTTATTTAGTTTATTTAGGTGACACAATGCAACACCACTGACAACAGCTTGTCAGCCAATGGTAAAATAGACTTAAAATAGACTTATTTTGAAATGTGACATATGAGAATATATGACATGATATTCAGTGCAAATATGTCTGGACCAATCATCTTCAAAACGAAATATTTGATCACAAGCCAAAGAAACCATTTTCATACATAATCTACCAGTTCACCTTGTCTCAAAAGAGGTGTGTTATGATATGTATTTAAAGGTAAATTCCAGAATATTAGACAAAAAATGATGGAAAAGTTAAAAAATATTTTTTGTGGCAATCATGATGCCACAACTGCTGTCGATTATGCTTAACTTGTGCTGAACCCAGAATATTCCTTTAATCAGCCTAATTAAATTAAACAGTCCTTATTTATTTGTTAAGAATTGAATGCTGTTCTAAAGAACTTACAGAATGAGTCAGAAAGTGAATTAATATTCAAAGAATTATTAGAGAATAGAACACTTATTTATACAGAAATTTTCACACAAGGCAGGACTACATACAGTACCTTAAAAACACAGGCACATTAAGGACATTTTCAACTACACAGTAGTTACATTATTCCCTCTTTTATCATTCCCTGCTATTCCACGTCGTGTCCATCTACACTGTAAAAATTGAAAACATGTAGTTGTTACCCTAATGAGCAATTGCTATACCTGATCTGACCCATAACAATATTTTCGCTGCACCTACTGCAGTCAGGTTGATTCTGTCAAATACAATAATATTTTGTACTTGAATGAAACAAGAATTTGTGTTACTTGACAAACTTTTATTTTACAGTGTAGTTTTCTTTATAGTCCTCTTTTTTCCCTTACCTCTATAGACAAAGACACATCTTACAGATTATTTATAAGTTGTAACTACACTTGTCTGTAGCACAGTACGTCGGTTAATGTACCTTTATTTTTAGGGTTTATTTAATTCCATTTATAGACATTGCTGCTGCATCTGTATAATTATATAAACATTTAATGCAGAATACTCATGCTCAATTGTATTCAAGGCAGGAAGTTCAATAAATATGGTGCACTGAAGGTTCTTAGGTTACACATTAAAACATTTCTTAACATAAAGGAAAAAATGCATTGCCATTTATTCTTAATTCCTTACTTGTTTTTTGTGGTACTGTTTGATTCAATCAGTACTGTCAAGTAGACAGGAAGGCCTGATTGTGCACAGGCATGTATCTGTTCATGACTCATAACATTGTCTATATTACTATGGCGTGTAGGTGTTTGAAACACATGATGACATCCAGGGGGACAGGAGGACTCAGGTGATTACCATCCAGCCGCAAGTATCTTAGTTTGGGTGCGCTGTCCTCATCATGCAGGTTGTAAGAATTAGAGGGGCAGATCTCTGTGCCATTCACATCTGCAAAGATAAATAACTGTTATTCAACACTCAGAATGTCGAAATGGATTAAACAGGTGAAGCTAAAGGTGAAATGTGTGCCACTAGCGTCACCAAACGGAATTGCAAAAATAACTAGATGGGTACATTTTCTGAAGAAAATGTGCATGGTACTTTCCGTGGCAACATCATGATCGCATGGGAAGTCAGCACGTTGTTTCCGAGAGTTCTGGTACCCTAGAATCTGCAAAATTCTGCCAACTCACCAACAAGTGCCATTTCCTATCAGACATTTTTGCATTGGCTACAGCATGTTTACCTTCCTCTGTGGTGCGACAGGAAGTGTGTTGCATCTGCAGTGTGGGAGACCTTGATTCGGGTCACACATCGAAACCAGGGAGTAATTGCATTTGCATAATTAGTGACAAGCATGATTTGAAGGTTGCATTTTCCCCTCTTACATTATATTTTTACTCCATTGATGGTTAGGATTAGGTTTGGGGTTTTGGTTGGGGGGTACGGTTTATAAAATATGCATTCCTCTTCACTGTGTTACAGCATGTATAACTGAAATCATCTAAGTTCACAACTCTCTTTTGGCGCACCTCCATCGACATTTCACCCGGAAAATGGAGCTCACACGTGCCCATATACTCAACAACAGTTACCACTTTGGCCACTGGGGGCAGTGTTTCGGTAAGCACAGATTTTAGCTAAAGAAAAGTCAACCTACTGTTTCTGATTTCACTGTCAGTCAGTCTGGTGGCAAAACTCCTTTCCACAATGTCCTGTCAAGGTCCTTGGCATGCTGCCCCAAGTCAAAATAGCCTTCCCCCATGTCTCTACGATGTTCTTATGCCAAGATATGGCATCTAGATATGGCTGGGTCAATTTGCTTTTAGGTTGTTAGTGTGCTCTGGATGGTTGCTAGAGCCTGACTAGGCAGTTACTAGGATGTTACTGCCTACTTGCTGGCCTGAGTCTGTGTGACATTCTGATCCAAAGATATCCCTCTGATCCATTTTCAATGTACAGTACTGTGTTAAAGTTTCAGGCAGTTGAATAGTGTAAAATGTTGTATAGTGAGGATTTTTTAAAAATATATAATTCTGTCATTAATTTTTATTTATCAGTTAACTTCATACAAAGTTCAGTAAACATAAAAAAAAAAAAAAAAAAAAAAAATAAAAATGTTTATGTTACCTCCCTATGCCTTTAAAACAGCACCAATTCTCCTTGGAACACTTGCGTACAGTTTTTCCAAGGTTGTTGGCAGATAGGTTGTTCCAAGCAATTTGGAAAAATTGCCACAGTTCTATGTATTTAAGATGTCTCGATTGCCTCTGCCATTTCATGTAATCCCAGGTGGACTCGATGTTGAGATACAGGCTCTGTGGAGGCCATGCCATTTGTTGTAGGATTCCTTGTTCAACTTTTATTCTATTGCAAAAGTAATGTTAGGAATTTATATTTCCTACTGA
Organism: Myxocyprinus asiaticus; assembly: GCF_019703515.2. Taxonomy (NCBI): domain Eukaryota; kingdom Metazoa; phylum Chordata; class Actinopteri; order Cypriniformes; family Catostomidae; genus Myxocyprinus; species Myxocyprinus asiaticus. The sequence continues at coordinate 11,196,996 of NC_059380.1, forward strand.
TACACTAAAGCAGAACATATAAAAATAAGCATCTAAAGACAAATGTTTTTGTGAAACATCTAATGTGTCAACGACTTTTGCACAGGACTGTAAGTCTAGGGTGCTAGGGTGCTCTAGATGGTTGCTAGACCGTGGCTAGGTGTTGCCAGGGTGATACTTAAAGGCTGCTTGAAAGACTGGGTCAAAAGATTCCACCACCATATCTCTACAACATTCAGATCTGGATATATGCTCACTTTGCAATGTTAAATCAATGCTTTTTTTTTTCACCCACCAGCGCGAACATCATTCGCCCAGTCGCTTACAAAAGTTACAACACACATCCCCTCAATAAGTTGGACGATTTGACACCTTATTCATTGGTGTACGACAAACGGTACGGGACAAGTTAGAAGCTGAAATTTATACGGAAGAAGAAGAATTCATTTATGGATTTTGGAAAATACCTCAACAAAGGTAAGAGCAACGGAAAACAGCTGGGATCGAAAAAATAACACTTCACATTTAAAAGTTGATATGAGAATAACACTGTAGATAAAAAATACTCTTTGCAGCAAAAAACAATTCTATGACTCATTATCTTTGAAACTAGATACTGTTGTACATACTCTCAATGTTATTGTTGTTTAGGTGAAGTTGCTCCAGCTCAGAGTTGAACATTGGAACAGTGCTCAGCTTGTTATGCGCCAAATGCAGATCCAACAGTGAGCTCACATTGAACACCGTATTTGGAAGGCCCTTGTCACTAAGCTGGTTGTAGTTAAGTCTCACAAAGGCTAGGTTTGCAAAGTCCTTGAAGTAGTCCTTTGGAATCTCCTCAATGTTATTTCTGTCCAAGAACAGTTGGAAGATGCTGTTTGGTACATTAGTGGGCATCTTCCTGAGGATGTTATGAGCTAGGTTGAGTTGAACTAAGTTCTTTAGATCTTTGAAGATGTTCTTGCTCAAGCCACTGTCACTAATCCTGTTGTGATGCAGATCCAGGAGTACAAGATTTTCCATCTTGTTAAATGCTCCAGGAGGGATCTTTGAGATTTGATTGTGGCTGAGTCTAAGCTGCTCCAGACCAACCGGCAGGTCATTGGGCACCTCCTTTAGCTGGTTCCTCTCCATATAGAGGTAGAGTAGGTTTGGCAACTTCTCAAATACTTGTTTCTCCACTGAACGGATGCGGTTGTTTCCCAGGTTTATCCACTTAAGCTCAGTGCAGTTGTTGAAGGAGTCTGCAGACACTTGATCAATGTAATTGTTCTGTAGGTAAAGATAGTGGGTGCGGGATGGGATGATCGGGATCTTCCGGAGGTTGCGGTTTTCACAGTACAGGGCATTTGGATACGATGGGGGGCAAAAACACTCTCTGGGGCAGTCTGAGAATACAGAAGGAGGACCTAGGATCAGAGGGGGAAAGTCTGTGGGTTCTTGGGGTTCCAGCTCAGGTTTTGGGTCAGGGGAGGAAGGTTTCTTAGGGGCAGAAGGTTTCTTGGTGGAAGGTGGGCGGACAGGCTTTGGCTTTCGCTGGCCTGAGACATCCACAATCAGAAGAAGGAAAAGAAGAGAGCAGTATGCAAGCCCAGCTTTCATGGTCCTGAACAGAGAAAAACAAAGAGAACATTACCATTTCACTTCATCCTATGCGGATAGTAGAATTATACTATATAAATCATTTCAAGAGGAACTTTCATTTAATGCAATGGCAAAAACAAGGAAAAACTACACTTTTTTGACACTTAAACATTTTATTGCATTAGATGATAAAATATCAAACCAAGTGGCATCTGCAAACAATTGATTCTAGAGCTTTTAACTATCTGTGCCTTTCTTAGCCATTTTTGTAATTGCTTTCAACCAGCTGGTCTCAAAATGATTCTTAGTGGATATATGAAGTCAGTTCCCCTCAAGTTCACACAGGTGTCTTAGCAGAGTAACCAAAAATGCATTTCATCACATTAACTATGGACATGTTCCACTAACATTTGACAACCAGAAACTCCTTTTTGAGAAATGTTTTGCTTGATGAGAGTACATGTGCTATCGATTGCTACATGAATGCCCCTTAGTTTGATACCTGTATTTTGTTTGATGCTAATTATGTGGAGAGGTATTTTTCTATAATGATATTACATGATTAATGGAGGATACCATATCTTGGGTCTAGAATTATAAAGGCAGACACAAAATTAAAGTAATATTCTGGGATCAAGACAAGTTAAGCTCAATTAACAGGATTTGTGGCATAATGTTTATTACCACAAAAATTAATTTAGACTCATCCTTCCATTTCTTTACAAAAGTAAAAATCGAGTTACAGTGCACCACAAATAATGTTGATTGATTTGAACTGGTAATGAACCCGGAATATTTCTTCAAAAGTGATTTTAAAGCGTACAGTCATGTACTGCCACTCTCCCGGTCTGGCTGGATTATTATGACTTCTACAGACTCTTTAAAAAAGTGCACCTTTGGATTTACAGGTTCGTCTGCACAAGGCTCTTATAAAGGCTCTATTGTGCAAAGCAGGACCTGGAAAGGAGTGAGTTGTAATGAGAGAAACAGGCTAAAAACCCTGGGGAGCTTAAAGGAAACCAATGGCTGGACACCAGGATTATGTCATTAGTTTGAAAAAATCTCACTATGCTGACTGAACAGAGTAGTAATTTCCCAACACCTTGTCTGTTCAGTCAACACCATGTCTGCTCGGTCAAAAGTTCTTTTCAGGATGGTTTTCCTTTTTTTTTTTTTACATTTATAAGTGAGTTTGAGTTCACAGGCAGCACTAAATATTAAGTCATTGAATAGTCCTAGACTGGTGTCCAAATGGATGTGAAAATGCAATATTAAGTCAAGGGAACCCAAATAAACAAACAACACATTGGTTGCTTATTAGTTGTTACATGATGATTAATGTTCTCTCACACCCCTTTTCTTATCTTCATATCTGGTTGAGACACTTTTTACTAGATAGATATAAGCAGCTTCCCGAAGCATCTTCATTAGGTCTTGTCAGGCATTTCTAGCTTTAACCAAAGCTTCAGTAATTCAGTATCAGTCCTTGCTGAACTTTTATTTATGAAACTTTAAAAAAAAAAAATTTTGTTTGTTTTTTGCTTAAACAGCTCAATTTAGGTCTTGACATCACTTTTGGGTTCAGGTGTGAATTTTTGACAAGACCTGATTGAAACGGTTAATTAAGCTTTTTTGGTCTTTCTGCTATGGAAGTTGTATATTGTTTGGTTTGTGACCGAACTATGCATCAGCTTCGATTTACAGACAAGTGGCCTGAGATAATTTTCTGAAACAAAGCAGAATTCTCGTTTTAATTTCGGATCAGACATTTGGATGTTTCTGGGGTCCTTGGTAACTTCATAGATGATTTCAAACAACTTTTTTTGGCAGGCTGGCTACTCCTGGGAAGTGGTCTTCAGTTGCAGATTATTGTTCTCACTATGTTTAGTAGAGAACCAGAAAGAGAAATGGCTTTTTAAACAAGACTCATACATACATTTTGACATCTTTTTTTCTGCTCAGAGCTCTCTTCAGAAACTCTGTTTGACTGTTCTTTGATGCTGTGCTTGCTGAAGCTGGCAATGTAATGGTTTTATTAAACACAACTGAACACAACCCTGCTTAATATAACGTCACTTAAGTTATAATGAGCATTGCTGTGTTTAATTAGCTTACCATATCATTCATTTATTTAGAAATAAAATCTCTTTAATATCTCCATTATTTCTTCTAGATTAGACAAGATATGATAATAAGATGTATATATTTAAGATCTTGTATATAAGATATGCTCCCTATGCAGAGACTCATACCCAGGCATTAAATGTCATGATTCACTGTTGTCACTACCAGCTGTTCCCTATTGTTCTCACCTGTGTTTCAGTTACCTTGTTTAGCCTTGTGAATACATTGTCCTGATGTCTATTTTACCTTTGTCACTTGTTTATGTACTGTTTGCTATCTTGGCTCACGTTTGTTTTGTTTTCCAAGTTCCTAGTCTTGCCTTGTTTCCAGTGTTTACCCTGTTTTTGTAATTTGATTTATTTTCTATACAATTTTAAGCTGCATCTAGATCCTGCTCTTGTGACTTCATTCAAATGTTACATTAAACAAGGAGCAGTGAAGAGAGGGTCTGATAGATGATCACAATCAGATGTTTGGCTCAGAGTGTCTGGCCCAGTGTCAGCAGCATGGTCATCGAGAGCAGGCAGCAGAGCAAGGGCCTTGGGAGAATGGAAACCTGGGAAAATGTGGGTTTGTTTGAGTAACTGCTGCATGCCTGCTTTAGGTGGGGTGCAAAACAAAGCATGCTTTATTAAATTGTTAATCTGATGAAAAACTGTATTTCATATGGAAATATTGATTAACTAAACAAAATAGTATTTATGGTGGTACAGAGGTCCATACTGAGCAAAATAATACCACTGCATAATAATATCAACATGTTAAGAGTCAGTGCAGGATGGTGTACAAAAGGATAAAACTATTGGATGAAAGAGTTGGTGAGAGGTCAAATAGAGAAAAGAGAGGGATACGTGATTTAGAAATACAAAAGGTAGTTTGACCTAGAAACAGATCAGTGTAGAACCATTATAGGTCTGTTACATTAGCAGGTAATATAATTACTAAAAATGTAGCAGTAAATCAATAAAAGAGGCTTTTACTTGCAAATCAACTGTGTCAAAATGATGTGTTTGATTCAGTTAAAGGTGTAAGCTGTCTATGAGTTTGATGGCAGGTGCTAATGGAATCACTTCTCCTTAAAGGAATAGTTCACCCAAAATTGAAAATACTCTCAGCATCACCCTCATGCCATCCCAGATGTGAATGAATTTCTTTCTTCAGCAGAACACAAATTATGATTTTTAAAGAATATTTCAGATTTGTAGGTCCATACAATGCAAGTGAATAGGTGCTAAACTTTTGACGCTCCAAAAAGCACGAAGTCATAAAAGTGATTCATATGACTCCAGTGTTTTATTCCATATCTTCAGAAGTGATAGGATAGGTGTGGGTGAGAAACAGATCAATATTTAAGTTGTTTTTTTTGTTGTTGCTAGAAATTCATCTCCTTGCCCAGTAGGGGGTGATATGCATGAAGAATGTGAATCACAAAAACCACAAGTTAAAGTTAAAGTGGAGATTGACTGAGCTGGGAAGAGAATTTATAGTAAAAAAGGACTTAAATATTGATCTGTTTCTCATCCACACCTATCATATCGCCTCTGAAGACATTGATTTAACACCAGAGCCTTATGGATTACTTTTATGCTGACTTCTGGATTTTTGGAGCTTCAAAATCTTGGCTCCCATTCACTTGCATTGTATAGACCAAAGGTGCTGAGAAATTCTTCTAAAAGTCTTCATTTGTGTTCAGCAGATGAAAGAAAGTCATACACATCTGGGATGGCATAAGTGTGAGTAAATGATGAGATAATTATCATTTTTGGGTGAATATTCCTTTAACCAGGCTCCTCAATCAGGACTTTTTTTTTCTTTTTCTTTTTTTTTTTTAAACTAGGTTCAGAATGGCTTCTGTCTTGTTTTGATATGGTGGATATAAGACCAGGTAAAGTTAAATACAGTTTAATAATGCACAATTTTCACATAAGTTGAAAAATATTGGTTAAAGGATTATAATCACCAATAATGGATTGTGTTAGGAATCTTATTTTATGGTTTGTCCTTAAATGGAATAAAAAAAAAAAACTAAAAAAAAATGGGATTACAGTTTATAATTGAATTATAATGGAATTGATTTGTTAACAGTCAAGGAAACTTTACAACAGTCAAAAAAATTTGACAACAGAAGACTGAACACATGTAAGGGAGCTGCTGCCTGGTTTACCATTGCACTTAGTGTTAATGTGAAAAATCTGGATGATCATTAAGCCCTAAGAAGTTTGTGAGCATGACTCAGTGTTGTAAATCAAACACTAAAGTTGAAACCAACGACCTTGTGCCAGCCAATGTAACTATGACATTATTTTCAAAAGCCTTGACTAAATTGAATAAATGCTTTTTGGCTAAAGACAGACAACTTCTGAAGGTTAAGGGCTCTTAGGGTGAATACAGGCAAAGTGGGACAACACTTAAGTTTTTGTTTTTAAAATTACTCCCTTTTCCCACTGTATATTATATTGGAGATCTTCAGATATTTAAAATTATATTGTGTGAGGGGCTAAGCCATTTGATGTTTCAAAACAATGCCAGTGATAAAAATATCAGTAAATGTCCCACTTTACCTTTATTTACCTTACAGACTGTATTTACCCCTTCACAGTGACAATTCATGTTGTCACTGATCATCAGTATGTATCTACTGTATGTTGCTTGTCTCTTTTGAAACTACAAAATGTCTTTCTTACCTTTTGCTGGTTACTTCCCTCATTTGATGAATCCTCAAGCTGTCACTTCACTCTCACCGATTTTCTCTCCCACTTTTATTTCTTCTCTCTCTTTTCCCCTCTTGCCTCCGTACTTTCCTTGTTCTCCTCTGCTAAGCAGGCTGCCTATTGGGTCTTTCCCTCTTTTCTTTCTGAAGGTCAACAGTGCTGTCTCCCTGCCCCGCCTTCAGGGAAAGTGCCAAATGAAATCGAAATGTCCATCCCTCAACTACAGGATCTGCTCTCATCACTCCTCCTCTGTATACACTGATGCATGTAAATGGGTTTGTATCCAAGTGTGGACCAGAGGACAAGAGGACTAGGGGGAAGGAATGGAGGGAGAATCAGAACTCTGCTGGTCTTATATAGAATAGCTCTGTTCAGTGCCGTCCACTGCCTGATCATAAGAATCTTGGGATAGTTAATCATAGACTTGTGCCTTGTATGTAGTTTAGAACTGCAGAGGACTGGGAAATATTTCTGGCTTTTGAATACTTAAAGGTTTAGTTCACCTAAAAATTAAAATGTTGTCATCCTTTACTCACCCTCATGTTGTTCCAAACCTGTATGAAATTCAACAGAATGACCAAGGTGCTTTTTTCCCCCCCATACATTGAAAGTGGATGATGATCATTGCCTAGCTCCAAAAAAAAAAACAAAAAAAAAAAACAAAGCACCATAGAAGCGTCATAAAAGTAGTCCATATGACTTGTGCACTATATTCCAATTATTCTAAAGCCATATAATAACTTTGCGAGAGGAATAAACCAAAATTGAAGTTGTTATTCACTGATAATTTTTCCTTCCATTGTACTTCTTAAATTTTCAGTTTAAGAATTTAAATGACAGAATTTTAGGGCTGGGAAATTTAACGCGTTAATTTCTGCGATTAATATTTTAACTTAAAAAACTAACGCGTGGGGCCTGGGTAGCTCAGCGAGTATTAACGCTGACTACCACCCCTGGAGTCGCGAGTTCAAATCCAGGGTGTGCTGAATGACTCCAGCCTGGTCTCCTAAGCAAACAAATTGGCCCAGTTGCTAGGGAGGGTAAAGTCACATGGGGTAACCTCCTCATGGTCACTATAATGTGTGGTTCTTGCTCTCAGTGGCCCACGTGGTGAGTTGTGCGTGGATGCCACGGAGAATAGCGTGGGCCTCCACACACGCTACATCTCCGCAGTAATGCGCTCAACAAGCCACATGATAAGATGCGCGGATTGACGGTCTCAGACGCGAAGGCAACTGAGATTTGTCCTCCGCCTCCCGGATTGAGGCGAGTCACTACGCCACCACGAGGACTTAGAGCACATTGAGAATTGGGCAGTGTTTAATGCAGTATCCTTTTTTTTTTTTTTTTTTTTTTTTTTATTCCTGAAATTTCACGCGATAGGAGAAAGGTGTTCAGAGTTGTTCCTGGCAGGCTACTTAGCCTTACAGGCTCCGATTAGGGTGGGGGTGGGGTTAGGGCATCTGCCGCCTGCCAGGAACAAACCCAGGCACTTTTGTACAATGAAACTACAAAATGTCTTTCTTACCTGTTGCTGGTTACTTCCCTCGTTTGATGAATCCTCAAGCTGTCACTTCACTCTCACCGATTTTCTCTCCCACTTTTATTTCTTCTCTCTCTTTCCCCCTCTTGCCTCCGTACTTTCCTTGTTCTCCACTGCCATGCAGGCTGCCTATTGGGTCTTTCCCTCTTTTCCTTCTGAAGGTCAACAGTGCTGCCTCCCTGCCCCGCCTTTGGGGAAAGGTCCAAATGATATCGAAATGTCCATCCCTCAACTACGGGACCTGCTCTCATCACTCCTCCTCTGTATACACTGATGCATGTAAATCAAATCAAATCAAATCACTTTTATTGTCACACAATGATATACATATACATACGATAAGTGCAATAGTGTGTAAAATTCTTGGGTGCAGTTCCGAGCAACATAGCAGTCGTGACAGTGATGAGACATTTACAATAAACATCAGATTTACACGACACAATTTAAAATCTAATATACACATAATTACACACAACACAATACACAAATAATAACATACAATGTACATTATACAATACACACAATATAGAATACACATTATACAATAAAAAATAGTATATATAGTATATATAAAATGTACAGTAGGTTGTATTGTACTGTATTGACATTCAGGCTGTCGACTGATAGTCAGTTGCCAGTGTGTTGTTAAGAGAGAATATAATTTATGACAGTCCAGTGTGAGATATAAGATTAATAAAGTGCAGCGCTGATGTATATTGATCGTGAGAGATCAAGAGTTCAAAAGTCTGATTGCTTGGAGGAAGAAGCTGTCATGAAGTCGACTGGTGCGGGTCCTGATGCTGCGATACCGCCTGCCTGATGGTAGCAGTGAGAGCAGCCAATGGCTCGGGTGGCTGGAGTCTCTGATGATCCTTCGAGATTTTTTTTACACACCGCCTGGTATATATGTCCTGGAGGGAGGGAAGCTCACCTCCGATGATGTGTCTGGCAGTTCGCACCACCCTTTGCAGTGCTTTGCGGTTGTGGGTGGTGCTATTGCCGTACCAGGCGGAGATGCAGCCAGTCAGGATGCTCTCTACAGTGCTGGTGTAGAACCATGTGAGGATGTGGCGGTTCATTCCAAACTTCCTCAGCCATCTCAGGAAGAAGAGGTGCTGATGAGCCTTCTTCACAATGGCCTCAATGTGGACAGACCATGTGAGTTCCTCAGTAATGTGGACACCGAGGAACTTGAAGCTGCTCCATTGATGGTGATGAGGCTGTGTTCTCTTTCTCTTTACCTGAAGTCCACCACAAGCTCCTTTGTCTTTCTGACGTTGAGGGAGAGGTTGTGCTCCTGACACCAGCGTGTCAGAGTGTGCACCTCCTCTCTGTAGGCTGTTTCATCATTGTCAGTGATCAGACCTACCACCGTCGTATCATCAGCAAACTTAATGATGTCATTGGAGCTATGTGTTGCCACACAGTCATGTGTGTACAGGGAATACAGGAGTGGGCTGAGAACACAGCCCTGTGGGGCTCCAGTGGGTTTATATCCAAGTGTGGACCAGAGGACAAGAGGATCAGGGGGAAGGAATGGAGGGAGAATCAGAACTCTGCTGGTCTTATATAGTATAGCTCTGTTCAGCGCTGTCCACTGCCTGATCATAAGAATCTTGGGATTGTTAACCAGACTTGATTAACTATCCCAAGATGGGCCAGTGTTAGCCACTTTTCAGGAGGTACTCGCTTGACTCAACTGCACATCCTAACACAGAAACTGATTGTGTGAAGCAGTGCATACTATTCAATGCCCGGGCATAATAAACACGAGAGTGGATTCACTGTACGGTGAGTGAAGACTTCATCCGCAAGCGGGCGAGTGATACGGGCAAGCTGATGTATCTTTTCGCATAGCACGACAAAATGTCCACTGATTTTATGGCATGTACACATACAGTATACTTGTATCAGAGATTAATAATACCTGTTAAAAATGTGTCAAATTAACTATCTAAAAAAAAAAAAAAAAAAAAAAAAAAAACTGTATATTTTAAATGTACACATTTAAATAATTAAAATAAATGATGACTAACCAATTTCTTGCAAGTTCTTTGAGACAAAGTATAAAGTAAATACATTTATGATTTTTTTAATGTTTGTTGTAATGTATCATGTATTTAATTATTTATTTACGATTAATCGTGACTAATCACAGAAAAATGTGCAATTAATTAGTTTACATTTTTTAATTGATTCACAGCCCTACAGATTTTTTTTTTTTTTTTTTGGGTGAACTGTTCCTGTTGCTTTATCTGAAGTTAAAGAAATGTTTTCATGAGAGTTCCCCTAGGTTCTATCTACTTTTGTGATCCTAACTGCACTAGGTTTTTTAATGCAAACTTGCTTTCTCTTGCTCTGTCTCTTCTGTACTCTCTATGAATGTTTGTTTCTTGTGAAGTTTGAGCTGCAGCTGCAAAACCGTGATGATGAGAATATTTGCTTACTCCCAAAGAAAGCTATTTTTCTGCTGCACACATATGCACACATACACGTACAGTACTTGCACATTCACATAAGGCCAAACCCAACCCAGTCCTTATAATATAAACTTAAGTGGATTAAACATCTGGCTTAATGACATCTGTGATAAATGATGTTTTAGAACAAGCCTTAGAGTTGCAGTTACGTATTTTGAATTGACTGTTCACTGTTGTCATCCTTGGAGTTGTCCCAGTGTTTCAACTCTCTGATAAATGCCTTGTGCTTATTTGGAATTGAAAGATCTGCAGTTGTGGTCAGCCTTATGGAACCTCAGCTTTCTCAGTCGTCAGTGGTATACCCTTATTGTTGATCAGCTCTGACATGTGAAGTAATGTTTCTGGTTCTGATCCAGTTCTGTTGTAGAGAGATCATTTTCATATGCTGAGATCTTTTGTTAGGGAGTTTCCATTCCATTTCCTCCTTTTCATCTTCAAATCAAAACTCACTAGAGATCAAAATCAACTCCTTATAATGCTATTCAGGCACTAGCTGGATTCGATCAAATAACATTACAGCAGTGTATTCATTGATGTATGCATGTACTGTATATACAGTATGCTTTTTTATTAATTACATGCCAGCCCAAGGAGGAGGGCTTCCCCAGCTGAGTCTTGGTTCCTCCCAAGATTTCGTCCTCATCTGCGTAAACATCTTGGCAAGTTTATACAGTAAATTGATCTTGCTGTTTACTGTATATGAGTCATTGTAACATTAATTTGGATATATTATGAGATCATTTAGGGGTCAATGACATGATTGACGCACCTTTTTTTTTTTTTTTTTTTTTTTTTTCCAGATCTATTAAATTATTCAAAAGTACATAAGAAGTACAACTCACACAAAACAATGACTTGAATACACCTCTTTTATGATGAACATGTTTTCATTTACTGATTTTTTATGTTTTTTTTTTTTTCAAAAGTCAAAAATGTGTTTAAAAGCTGAAATCCTTGAAAAAAAGAAATGTTGGCATGAGTAGTGCAGAAAAATCTTTTATTTATATTTCGGTAACACTTTACAATAAAGTGCGATTTATTAACATTAGTTAATGCATTAGGCATCATTAACTGACAATGAACAATATATTTATTACAGCATTTATTAAGCTTTGCTAGCTAATAAAATTACAATTGTTCATTGTTAGTTCATATTATTTCATATTGCATTAACTAAAGTTAACAAATACAACTTTAGATTTGAAAAATGTATTAATTTATGTCATAATTAACATTAACAAACATTAATATATGCTTCATTAATATAGTTCATGTTAATTAATGTTGTTAACTAATGTTAACAAATGGCAGTTTATTGTAAAGTGTTACCAATATTTATTTTTTAAAAAGCTGCGAAACAATGTTTTTTTTTTTTTTTTTTTTTGGAAATATGACTGATATTTGATTTTTCTTTTTTTTTTGTCCACCAAATTAAAGTCATAATTGATGTAACCAATATATAGGTAGCCATTTTGTTAGTTATTTTGACAAAAACCATAACACAGAAAAGACCCCTTTAGACTCATAAGAATGAGTGTGAAGTTTTAAAAATCAATATCTGTTATTTTGACATTTTTATGTGTAAAGGCACATCTTTTTCAGGTTATGTGGTGTAACCCTGAGAAATTTTCTTGATATTCTTAACTTCATGATATTTGTAAAACATATTTTTTTACTTTGAAAAATGTGTTTGAAAACTTTTTTAAATTGAAGATTAAGTTGAAGTAAATTTTTCAACTATTTTTTCTTCTTCTTTTCTTTGTTTTTTTGTAGAAAATGCTATAAATGTTTTTTCAAAAATGTATGAAACCAAATTGTACACAAAGATTATGTTTCTACGAACATTTAACAAGATTTTAAAAAAACATTCTCACTTTTTTCACCTCGGACAACCTTATTTGTCAGTGATCAGGATTTTGTCATGATTTTTTATTTGGCACAACAACACGTCTCTGCAAGAAATATATTAATTAAGCCAGCATCAGTGTGAACTATTCATTACTGACAGAGGCAAACCCAAAGTTTGATGATAATTAGAAGTAAATGGCTGGAAAGTGCACAACTGTAGACCCTTTTGGTAATGACAACACAGGAAATGTCTTTCCTTCCTCTTACAACAATGACAAATTTATTTCCATATCAAGCTTTATTACCCACTTATTTAAGATTTATGGCTACAATAATGGTTTGGCACATTGTGAAAACAACCATGGGTCATACTGTATGGATGGTACAGGGTTGAAATGACCCTGACCAAGAATTTAAAAGAAGAGTCACTGTTTTTCTTCTTGTATTGCTAAGATGTGATAGATTTATTTTGGCATGTGTTTGACAGATGATATTAGTGTGCCTCTGATGTGTGCAGTCTTGCCATCTGGGTTGTTTTTATTGTGTGTGTGTGTGCACAAAGACAGACAAAAACGATTGGCAGATGTGCGTACCCAGACGCACAGTATGTGTGGATATGATGGTTTTGTCTACCCTACAGATATGACAAATTATAGACATCTCCCTGTACAGACCAGAGCAGTGGTTATACTACAGTAGTGTTAACCCTCGGGAGAGTGGGGTAGATAGGCTGAGATCATTATTTATGATAAACAAGCTCATATTGCATGACTGGTCACTCCTAATTTTTGCTCTGTCTAATGAATCCATTCAGGGATTCATGAAGTAGGGCTGCACGATTAAGACCAAATTGTCGATTATTTCCCTTGATATTGTCTCGAAAGATCTGTCATCTAGATTTTTCTATTAATGTGCAGCCCTAGCATGTACTATATCTTCCTTTACATATTGTGTAAGCTTTTTTATGTGCCTTGTTTAGGGGTGTTTCTTCAACTGCAGGCACATTTAAGTCACATGGGCAATTTTTATTGGAACCAACAGACTTTTTTCCCTGACACCCTGATTTTTTTAAGATGTTGTAGCCTGGTTGAATAAAGCCTCTTTTTTCATACCATGTGAGTGCCTTTATTTCAAAAACTTTCTTTATTTCAAAAACGTTCTTCTCTTGGAAACTTTTAACATGCCTTCATCATGTATTTTTGGCATTTAGGTATTTTTACACAGACTGTTTAATACTGCTCATAAATGCATTTACACAGCAAAGTTGCATAAACAATGTTATGAGATAAATGTTTTAAATATAAAATTATAAATATAGAAAGGCTGCTCTGATGCTGTATTTCATTTATACAGAACCAAAGCAGCATCATAATATATTAGCTCTGAAATAAGTCCAATATAAAGTTGTTGTTTATATATATATATATATATATATATATATATATATATATATATATATATATATATATATATATATATATATAAACATTTAAAATGTAATTTCCACCACCAGAATTTCCACAGAATGTTCTCAAATAAGATAAATTTGAGATGTGTTGGAACTGACATTTGTTGGCAAAATGGCAAAAAATGGAATGTAATTCTCCTGTGGATATGTATAATCTCTGTCGGACATTATTAGTAGACATTATATAAACTAGTAAGAGTAATGGACATTTTTATTTTACAGAAAGTGAGTTTATTTTTCTGTAAAAGTCCACAGTTCCAAATGTGCCCATAGTTGAAGGAACACACATACAATACAACTATGTGTTCACCAGAAAACTTGTTTAATATCTGTTTGAACTGTTGGTACAGTATAACTGTATTCCGTTTTTTAAATTCTATTAAATCATGCTTAACAAACCATCCACCCTTACACCCTCTTATTTTGCCATCCAGAATGAAATCATGAGTTTCAGATCAGAAGCAGATGCTTAGTGATTTGTCAAAAGCATCTTCACCACCCAGTTTTTCCCTCTGTGTTTGAATTAATGAAATGCTAAGCACCAGACTTTTAATTCAGCTGTGGCCACCTAAAGCACTATGCTGATCTCTCTAGTGGAGGTCTGGTTGATGTAATCAGACTGAATTTCATTAAGCACTTTTTTCATTGCTAACCAAGCTCTTTCTCCTACCCAGAGGGTCTGTTACAAATAACCACCATGACTTGGTAAATCCACTGGGTACAGTATATAAAAATCAGCAAAAAAAACCAAAAAAAAACAAACAAAAAAAATATTCTTGTTATATTCTGCTGGGTTTCTGTAATCACTCTTAAAGAGTTAATCCAGCAGTTTCTCGGGGATGTCGTCCAAGTAATTAAAGCTATGAACTCATTACCTGGCTCAGTCTTAATATAATTTTGAAATTGCAGCGGGGTCATGGCATGTAGATTGGGCATATGTTAATACATTATTGAAGGTGATATTGAATTTAGAGATTATTACACAGTAGTTATTGTCTCAAAAGTAAGTAGGAGGTAATGAGAAACAGCTTCTATGTTTTGTAAGTCTTTCCATTTTGCTCCCTAATATTTTTATACGTAACGGGGAATGTTATATGCTCCAGTTGGACCTGTGTTTCCAGAGCTCTGTTTCTGTGTGGGACAGCCTCTTCCGTCAGAAGTGATATGAATCTCTTATGTCTTGCTAATGACTCTACCACAACAAAGCTATATACAGCATTTTCCCATTTCCCATGGTTCGCTTAAAAAAAAAAAAAAACTGTCTTGCCTGTTTATGTATTTTATTCTTAAACCTTCCAGCAATATATTCACTGGCCCCATAAAGTATTTGGACACTTAAGTCACACTTGAGAATGTTTAAATGACATTGCATTAGATACAGTGATATGGGACATCTTGCAAAAAAATAATAAAGGATTCTAGACTATTTCTCAGAACTAACATCACTTTCCTTCGCCATTTTCCATTTACTTTGAAACAATTGGTGTCAAGATTTTTTTTTTTTTTTTGAAGATTTAGTCTTATATTTGTTTTTAAACAATGTAACTATTGTTATATAATTTAATAAGTTTGTAACAAACTTCTTTTTGTGAAATGTTTGGCTTGAAAAGCATGTTAGTGCTTTATTTATTTAAAATAAATGCCACTTGGTTCAAACTTTTGTAATATAATGCAAACACACTCATACATTTTGAGTGTGGCTTGAATGTATTTGGGCCACTGTATATGAAAATGTGTTCCAACAGTATTGTTGGTCCCAATATAAGATGTTCCAACTAAAACAATAGGAACAAAAAATTATGATCAGATAAGTTATAAATCCACTTGCATTTTGATATATTTGTTTAGTTCATCGACAGCTTGAAAGTGTCTATGGATGGTATTGTTTTGGCTTGAGATGAATATGCATGAATGTAGTAATGGTGAAGCCTTTCTATCTGGGATCGTCTGTGTGCTTCAGGTTCATATAGAACCCGCAGTGACTCAAAGTTTGCGGGCTCTTTCTGTTTTCATGGTTTTGCTGATGGGGAATGCAGAACCAAAACCAATCCACAACTGCTGCTCTACATTTGCAGAACTTTCAGTGAGTAGCCTTGATCAGGTATCTTGAACACATGGCCCATTAACATCTTTTAGATTTAGAAGAGATGTTTCTTTGAGACTGGTTGCTCACTGAAGCTAAGCAGGGTTGAGCCTGACCAGTAACTGGATGGAAGACCTCCTGGGGAAAACTAAGTTTGCTGCTGGAAGAAGTGTTAGGGAGGCCAGCAGGGGGTGTTCACCCTGCAGTCTGTGTGGGTCCTAATGCCCGGGTATAGTGACGGGGACACAATACTGTAAAAAGGCACCGTCTTTCAGATGAGACGTTAAACCGAGGTCCTGACTCTCTGTGGTCATAAAAATTCCCAGGGCACTTCTCGTAAAAAGAGTAGGTGGATGCTGCACACTGGTGGAGTTTGAGGAGAGTTCCCTGTTCACTGTGTAAAGCATTTTGAGTGTAGTGTCCGAAAAAGCACTATATAAATGCATCATTCATTCATTCATTTGGACTGATGGATCAAAAATTAAAAAAAATGTTTTTTTTTTTTTTTTTTAAATGTTACTGTATGTGATCCATCCAACACTGGATTTATGAATTGGGCATAAATTAAGAAATATTTCAGCTACTGGTTTTATTTTGTTTTATTTAGGCATAACTGTGTTTCACAAATTCACTTTTCATTATGTTGGTCAGTTGGACTGAATTAGCTCTTCTCTTGAAGACACTGTGGTTGATTTCACTCTCCTAGACTTTTTAGTCTAGTGGGATCCTAAGGATGGACATATAAGCAGAGAGAGGGAAAGTAATCTTGAAATTCAGAAATCAGATGCATTTAATTGAAAAATTGAAAGTTTTTTAACATTTTAATCCTATATGAGTGATTAAAAGAGGATGACGGAAAAAGGAAAGATTGTCTCTCTCAGTCATCTATCCATAACCTTGCACTATTCTTCCATTGTGGTATTTCAAAAGCAGATTAGGTGATTATTTTTTTAGTAAGCATGCTTAATAAAAGTGTGTATTGTTTTTGATGTTGTCATATTTTCTCCTATCCTAGCTTAATATACAAAACAACCAATTGCGTGAGTTTAAGGCGGGACTGTTTTTAAAGACAAATGGCATACAGTGGGAGTGTTTGGAAAACCAATATTTTTGCAATTTAGTTTGGTTCTACTAGAGGTAGAGAAATTATACACTTCCCCTTTAAATGCCCATGTTTTAAGTGTCAAGGTCTGAATTAAATAAGCTACTAAATAAAATACCTCTCTTACATATTTATTGCATTGAATGGGCCATTGTAGGAGAACTGCATGTAAATTGAAATAAGCTGGTACAGAGGAAAATATGGATCAACTAAATTGCTGATGGAGCACAAAAGAAAATAATAACACTGTCAGTATTAAAACTTGATATAAAGAAGCTTATTATTTTAATTGCAATTTGAGAAGTTTGATGTTAAGACAAGCAGTTGAGAAAAACAAAGTATATATTATATCATAATATAACAGAGAGGTCCCCTGGATATGGAACATCAATTTATTTTCCAGACCAATCCAGCTTAAAGCCACTTAGGTGACAAAGAGCCTAATATCTGCATGTTTAACAGTTAACCTACTTTTTAGTACCTAGTACTCCTTAGAAGTACAAAGCTGCTGAAATACAAAGTGTGAAAAAAGACGACAGGGTGCAATAACTGAGACTTGCATTGTGTAGTATGTCAAAACAAAATATGGCTGTCCATATACAGTACATTCAGAGCATAAAAAAAGTTCATACTGTAAACGGTAGACCATTTACCACATGCTTATTCAAAACATTAGCACCTTGAATATTGATTTTTTTTTCTAATGCAATCTAAATATACATGCTTTTTGTATTGCATATTATTGCATGCTATCTCAAAGCACATAAAAAGGCATAGGCCTAAAACTTTGAGCTGGTTTAATAAGATCAAATATAAATGTTATGAAGGACTCGTAGACAGAACACCCAATCAGGAGGCAGCTTGTGATACTCCATTTTATTACCATCCAGCCTCAGTACCTTCATACGCGAATATGATGTGGGTCCCACTGCCCTGCAGAAACTGCTCACCTTGAACTCTGGATGACACAAAAGCAGATCTGTTTTTATGTGACTTGATTTGTTGCATGTACCTGTAGCAATTCTTAGGCTTTGATGTAAACATTTATATATAGGAATATTCCGGGTACAATACAAGTTAAGTTCAACTGACAGCATTTGTGGCATAATATTGATTACCACAAAAATGCACACCTCCTTTTCTTTAAAAAAACAAAAAAGCGAAAGTCTGGGTTACAGTGAGGCACTTAGAATGGAAGTGAATGGGTGCTAATTTTCTTACGCTTAAATAGTCTTTTTTCAAAAGTATAACCACAAGACATAAACGATATGATTTAAGTGTGATAAAATCACTTACTAACCTTTTCTGTGTAAAGTTATAGCCAATTTTACAACTACGTTGCCATGATGATGTAATGTCAATAAACCCTTAAACCCTAAAATGACTGTAAAAATGTCAATTTAAAAAACTTTACAGCTCAAAAAATACATGAGTTTTAACAGAAGGATTAATATGTGCTTTTATGAAATTATAAGCTTCACATTTTTGCCTTTAAACCCTCCAAAAATTGGCCACATTTACTTCCATTGTAAATGCCTCACTGTAACCTTGATTTTTGCTTTTTTTTTTTTTTTTTTTTTTTAAAGAAAAGGAGGGACGAGTCGAAATTAATTTTTGTTGTAATCAACATTATGCCACACATGCTGTCGATTGAGCTTAACTTGTATTGAACCGGGAATATTCCTTTAAAGAAATATAGGCCTTGAAAAAAAAGTCATTTGATATGTGCTGCCCCAACTTGCTGTTACAATAGGAAATACACAGGAAAAAAATGCACTTGTCAAGCTATTTCATGGGGTCTTTAATATGATGTTATTTCAGAAAATTTGAAAAAGGATCAATCTGTACTCGCCCAGTAAAATTAGCCCTCTTAAACAGGAGTTGCATTCCCATACTGTGAAAATAAGTTACAGGTGCATTCAGCCATAAATGATAACACAAGATGATAACATTTGTCAGTTTAATTCAACCTGTTTTAGACACTGATGTTATGCTCTGGGCTGCTAAAACTTGGCATGTGGTATTAGCTTTGGAATGACTTACATATGTTACAGAGCTTCCTCGGCGGTTAGGGACTGTACCCCATGTTGCTCAAGGCAGGTCTGTCTCTGCAAATAGGGAACTATAAGTTTACTTGGAAAAAAATTAGACCAGCTAAGACCAGCAGCTTAGGCTGAGGATCTATTTGAAAAACAGGCATGTCTCCACCCTCAAACATTTTCCTGCCTTTTGAGTGGGGCTATAGTCAAAACATTCTCTATTACATTATTTCTGTCTGTTTTCTATAGGTTAGCTGAACAGGGTGACAGGTTGTTAAAACTTTCCCTAACCTGCTCTTGCACACCAATATAACACTAATCTGTTTCTCAATAGAGGCTTTTTAAAGGTTAGAATATTATATTTCACTCAGATGCTCTAGCACTGCAGATGAGCTGGTAAACCAGTATTCATGGCATGAGGTTTTGCTG
This sequence comes from Myxocyprinus asiaticus, assembly GCF_019703515.2. Taxonomy (NCBI): domain Eukaryota; kingdom Metazoa; phylum Chordata; class Actinopteri; order Cypriniformes; family Catostomidae; genus Myxocyprinus; species Myxocyprinus asiaticus. The sequence goes on from NC_059380.1 coordinate 11,216,386, forward strand.
TATGGTTCAAAAACAGTAAATCATGACCATTGTCTAAAACAATAAATGTTTGCTGAAATCCTCGCAGTCAACCAGTGTCTTGTAACTGAGCCTGGTGCACTCCAGAGGAGGAGGGGGAGAGAACAGAGAGTGCTGTTAACACATGTGGATTCCTTCTGGAGTGTTCACAGATGTTCCCAAACCTTCTTTCGTCCCTCCCCTTTCCTCACTCTATCACCCTCTCTCTCCTTCTTCAGCTAACCTAATTTTTTCTTGCTATAGTCGTCCTGTCTCTTCAGACTGAGTGTCTGTCTGCAAACACACTGTGACAAACACTTTGGACAGTGAGAAAGGGAGGAAAGGAAACTGAGAGAGGAGGGGAAGTTTGTTGTTTTTCTTATAAATCCTGTCACATTTTCCGTAATTTTCCTCATGGCTAGACTTGGTCTGAATGTTGATTCTCCCATGACAAGGTTTATTTCTTGAGTCTGAAAGAACATGTCTTTTTCTAGAAAACTGTTGATCAGGACACAAACATTGAAGCAGTTCCCGGTCAAGTGTTTGGCCTGCCTAGAGCTTTGTGTTTAGAAACATTTCTTGAGCTGATATTTATAATATTTTTTATTTATGCCTTTTGATAATGTTCGAATTCATATGGCTTATTACAGTTAAAGAGCCAAGAGCAATGAGTGTGTGCTCCCTTTTGTCTAACCCCAATGTTGGTAATTAAATTAGCATAATGTTTATTCAGGACTTTATTAGCTCCAGCAGAATAGTCTTGCCTTAATTACACAATAACTCAGCATGAAGCAATCTGAACTGCTTAAATTTTCTTCTAAACTTAATTTTTCTGTGTCAAGTTGAAATGCAACAAGTGTCATAGTCCTGTTTTCGTAGTGCTACAGGACCAACCTCCAGTGCTCTTGTTTATGTAACATATAAATCTTATATCAGCTTACCTTGGATGTGGTTAACCTCCAGATAAAGGTACTGAAGGGTAATGGGAACTGTTGGGATTTCTGTCAGCTGGTTATAGGAAAGGTCCAGTTCTACCAGTGATGTGAGGTTAAAGGCTTCAGGGTCCAACCCTACATTCGTCAATTTGTTGTGTCCGAGCCGTAGATAACGGAGTCCATTAAAACCCTGAAGACTGCTTTCAGTTAGGCCAGTCAGAGAGTTGTTCGAGAGGTAAAGCTGCTGGACAGATGGGGGCAGATATCTGGGGAAAGTGTCCAGGATGTTGTGACTGAGATCAAGTAAGTTGAGAGCTACAAGACCTGGTGAAGAACATGACAGATATACTTAACAGTTAGTTTACAGAATAGCTTTGAGTATAATGCTGTTAATAAACTGTTTTGAGATGATTAATCCTTTAAAACATGTGTTGGTAACCTAAAAAAAGATTCTTGAAGAATGTAATAATAAGTTAACCCTGCTTAGAGTAACATGAATTCCCATACCTTTGAAGTCACCATCTTCAATAGTTTTCAGACGATTGCCTTGCAATAGAAGTAACGTTAGGCTCTCAAGATTTTGGAAAGCACTGGGAGAAATCTTTGCAATGTGATTATATGCAAGTCACAGCTGTTTAAGGCCACTGGGAAGTCCGGCTGGCACCTCTGTCAGGTTATTATTGTTTATGAAGAGATTTACCAAGAAGGTCAGATTGGAGAACAGCGCATTATCGAGATGCTCACTCAGTAGCTGGTTGTGATCCAAGAGCAACCAGCGCAAGTTGGTGGCATTGGCAAATGCTCTGGAAACGAGGGAAATTATATCATTACCTTGGAGGAAAAGGTACTGTATATGGGGTGGAAGGCCAACGGGAAGCTGATCAAGGCCCCTGTGGTCACAGTAGAGGGCTGTGGGCCACTGGATCGGGCAGTTGCAGTCTAAGGGACAACTTTGTGCACTAACAGCTCGAAACCAACCAGGGTCCATCCGATCTTTTAAAGTCAACACACTTGGTTCTCCCAAAAATCGGTTGATCCAGAGTGGTACACCTCCGTAGTCTAAGTCTACCATGGAGGCCCAAGTCGGTCCAAACACAGAGAGTAACAGGAGAATTGGCCTGATATCCATTCGCCTTCCTGCCTAAATGAAACAGAAACAAATTCTAATGACACTTTGAACCCCTGATAGAATTCATTATTGAAACTGCACAGGAAGCTTCTTTTCTTCTAGCTGTGATAAATAAAAGCCTGCACACATGCTGTTTAGAGAATGCCAAAACACAGAGGGAAATAATCTTTGTCAGTGTAAATTACACACAACTGCAGTAATTCCCAGCATACCTTTTCCATTCTTGCTTATTTTATCAAGTAATAATAGTTTTTGGTGTTGAAGATAATTTAAATTTTACACTTGCACATTTGTTGCACTTATAGTGTTATGCAACCTCTCTATTTCATTTACTGTACAGCTGAAGTTCTTAAATAAAATACTTTAAAGAGTCTTGAATCTTGATGAGTCTTAATGTAAGAGGCTAAACTGCTGAAACAATACTACTTTTTTACTAAATTTACTTCCCAGTAAATTTTTTCCCACTCTCTTTTTTGTCACAATGAAAACACACAAGCATTACATCATCTTCTGAAGTAAGAGGAATGTGCATACCTTTCTCCCCTCGCCCCCAGCTAGTTTTAGAAGAGCCTTTGAAGTGGTAGATTTGTTAAGATGATCCCTGTAGCAGTTTACACAGGACACTGCATTGCATCTGTGCAGATAACCTGAAGAGTTTTACCCAGCTACTGAAACATTCCACACTCTGCGATGTCCAAGGCCCCAATGTTTTTCATCTTTCCTTCAATATGGTTCCTTGCACTTTTTTTCCCAACCTGTCTCAGAAGCCTATGGTTGGAGTCTAACCACTGCACAACATTTGTTGGAAATGTGTGCTGGCAAAATAAAAAGGACAATCTTTACAGAGAATGCTGTTTTGATTTAAGCACCTCATAGAATTTCCTAGAAATGCTGTAGATAATGTAATTTTTTTTTTTTCTCTACAAAGTTTGACATGTATAATGTACAATTGATTTAGACTCAGAATCATATGGGGAGACTGGGCTAGTTGACACATGGGGTAGTTGTGACAAGGGCTATCTCAGTAACTAGATTAAGAATCAAAAGTCTGATTTTGCAAATGTGCATTTTCTCCTAGTTCAAAACCCTCTTAAATTAGAATATTTTTTGTGAATCCCATCCTCCCAAAGTAAATTTTCACAATCATCATATTTTGTTATGGCTGGTAAATAAGCAAACATAATCAAACCATACTGGCAAACATTAAGGCAAGGGTCCAATATATTATGATGGCAGATTTTTACCGAAAGTGTAAATGCGTTCTTCGGAAAAGGTATATTAAATTAAATTCAATTTGGGGCATGTCGTCACGTGTCTTATAAATGACATAAATTTGTTCAATTTAGAAGTTACAAAATTTTTTTTTTTTTACCAAAACCATTTGATATATTTTTGTATGTTACCTATTCCATTTATTTTGCTTTATAATTTTCACTTTAAAAACAAGTCTGTAATAGACTGTTTAATGCTGGCATAGATTTAAAGACAAGTGTAGATTTTGTTTTAGTGGTGGAAATGTGGTGACGTGGTGTTACGTTCATGTGAAACCTACACCCCGCTCGTGGGGCAAGTTGTCACAAAAGGTCAACGTGTGTTTTAAGAACTGTATCTTTTTTCCTAATATATATATATATATATATATATATATATATATACATATATATTTTTTTTTTTTTTTTTTTTTTTTTGCCAAGACTTTAATGTGTGTGTCTATGCAGAAACTGACTTTCAAAAATAAACCTAGAGTACCCTGAAAAAAATTTCACTGGAGGAAAAAGTGTGACAACTATCCCTGATCTCGCCTACTTGTGCTTATGCTTATGGTTATTCTTACACAAACCATCTACTGTAACATAAACTCCCTGAGGCCATTGACTGATGAACTGTAATCATACATATCATTGTGCCTGTGAGATAGGAGAGTATATTTGAAGGCACTATATTTACTCTGTGAAAACAAGTCCTGCACAGCAGTCAATTCTGGAACATCTAACAGAGAGAGAGAGAGAGAGAGAGAGAGAGAGAGAGAGAGAGAGAGAGAGAGAGAGAGAGAGAGAGAGAATGCTTACAGTTACACATCTGGAGGGGGCCTGGGGAGCCAAACAGACCCTGATAGTCTGAGTGTGTGAGTGCGAGAGAGAGAGAGAGAGAGAGAGAGAGAGAGAGAGAGAGAGAGAATAGTTTAGTCAAGATAGGTTTAGTCCAAACACTTCAAAGCTCTTCCATAGGGATGACACAATGTTTTGGTCTATGAAGGTCTGAAAAGTCAGAGTGCCCTCTAGCATTCAAATGAACCATTACACTTATATCATAATTATTGTTATTTATGGTTTTTCAAATAATGTGATATTTTTAATGCACTACATTGAAAGTGATATAACCTTTTATTATTATTATTATTATTATTATTATTATTATTATTATTATTATTTTACTTTTAAAATACTTTGTCCTATCCCAACCTAATATATAGAAAATAATTATAAGTGATAAGCTTGATTGCCCCAAAAAGTGGCGCTATCAAAACATTGCTCTGTTTGTCTGAGCATCCCAACCAGCCTAGCAACACAGTAATATTGGCGCAACCATTGGTGTGATTTTAGGGCCAATGGCAGATGGGTAAGTGTTCAGGCAACCTGTTTGAAAACAGTCATTATTTTTAAAATTCAGCTTGGAGATGCTCGTGGCACAGAAATGTCACACTTTTTTTTACTTTTAAAGGTAAAGTGTGTAATGTCTATGCCAATATGTTGAGTTGGGCTAGTTGGGATGCTGTTGGAGCAATGTTTTCATGACGCCACAGTGTTTACAGTTTCTGGAGGAATCAACCTATGAATGGCTCCTTTAATAATTTTTTTTTAGCAGCGAATCCTTTGTTTCATAACCATGCAGGTAACTGTTTTGTCCTGGGAGCCTTTACCCCTAGGGCATATCCAGAGTTTGAAACCTCTTCACTGAGTACTTTGAACCCTTTTTGAAGGCTAGACTTTTTTAAAAAAAATTTTATAAACCCTGACTTAACTCTGAAAGTGTGTTTTCTGAATGGGGCATTTATGTTATTCTGTTACTTGAACCAGTAGTCTGCCAGTGGCTGCTGAATTTCTTTTCCACATGAACAGAGGAAACGAAGGACCTTCCAGTGTTTTTTTAAGGATTTTACTTTGTAAATGTGCAGACAGTGCAGCCTGACCACAAAAAAAAAAAAAAAAAAACTTTGCTTACCACCCTGAAACAGCAAAAACAACACTTTTGGAATGGTTAGTTTTGTTATCAAAATTAACATCATAGAACATTCAATTTATTACCATAACTGGAGTGTTTGGAATTAAGCAACAAAGTCTTGCTACCCTGCTGAAAAAAAATTCAGCTTAAAGATGCAATACTGCTAGCAACATTTAAGAAAGAACGGGCCAAAAAGGTGTGTGTGGTGGCTGGAAACAGCTGGCCAATGCAAAGTTTTAGAAAAACTTCATACAGGTTGGTAAACACCTTACTGTCAACATCATCTGTGTGTACTACTTTGCCGCCTACATTTATTACTGGTTTATTTCTGTCTAAATAAGTCAACTTGAACACACTGGAGTGCAGAGTTGTCAAGCTGGTGAAAATATACCTACATCTGTACAAACGTTCATTTAGAGACATTTTCCAAGACCATGACGTGATTACATTTTTTTTTTTTTTTAGATTAGTCAACAATAAGAACCAAATATACCCAAGTACTTTTAAGTGCTGATTCAATCTGTTGTTTGATATGCTGCTTTGTGAGCCATTTACACCTCTATTCAATATCCCTTATATGTTTGTTACCTGTTTGTATGACCCTTTTATACAGTTATATTTGCAGTAGTAATCATGTAAAAATAAAGAAGGATAAAAGCCTTTACAAAGTACAATTATAGAGGGTAAGCGCTTCATATTATGGCTATGTTTAGCGTGCTAGTGTTAGCATTAGCACCATGAATGCAGAATGTAAACATGGCAAATTACACATTATTTACTGCATATTAAGCTATTTTAAATCATCACTGAGTGGTTAAAACAGCTTCTTTTACTGATTTAATATATTCTACTAGTGTTAAAAGTTTGAAGGTTGATGGATTTACAGACACTGCAGTAAGAAAAACAGCCAGCTAACTAGAGAGAGAGAAAGAGAAAGAGAGAGAGAGCAATTTAAAGCAGATTATAAGCATTACATTGGCCTGTTTGAACATCCTTCAATGTAAGTTTATGGGATTTTTCCAATTTTTGCTCATAGGCTGTACAAAAACTGTAATTCTGATCAGTTAGAAAAGGCATAGCACACTATTCCAGAACAGTCTCAAAGTGCCGACTTTGGCTGATGTATGATAGAGGAGTTAGAGATGGAAATTTGGTCTTGGTTTAGGCAAAAAAAAACCCTAACCAGAGTTTATAGAATAACATTATGTAACGGTACTGTAGGCCCCAGTGGTGTGGTCAGTGTCTGAATATTTGTAAACAACACACCGTTGCTCAGCTGTTTCGACCTTCTTTCTAGCCCTTTGTGAAAAAATAAGAACTTTGCCGTGAGGGTATCAGAGCCTTAAAAAAGTCTATGGTCTCCCCGCTTGGCTAAAGCTGATTAAGCTGGTCTGTTTTGATGGTTTTAGAGGGGTTTTAGGCACTTTTCAGTTGGTCAAACTGGGGGTTAAACCAGCTAAAGGCCAGCTTGGCTAGGCTGGGTGACCAGCGAGCCAACCTTAGGCTGGTTAAAGCTGTTTTTTTCAGCAAGTTAAACGCATGTTCTCCTCAACCTCTAGTACTGTACCTCTTCAGTACTGTTCATGTCTCTTTCACAGAAGGTCTGCTTACAACTTCCAATCAATACACAAAATCTGTGTACACATTTCAATGCTTTATGACACTTACAGGCCAGACAAAATACTGCTTACATGCAGGCGGTTTGTGTTTGCATTTTATGAGTATGCTTCAGTCGTGTGTGCTTGTCTCTCTTGGCAAGCTATGACTAAGCTCTTTGAGGCGATTTTGTGGTTTGTTGACCGCTATGGCAAAGGCATGCCGAACCACGGGCACATGACTGAGCAGGATTTTAGATGTGTAGAAATAATGATCAGCTCATCCTGCAAAGAGCAAATGTACCTTTGTTGTCTTACATGTCTAATGCATTCAAACACATAATCAGGTACTGATTCTAAATGATTTATAAGAAGATTGAGGAAAAGGAACTTGTATGTCACAGACAAGCCTTGTTTGAAGGATCTAGACTGCATATATCACTGTGAAGCTTTGTAGTACCATTAAGCCTGTAGATTAATTCCAGACTATGTGCTCAGTATTTCCTATTGAGATCATCTAGCTCTGAATATGATTAAGGTCTTGGCTGCAGAGTCACATGCCTTTTCCTAAAATGATGACTAGAGGGAGCTGTATCACAAACTATCAACACTACACAAAGAAGGTAATCACAATGATTACTCGTTTGTGTTTGCATTATCAAAAATAATAATAATATGTGAGTTGAAATCATACTCATCAAAATAGTTTGACTAATCCCACATTACAACACTTTAGGGTTAGTCAGAATGATGTCCATGTTCATTTATTATCTGTAGGACTCTAGTTTCACTACAAAAGTTTAGGCACACCTACTGTCTTTTTTTTTTTTCATTTAAATTTTAGAAAGTAGTAAAGTTATCAAAACTATCAAATAACACAACTGGAAGTATGGTACTTATGTAGTGGGGGAAAAAAAGAAAAAAAATGATATAGTCTTTTTATAGTTTTATATAGTTTTGATATAGTCTCTTAGTTTACTCTTTTCAAAGAAGCCACACTTTTTCTAGATTTCAGCTCTGCACACTCTTGGCATTGTCTCAAGCAACTTCATAAGGTGCATCCTGATGCTTTTTTAAAGCTGAATATGTAACTTTTTCAGTGTTAAAATAATTTCTGCTATCATATGCAGACAATATAAGTAAGCTGTTTGTTCAGCAACTGCTAGTTATGACCAGAACATTGAAGAGTTGGTCGAATGAGGCAAATAATGCATTAAGAGACTGTTTTGGAATTACGGACTGGAATGTTCTCTGTGATTCTCATGGAGACAATATCGATGAGCTCACTCAATGTGTCAAAGTATATATAAAGTTCTGTGTGGACAGTATTTTGCCAACAAAGACTGTGCGCTGCTTCCCAAATAATAAGCCATGGGTCACCAGTGAACTTAAGGCCCTTTTGAATTAGAAGAAATAAGCCTTTAGAGCAGGTGATAAGGAGGCGCAGAGAAGGGTGCAGAGGGAGCTTAAGGTGAGAGTAAAAGAGGGAAAACTAGAGGACAGGCTTCAGAACAACAATGTGAAAGAGGTGTGGAATGGAATGAGAAAGATTTCTGGATATAAGGTGTTAAGCAACCAGCCACAAGAACAGGGTCTGGACAGAGCCAATGAGCTGAATAAGCTTTTTTAATCGGTTCAGCTCTGATACATCAATTGGCTCTGTACCAACCACGCTGTTACCATCAACTATTCCACTTGCAATACCACCTCCCTCCCCTACTCAAATATTGACATCACACTTACCAATACAATCCATTCATTCCCCCACTCCCCACTCTCCTTGTGGCCTGTGTATTACAACTGACCAAGTGGAGAGGGAATTGAGGAGGCTCCATGCTGGGAAGGCAGCCGGCCCTGATGGCATAAGCTCAAGGGTCTTTGATGTATGTGCAGAACAGCTGAGTGGAGTGGTACTGTGGATGTTTAATATGAGCTTGAGTCTGGGAAAGGTTCGGGTCCTCTGGGAAACTTCCTGTGTGGTGCCAGTGCCAAAAATTGGGAACTGTAAAGATCTGAATGACTTCAGACCAGTGGCGTTGACATCACATCTGATGAAGACACTGGAGAGGATAGTCTTGCCCCACCTTAAATCCTAGGTTGGCACTTTATTAGATCCCCTGCAGTTTGCCTACCAGTCACAAGTAGGAGTGGAGGATGCCATCATCTACCTCCTACACAAGGCTTATCTACAGGCAGTATGTGCGTCTACAGAACTGTATTTCAGATCTGACAGTCAGCAATATAGATGTGCCACAGGGGACTGTTTTGGCACATTTCTATTCACTTTTTACACCTCTGATTTCAAATATGACACGGAGGCATGCTACCTCCAGAAATTTTCTGATGACTCTGTGGTCATGGGGTGTATTAGTGAAGGAAAGGTTGAGGAATACAGGAGCCTGGTGGAGAACTTTTTGGACTGGTATGATCTGAACCATCTCCAGCTTAACACCAATAAAACCAAAGAGATGGTGGTTGATTTCAGACCTATAAATATCTTGGAGTGCACTTGGACAATAAGTTGAGTTGGGCCACCAACACGGATACTGTTTATAAAAAAGGCCAGAGCCGACTCTATTTTTTGAGGAGGCTGAGATCTTTTGGAGTTCAAGGGGTAATGCTCCATTCCTTTCTATGAGTCTGTGGTGGCAGCATTACTGTTTTATGCTGTTGTGTGTTGGGGGAGCGGCATTAAGGCCGGTGACTTGAACAGACTGAACAAACTGATAAGGAAAGCCACCTTTCTTTTGGGGATGAGTCTTGACCCCCTAGATGTGGTAATGGAGAGAAGAAAGACTTTAGGTCTTTTATATCTGCAGCAATTAGGATGTACAACAGCACACTGAATTGAAGCATGCACAGTAGAGTATACACATTAAGCATAACTGTGTTTTAATTGTGTATATATTGTATAAATTGTTATGAATGTATCTATATTTTTTACTATTTTAATATATTGGGCTGTATGCATTGATTAGCACTATTATGAGCTGCAAGGTTGTTAAATATATATGGAATGACATTGTGTGTGTGTATGTGTGTGTGCGTGTGTATGTGATGTGTTGTGATTTACAAGCACTGTGATTTTTACAGAAATTAACACTGTCCTCCATGCTTACATAACATTTCTGCCAGTTAAATTTGTAAATTTCTATTATTATTGTTACTGCAGTATGATGATAGTGATTGATTATTTAATTTGTAGTTGTTGTTTTTTTCCATATTTATTATTGTTGCATTTACTATATTGCTATTGTTCTGTTTTGTGGTATCTATGTCTCTGCTGCTGTAATGCCTCAATTTCCCTCCGGGGATGAATAAAATAGTATCGTATCGTATCGTATTGTTAATTTTCTCGAAAACTATAAACACTATGTTTCTGTGGTGCTCTAAAAATGTTATAAGGGCCCATCCAGCCCAACACAACAACATCGACTCAACCAGTGGTCTGATCAACGTCTGATAAACGGCAGGCAGGGGTGTATTCAAAAGTTTGAAAACAATGTTTATTTTTGCAATTCCGTTAGGTGGTGCTAGTGGTGGCAGAAATGACTCATTTCAGCTTTACACTGTCTTGTTCTTATGAATGATTGCCACTTGAAGGCCACTTTTATATTCATTTCCTTCAAACTCATCTAATAAAAATATATATATTTAACAAAATACCAGTGAATAAGTTATATTTTAGTTTTAGTTTCATTTAAATTTGTCCACAAAACTAATTGAAGCAATAGCTTTAATCAAGATATTTAAGACCATGAGAAGAAACTTAAATTCAGTCAAGTGTGTCCAAACGTTTGACTTTTTGTATGTTCAGTTTTTTATACTCTAGGAACCTTCTTTTCTTTCAGTTGTTAGCTAGTTTTTCCTATAGCCCAAGACAATCAGACACCTACAGAATATATGGTCATCATTTCTGCAAAATAACTTCCTTAACGCACTGATCACTAATGATTTCAGTCTTGGTTTGCACACAGAAGCCGATGCTCAAAATAAGTTGAGAAAGCACATCTCAGTGGGATTCGGGTCACCTCTACTGTCTGACCTCTGTGTGCTGAATCACATATCAGCCTAAAATTCAAAGAACTTCAGTCATGGATTGGGAGAGGTCAGCAGGAGTGGGGACACAGACAGAAGGAATTTAAAGTGTTTTCTGATGCTAAGTTCACGTCCGATTAGACCCTGTGTGTTCTGAGCCTAAAGCTTTTTCTACAGACAGGGTAAGAGCTGGTACATGGATAGCTGCAGGTTTCTAATCAGTTTTATGGTCTGTTCTACAATAGTTATAGTTGTATGACTAATGTGACTTCAGAGCAAATGGGTGACTTTTAACTTGGACAGTAACATTTAAACTGCTTAAATCAATGAGATTAAAATTGAAGCTGTAAAACAGAACTGCAAGCTTTAAAAGATAAATGTCAGGCAATGAACATTTACAGTGTATTGAAATTTGTCAGTTACAAAAGCAACTGAAATGAAATACTTTACCACATATGTTATACAGTATACTGATAGGTTTGGTTTTACAGTATATTTTCAGTGTAGTTTTAACCAAAATGTGTGAACTACTCATATCCCAAGCCAATCTCATGCACAGAGTATGTATGGTTAATATCAATGTTGGTTGGTTTGTAAATGTTGGCTCCTTTTCTCCGCCTTTTGGTCTGTGGTGTAAGCTTCTTTTAGATCTTTTTCGAGTCCTCTGTATATACACAAATATGCAAACAGTGATCAGGATTGAAGGCGGGACTTATTGATTTTCAATAAAACTTGAATTTTCTGTCACAGTGCTTAACACAATTTTCGTATTTTCTAGTTTTCATAAATCATAATTATATATTTTTATGTTGGAAAGATTTAAAGTTGTGAAGCAATTTACAGAAGGTGACTGACTTATCCTGTTACGGGTAAAATAAAATACTTGTTTGGTGATTGTTGTTACTACACCAGAATTACTACAGTTATTTCAAGAAACGCCCTAACAAAAAATCTAGAGTCTGGCAAACTTGCCACAGATTTGCCACAAATTTGCCACTCATTATTTTTGCATGCAAATGAGCTCGTCATTCGCCGCAAGTGTTTGCCAGGAGTTTGCAGCTCTTCACTGCAACAAAGTGGTGAACCTGCAACAAAACTTTGGCAACAATGAACAATTTGCTGCAAGTCTGCCGCAAAGGCAAAGCTCATTTGCATGTTAAAATGAACAGTGGCGAATTTGTGTCAAGTTTGCGGTTCGATTTTTGTTAGGGCGGTCACTAATTTAAACATAAGCTAGCATGTATGCCAGCTAGCTAGACAAAGATCAGAGATTCTTTTATTTACGGAAATAAAAACCTCCACGGTTGCGCATTCCAAACAAATGAATGGGAAAACCGTAAATTGACACCTACCTGTCGCAAAATTGTCCATGACTTCTCTTATAAAACAGCAATTTTATCGTAGTAAATTCCACACATAATTCCTTCATTAAGTATTGTTTAGTGTAAAACCTGTTGAAGATTAGCTGAAAGGCGGTCAGTTCATTAAGTGATGAGCTGTTTCCACACAAAAGCAGTTTATTCAGCAAAAGCATCTTCTCCATAAACAGCCATTCAAAAAGAACGGCCTCTTGTCTCCTCGACAGTGTACTACAATAGAATGTCTATGGGACCGCCATGTTATGCTATTTTAGGCTAAGCTTGTTGGCTCCCCTATTAGAAAGGTTATGATAAAGATCTATCAAACAACTGTAGCTAGCCATCTAACCAGGGACTAAAAATGGTTCAAGGAACTAAAACGAAAACTGAAAAACGAATGGAATTTTGAGCAGAACGTAACCGAAAACCGGAACAAAGTGATTTTCAGTTGTTCCGAGTGAAAATGTTGTTTTTAAATGCTATGGTTAATTTTGTTCTGATGATTTTTTTATGAAACTAAAGGCCAAAGGGTTCATGTTGCCCAAAAAAATTAAACATGCTTTGATCCTGAAAGGAAACTGCCGCATCACACATTTCTTTGCCTAATTCCACATTGTGGATGTGGCATTCTCTGAATGAAGACCTTTTTAACAACTATGTATAATTACTACATATACATGCATGGCTAATCCATATAAAAGGAAAACATTATTGGAGGTAAAAAGTAAATTTTTTAGTTGTGTCCAAGTCTTCACTGAATTATTGTTAGATATGATACATTAATACAGACTTGGTGTTGCTGGGATTTGACGCAGAAGCAGATCTGTAAATAAAATTATACTTAAACTGTTAATTAACTGCTTAATTAATCCACCACACAGAAGAAAAAAAAAAAAAAAAAAAATATATTATATTCGCTTAATTTGGTGAGGCAAATGGCTTGTTTTGGGCTTGTTTTTCCAGACCATGTTGCTTGTTTCTCTTGCAAGATCTGGCAATACTACAATTGGTATTTCACCCACCCCTTAGCATTGTCATTTTTAAAAGAACATTATTATCCGTTCTTTTATTTTGTTCTAACCAGTAAACTTTTGGAAAGGAGACTGTGGAACTTCTGAACCAGAACTAACAAATACAGTTTTTGCTCAGAACGAGCTAAAATAAAAAACATTTCGTTTTTAGTCCCCGCATCTGACCACATTATTTTGAATAAATACAGTACCTTTAGACAAAGCTTACAAATCTTTTATAAAATTGTACTTAATTAATAACTAATCTTCTCACCCCCACTCATCTTAAATAAAATAAAATCTCTCTAAAAACTTAAACTGGATGGCAGGTCATAGCTTATGATTGCGAAAATGTTTGTTGAGCAAGATTTTGTTTTTACTATAAAGATTTCACAATATGATTTTTACTCTAATCACTACATTTAAGCAATCTAGATAAAATAATTAGCTAAATTACATACATTATTAGAGTCAGCTCACTATACTACCCATCCACACCTATGGTTTTTCATGTAGGCTACTTCACCCTCTGGTCTCCTTCAAAAAATAAACAAACAGTAGAAGATTCCTCAAGACCTGTGGCTGTGATGGTAGCTTTATTTCAGGCCTGGAGCAGTCAGAACCTGAAGCTGGCTTTGTTGAGTTCATAGCACACCACAGATCTGCTTACCTAAAACCAGCTGCCTGTGACCAGGCATAAAAGGTCACTTATGGGGCTTTTCCACTGCACGGTACAGCTCGACTCGACTCGACTCTGCTCGCTTTTTGGGGGTTTTCCACTGTGGATAGTACCTGGTACCTGGTACTTTTTTAGTACCACCTCCGTCGAGATTCCAAGCGAGCCGAGCCGGTACTAAATGTGACATCAAAACCCTGCAGATCACTGATTGGTCAGAGAGAATCGTCACTACCTGCGTCACTGGATTTGTGACACGGGACATCAACCCACTAGTTTTAAAGTTAGCAACAGCGATAGCAATTTCATTTTATACATGCGACTTTCGAAATGTAAAAAGAAATAGCTGTGCGCAAAACCATGGCGTGGTCAATAAATGAGGTGCAGACGTTCCTCTCGTTAGCGACGAACAAAACGACGCGAAACGGAAAAGTCTTTCAGGAAGTGTCTGAGCTGTTGGCCGCACACGGCTACCACCTGGCCTAACAACAGTGTAGGGAAAAGTTAAAAAAACTTAAAAGTGACTACAGAACCATCAAGCACCACAACAGCCGGAGTGGTTCAAACAGAAGAGAGTGGAAGTGGTTCGACCAAATGGACGCTATCTATGGCAATAGACCGGCGAGCAATGGGAGGGAGAGTGTCCTGGACTCGGCCACGGCGTTGTTGGAGTCCACGATGGAGGAAAGTACGTTTTGTTAAGTTAACTCTATATTCTGCTTGAAAGCTTCACTTTATTTAGTTGACCAGCTACTGGAAAGCTTGCTTCTAAAACAACCAGGCCAATTTAACTGTTACACTTGTGTAAAATCACTATGCAACAATTGCTTTATGCAGCACAATGAGCTAGTAGCTACTAACTAACAGCTAGCGGTCGTGTTATTGTTTATGGTCAGTAATGTTTGTGTCACGTTTAAGATGATGTCACAGCAGTAGAGGTGGCGCAACTATGATGATCAGCCTATAATCCCACCCATGTTGAGGCGGCACTAAACTGCAGTGGAAAAGCAAGCTCAGAAAAGTAAAGCGAGCAGAGTCGAGTCGAGACGAACCGTAATGTGCAGTGGAAAAGTGCCAATAGAGAGGCACTTGTATTCCTCAGAATGAGTGCCTAGATTTATGACAACATAGAAGACAAGAAATATATGGGAGAATCAGACAGTCATGTCTACTTACTATAGGCAGAA
Source organism: Myxocyprinus asiaticus (assembly GCF_019703515.2). Lineage (NCBI taxonomy): Eukaryota > Metazoa > Chordata > Actinopteri > Cypriniformes > Catostomidae > Myxocyprinus > Myxocyprinus asiaticus. The sequence goes on from NC_059380.1 coordinate 11,231,533, forward strand.
TGAAGACCAGACATTCATAATCAAATACTCTTATTGTTATCAGAAAAAGAGAAAAAAATAGTATATTTGGGTTCTGTTTTTTTTTTTTTTTTTTTACCAAACAAAGAGGCTGTACTTCAGATGTAATTAATGCCATGGCAGGGTTATTTGGGTTCTTCTGATTTTCATGAAATACCTTTCAGTCTATGCATGTTAAACACATACACACACACACACACACACACACACACACACACACACACACACACACACACACCTATATATATATATATATATTCGATTTTAGTGCAAGTGTCCAAGTCTTTACATGTGCTGCTTTCCATTTCCTACCCAACAGAAAATTTGTGTGTCTTTTACATCTGAAACAAACATGTATTTGCTGTGTCTCTTGAAATGGTCAAAAGTAGGATTGGTCTGTAAAGTTGAAGACAGCTCCCTGATGGTCTCATGGTGAGGGCCACTTTCTCCTAAATGAAAAAAGCTTGATGTGTGCAGAAGCAGATGTGCTTAACATTTTCCACAGCTAGGAATAACTGAGACCAGCCAATCTACACTGGTGGATTTGGGATGGAGAAAAGGAAGCCCTCTGTAATTGGACAGGGATTAAGAGGGGGCTTTCAAGAGGGTGGAGGCAAAAAGCTTGTAGGGGAGAAAGGTTATTTGCAGTGTTTGCCAAAACTCCTCCATATTTCTAAAGGAACTCACAGTGGGACAAAGAGAAGGCAGTGCCTTTTAATTTGATCAGGTAGGTGTGATCCTGTAATTGCCAACATGTTAGTAGATTTGTAGTTTTTTTGTTGAACATTTTTGTCTTATTTTGAATCTCTGCATAAATGAAGACTTGTTGAGAATTCCTTTATTGGACTGAGATTTGGTACATAGTGGAACAGGCTGGATACAAGTTGTGTGTTGCCTTTTGTTCTTCTTCTTCTTAAAAAAAAAAAAAAAAAAAAAAAAAAAAAACATTCTGGTAATCGTGGGATGTTTTTTTTTTTGTTCTTATGGCTTACAATTGTTCCCTCACTGCTGACTGTACTCTTTTATTACATTTATATGTTCCTGAAAATGTAAGCCTATATGTTATACATACTTTTCTAGGTTACCAGACTTACATTTTCTAAAAGATTAAATGTACATTTAGTGGGAATAAAGTAAATTTTGTCATTTTGCTGTGTACTGTGGCCCCAAAATGTTTTTGGACACTTCTGGACACTTAAGTCACACAAAAGAATGTTTTCTGTGACTTTTTGCAGTAGGTGTCAAGGTAATTTTTAGTGGATGTAAACCAGTTCCACTCAAGTTCACACAGGTGTCCTAGCAGAGTAACCACAAATGCTGATGAGTGCCATCATTGTTTTCAGTGATGTTTAACATGTACATCTTTGCTAATATCTCAAAAAAATTTGTTTTAGGGTTTCACGACCCTTTAACTATTGCCATGTTCCACTAATCAGGAAGTTTCCAAATTCTTTGTCTTAATTTTTTAACAATATATCTATTGTTTTATCATTTGAAACTGAACAGACTTCTTTTTGTAAAATGTTTTATTTGAAAAGTGTGTTTGTGCTTTATTTCTTCAAAATAAATGTAATTGGTTTGACATCTTGTTATATAATGTAAAGACATTTATAAGTGTGGCTTAAGAGTCCAGATACTTCTCAAGGCCACTTTATCCTCTACATTCAATTTCCATTTTTATGCTATAATCATTGCTCTTCAGTTATCATGCATAAAGGGCCATTTTTTGTCAGATCAACTCTGATGTATGTATTTATTTTTATTTTTTTTTATCGTTTCTTCCAGTAATTTATTCATTTAGAATTTTGTCAGTAACTAAGCATTAGAAATCTATGAATATTAAAGTTGTCCATTCTATTTACAGTTGCTGAATCTCTTGCCGTTGTGATAATGCGGATAATTGCTCTACTGTTTCTGTTGGGGCTCCTGAATTTCACTCTGGCTCTGGGCATGGATCCCTTCCAATGGCTCTCCTCCCTGCACAGCCGTGGTTATGCCTCCCTGCAGGCCGACAACACCGGGGGAGAATGCCCTGAGGAATGTGACTGTCCTCCCACCTTTCCATTTGCCATGTACTGCGACAACCGCAACATGAAAAAAATGCCTTACATTCCATCCTGTATGAATTATCTGTACCTGCAACACAATCAAATCACCTCTGTCCCAGATAATGCTTTTGGTAATGCCACCAACCTCATATGGGTTATGTTGCATGAGAACCATACAGTATTAACTCAGTTGGCATGAAAGCATTTGCTAAACTGGTAAACTTGGATCGCTTGTACCTGAACAACAACAACTTAACGGAGGTACCATCCAGCCTGCCTCGCTCTTTACGTGATCTTAGTCTCAGTCACAATAAAATTGCCAAAGCGTCCCCCAATGCTTTTGAAGGACTGGAGAATCTAACCATTCTTTTGCTACATAATAATGATATCCAGGATATCAGTGGGAGCCTGAAAGTTCTCAAGTCATTAACTTTGCTGGACGTGAGCAGTAACCAGCTGAAGAAGGTTCCTGACAGTCTTCCTGAGATGCTCCACCAACACTACCTAGAGTCCAGCTCCACTGATGCAATTCCAGCCAACATCCTCAACCAATTCACCAACCTGCAGTATGTCCGTATTGCTCACAATGAGCTCACAGACAAAGGCATCCTGCAAAACACCTTTAACATTAGCGGTCTGGTAGAGCTTGATTTGTCCTTCAACAAGTTGGAAAGGATTCCTGTTGTTACAAGTACCAGTCTGCAACATCTCTATCTACAGGCCAATCAGATCAAAGGTACCATACATCTTTGGAGGTTTTTACATTCTTTTTTTTTTTTTTAAGTAGGGAGTGATTATTTTAAATCTTTAATGGGAGGCTCATTTTATTCTTTGACCAAAATAAAAGACAAAATTCTATCATTAAATCACCAAGATGATATACAAGAAATGGGGAAGATGTCACACTTACATTTTTATTATTTCCCTGGAAGGGTTAATTTTTTTGAATGTCTCAATTTTTGTATAGGAACATACCTTGATGTCTGCTACAAAAAAGGTTTGAACATTTCCATCGTTATTGCCCAAGAAAAGAGTGCATTGAACACATGTTGACCTTTTGTGACAACAGAATAAGTTATCACAATGGAACCTGCCATCAAACAAACTATTGGCTTTCAAGCGAAATTTAAAAAGTAAAATAATTATAAAACAACAAACAGAATGTTTGTTGTTTTTAACATTAAACATTTATTCTGTATTCTGTACAGAATACATTTATGGCTAACAGATATTAAATTGTAAATAATAAATTGTTTAAATTTAAAACAGATGCGACAACTTTCCCCAATGAAAATGACAACTAGTGTCAACTAGCTCCAGTCTTCCCCATGCAAAACTGAAATGATTAATGATTGTTGTAACCAATAACTGTTATCATATGTTCCCATCACAGAAATGTTAAGTGTTTTTCATTCCTTTCAGAGTTAACTTTGGGCAGTTTCTGCAGTGTGGTGGATGTTATGAACTTCTCCAAGCTGAGAGTCTGGCGACTGGAAGGAAATGAGATCAGTTCTAGAGATATGCCCTCTGAAGCTGCCTTGTGCCTTCGACTTGCGTCTGATATTGCTGTGTAATGGCCCTGGCTAACCAGCAGAGAGCTCTTTTGATTTTCTCTGAAATTATAATGTCAAAGTGGCATAACATTGCATTGATGTACATTTTTATTTTTGGTGTATTCATAGTGCTTTGAGATTTTGTGAGAGATGAATGTCATTTTCTGTGGACTTTAGAGAGAAGTACAAATAGCCTACTGAAATGGTGAAAAAGGGAAAAATTGTGAGATTTAGATAGGAATTGGAGATCCTCTGTTAAGGGATGTGAAGCCTGTTTGTTTTTATCAAAAGCTACAAAGCTATTCTTGAATGCATTTTATGGTTTTATTTTATGGTTGTGTTCATCTGTGCATGTCTGTTTTATCAGATGACAGAAGGCAGTGCTAAAATATCATTGCAGTCTGCTATTTGTCTGATAAACATTTGATTTACTTTAGGTGTATGCAACCTGGATTCATGTGTGTTCAGGAATGGAGTTTGAACAATGCTGTGAGTATTTATTTTACATGTGAGACAGAAAGATGTAACAGGACAGAGACATCATACTTGACAACATGAAACAAACTGATTCTATATTCTGTAAAGGAAGAGGGAAAAAAAGAAAAAACATAAAAAAATTTTTTAGAGCAAATACTGTATATTGCATGAAATATGTGACAAAAGACTGAAGGCATGTAAGCCTTTTGTGTGGCTCAATAAAGCTAACTGTTGTATCAATACATTTTGTATTAGTATACGTCAGGGAATTAAATAACACCAAACAAACAGATAATTTACTTTGATTCTGATGTCATTGAATACTGTAGAACATAACACACATTCTCAGGTTTTCCTGCTATCTCCCATAAAGAGCACCTATTTCAAATATTACCTTTCATGTAGTGTGATATATAGCTGTTTGTGAATGTAAAAAAGTCTGCAAAGTTTCAAAAATCAAAGTGCACGACAAATGGAGTTATTGACTCCCAGAAGAAAGACCGATTCTGAACACCTGAAACGAGTCGTTAGTTAATCCAGACTTACTTCCTGTACTAACCGATGTAATTTGGTAACAAAAAACCCACCTCTGGTCTGTATATGTGTACAGCCAGTGCACGCTGTTAGCCTGTTAGCTGTTAGCCTCTGCTAACCAGCTAACTCAAGTTATTGTCAAACTACATATAAACTTACCACTGAGAAACGTCCTGTTCTCGTCGTGCTTGCGATGGTGGTTTGGGTAGATCTTCTAATGTATCACTATCAGACTCAGGCTCAAATTGGTAGGGTAAAACAGAAATTTTTTCAGATGGAGCTGAAACTCGGATATGGTAGTGGCATGGTAGTGCTCCATTCTGACACGCGCTGTAAGCAGTAGGCCAATCACAACAGACTGGGACATCTGACCAGTCAGAGCAGAGTAGGCTCTCTGAAAGTTTAGAATGAATCCTTTAGAACGGATCATTGAACGAGTCGTTTTTGACAGTGGGAAAAAAAGGTAATACTGCAATTTAAATTATGAGCAAATTAAAGTGTTTTTTGACCTTGGATGCATGTAAATCTATTGTATGAGACCTTTAAAACAAAATTAGACACGTTGAAAAACCATAATAGGTGCTCTTTAAAGGAAAAATGAAAATTCTCTCATCATTTACTCACTCTTTTGCCATCCCAGATGTGTGTGACTTTCTTTCATCTGCTGAACTCAAATGGAGATTTTTAGAAGAATTTCTCAGCTCTTTTGGTCCATATGCAAGTGAATGGGTTGCAAAATTTTGAAACTCCAAAAATCACACAAGTCAGCATTAAAGTAATCCATAAGACTCCAGTAGTTAAATCAATGTCTTCAGAAGTGATATGATAGGTGTGGGTGAGAAACAGATCAATAATTACATCCTTTATTCCTATAAATTCTCCTCCCTGCTCAGTCAATCTCCACTTTAACCTTCACTTTCTCATTCTTCTTATTGTGTTTTTGGTGATTCACATTCTTCATGCATATCACCCACTACTGGGCAGGGAGAAGAATTTCTAGCAAAAAAATGACTTCAATATTGTTCTGTATCTCACCCACACCTATCATCATATCACTTCTGAAGATATGGATAAAAAGGAGTTGTATGGTTTACTTTTATGATGCCTTTATGTGCTTTTTGGAGCATAAAAATGTTGGCACCCATTCACTTGCATTGTATGGACCTACAGAGCTGAAATATTCTTCTAAAAATCCAAATGTGTGTTTTGCAGAAGAAATTCATACACATCTGGGATGGCATGAGGGTGAGTAAATGATGAGAGAATTTTCATTTTTGAGTGAAATATCCCTAAAAGTAAACATATTTTTTTTTACTTTTTTCATTCTTATTTTTCATTATTTTGTCTTATTGATTCCTCAATATCCATGAATCCTTATACTTTACTATAAATCAAACTTGATCATCAAAGATGCAGTATGAAGCAGTTTTGAAAAGTTGATGTAGTGTATTTCTGCATGCAGAACTTTTAACTTGACAAAGATTGATTCAAGGATGTAACCTTCAAAGGAAAATTGACACATAGAGGAGTGTGGCTTTTGAGCTCACTTAAATTATGCCATCAATCAGTCACTTATTATGGTAACTCAAGTGACAAGTTTTATTAGTCATGTGTTGTTATTATAGCCTGCAGTTTTTTTTTTTTTTTTTTTTGCTTAAAAATAGTGGTTTATAATTAGTCCTGTATCAGTTCAGAATCTAAACATCTTTCATGAATGTCACCATGTGTTTAAGACAATAGGATTATGACATCATTGTGACCTTTATATCAACTCTTCTTTGAAGCAATTCATACATGTGTAATGGGGAGTATGTCATTCTACAGCAGTTAGCAGCTTAAATGGCAGATGTCACTGCCTTCATTAGTAATATGTACTTTTCAAGATCCCAAAACCAGGACAAGTGTCTAACTATGACTTTGAATTCTCAAACAGACATTACAACAGACCAGGGAAAAACAGGAATACAAGCTTTACACCAGAGATTAAACTACTTGTGTGGCTCAGTGAACATTTAAATGTGAAATTACAGCAGAAATGTCAAATGAACTCATCCGTATTACTACTTCTACTATACACAGCCAAAACCCTAATAACCACAGTGTGCCCCAGGGACTTACAGTACATTGGTGCACATATTTTCATATATCTAATTTATATTAGCTTTTAGAGTATGATTACATATTCCCTCTGAAACAGACACAGCCATTGAGAAAGATGTTATTTTTCCTTTACCTTTAATTACCTGATAAGCACTTTAATGACAGCTTCACCACTTCTGGTCAATAACATCAGGTTTACATGTTGCACAGGACTCGTGACCAACATCTCACAAATGGTATAATCTGATAGTTAACACAATTACAATGAGTTCCAAGTCTTAAATACAGGTGGTGAGGTTGTTTGCAAACCACAGATGTTCAAACCTGTAGAAGTGTTCTGTCTGTTGAGTTAATAAGTTCAGAGGTGTGCCCTCTGGTCAGGCTTGATACAAAGCTTGTATGTTTGCTATCCATCCCTCAGTGTCCAACATTTGAGAGAAAGAATGTCTGTGGAATGTTAATAAGGTTTTGGAATTTGCACTTTACCAGGTTTTGTCAACAAAAAACAGGGAAGTGAATTTGCTTTAATCCCAGAATGTTTTTATTATTATTATTATTATTATTATTATTATTATTTCTTGTGTTTTTGACTTTAACTGTGACCTGCTCCATCATTTTAAGTCACTTTGCCCAAGTGACACAGTTCGACTTTAATGCACAACTGTGAAAAGGAAAGCATTTAAATGATTATATCTCAGCAATGGTTTGGAGACACATACAAATTATATCGTTAGAAGATTAAAAAAAGAAGGAAAAAGCTTTAAAAAGTAAGCTTAGATTGTCCATCCTACTATAGTGCATAAAACTCAGGATGTGTTTCTAGGTCAAAGTGACACAAAATGATGGTGCAGGTCACATTTGGTTAAAGTTCATTGGAGCATGTATCCTAGACAGACTTAAAACAGCAGTTTTCTGGTGGAGACATCATTTGAATTGATCAGTAACTGTAAAACAAACAAAAAGAATTAACAAAGTTTTAAAGGATGTAACCAAATGTTGAATATTGGGGGACCAAATGTACACTGTAAAAAACTGCTGTAAATTTAAGGCCAAATTCCTACAGCAATCTACTGTGATTCTTAACTACAGTAGTTTGCTGTTAAAATGTTGCATTCTGGGAGATCAAGAGCAGGATCACTGTGGAGTGACTAGTTTTATGGTAAATAGCTGTTCTGTGCAAGGCATTATGGGAAAATGAACATTTAAAATCATGATATCATCTTGGTGAAAGCTATAGTGACATTTTGAAACGTATATTTTAACCCCACCCCCCACCCCCCCATACAAATTTTAGTTTGTGGCACATGGTTAGTGTTGTTGATGCTTCTGACCAACTCCTCTGTTCTTTATCATCTCACATCAGCCTTCACTTGTCTGTCTAATGAGAAGTCAAATAAAAAAAAAAAAATCAACCTTAGAAGCAATGTACATATTAAATGTACAATTTTGCCAGGATTGTACAGTGTATTTTTTTTATGAAAAAACAAAACAAAAAAACAACAACAACATGTACACAGTAAAATAACAGTATAGCACTGCATTGTGGGTTATAATGGTGAAATACCCATAAGCCTTTGCGCTTGAATAAGTATGTATGATTTGGCAAATGCATTGGAGCTACAAAGATTGTAAAAAAAAAAAAAAAAAAAAAAAAAAAATGTACAGAATTATTTATTCAGACTTAATAAATAGTGTTGTTGTTTTGTTATCAATAGTTGTGTTTTGAATGAAGTCACCATTATGGTGATTAGTGATCTCTTGAGCTGGCACCTTGGACCTTCTTTATTATTATATTATGTTCTTCCAGCCAGTCAATTTATATTTAAGTAAAAGACCAGTTGTTTCACTGTGCTACTTGGAAGACAAAACCTAAGGTCAGATTGAAAATCTGATCATACCTTACAAATGGCACTATATGTGGCAATAGTGATGCGTTACACATAAAAGCAAAAACAGTGAAGGATATTTCAGCAAAAATTATACCATCAAATTGAGTGTTTGATGTTTTTGATGAACTTTCAACATAACTTGAGCTGTTACCAAGACACACAGATTTCTACTCTCGGCATACAATACGCAACAGTGGTGACAATTATAAACATACTTTTACATAAATAAGTAAGAGCTGAACATTAAAATCCAAGTAACTTAGACTACAACAAATACAACATCAAAATAAACCAGTAAATAGTAAAATAATCGAAGTAATTTATTTTTGCCGCAGTGCATGCTGGGAACTTAGCTGTTAATTTCAACAACAGTAGATAGTATGTAATTTGACAGCTATATCCTGCATAAATTACAGTTGTATACTGTAGCTGTAAAAACAGTATATAGCTGTTAATTTCAGCAACTGCAAGACACTGTTAATTTTACAGTAACATGCTGGCAATGCTGCTGCCAGTTCTTTACTGTTTTTTGACGGGAAAATCTTTAAGAGTGTATCTGCCATATTGTTCAAACACAATTCTAAATATTTGGGGTGTGGATGTGCCCCACTCAATATTTATGGTTGTTACGGCCCTGATTCTAACAAACACATTTCCATAGTTTTATTATAGTATCTTTTTAAGGAACAGATGGAAACAATGGCTTACATGTTGTAAAACTACAACACTATGTGAACTTTGATTTTCATATAAAACATGTTCTGCTATCATATTGGAATGATAAAGCCAATTTTGTTTCCCTGGATATTGCTTCCTTGATTCCCTGAATAGCCCTGCTTACTGATGAAATATCATGGAAATTATCTTGCTGTATTAATATGAATGAGTCATATAAAGTCTGAACATCATGCTTTATTTTATGTTGTTGATTAATGCAAGGGTAACTGTCATACTCTGTCATGACAGAGGATGATTGCGCATTATACCTTAAATGTCCCCTGTACACATATAAAACATAATTTGCTGTTTTAATATTTGCGGACATGCAATTTGTAAAGACAACCAAAGATTCACCAAATCTGAGTGAAAATTATGAAAATATATAAACAAACTGGCTCATAGGGGGCCTGGGTATCTCAGCAAGTAAAAGACGCTGACTACCACGTCTTTAGTCGCAAGTTCTAATCCAGGGCGTGCTGAGTGACTCCAGTCAGGCTTTTTAAGCAACCAGTTGGCCCGGTTGCTAGGGTGGGTAGAGTCACGTTGGGTTAACCTCCTCGTGGTCGCTATAATGTGGTTCTTGCTCTCGGTGGGGTGTGTGGTGTGTTGTGCGTGGATGCCGTGTAGAATAGCGTGAGCCTCCACATGCCACCCACAGCTCTTAAATGTCGGAGGTGTCCAAGTATTCATTAATTCAGTCAGTTGAATTGTAAGTTATACATAAAATTTACAATCTTTAGAATGTGTAAAAAAAAAATTATAATATTTTTTTAAAGGCAGTTTCTTCGACATCAGTGACGTTTTAACACAGTGTGTGGACTTTTCAGATGGTTGCTTAGCATATTAGCGAATATTTAATGAATATTTAACTTAAATGTAAATTTACCCCACTAAAAATTATTATGCAGTCATAATGCATTGATGTTTTGTTTAATTATAATTTGTTTGGTCTATTGAGGACACCGCCCCTGTTGTGTAGCCCCCTCTTAGTTTTTCAGAGCCAGTTTTTCCTTGATATTTACTTGGAAATTTCTTAAATATTTAGTCATAATAAGTAATTAGTCCGGTACTTCCAATTCCAGTCAAAAAGAAAAAGTTTTTACACTGTAAAGATATAAAGAGTAAATGCACTATATGCACTGTATTTAACTGTTCCATCAACTTCTAGCTAATCAATACTGAATAATTCAAACTTAAAATAGTAATTTGAAGTTGAGTTACAGGAATTATAATCAGGCTGTATGTGCAATGTGTATGAACACGCAAAATGTGATGTTTTGTCATGTTAAAAAAAAAGGAGGGGTGGATGGCTGAGATGGGCAGGATGTGACCTGTATATAAGACTTCCCACCGTTTTTCAGTGCAGTTTTTCCTCAAGTTCACTCGGTCAGTTGAATTTATCTCTTTACCAGTAGCTCTTGAAACTGCAATTAAGAATGAGGAAATACGGCTTGAACAACATTACAGACATACTGTTTAAAAACAACAAGGTAGGAAGCAATAGTAGCTATAGGAAAATAATAGGAAATAATATAATTCATATAGTTTATCATATATAATCATGTTTTAGATTAGAAATTTAGTTTATATATATATATATATATATATATATATATATATATATATATATATATATATATATATATATATATTTTCTAGGAAATTTACAAACATCAGAAAGCATTAGCTAAATATAATCTTTTGTGATGTTATTTACTTTTTTCATTCTTTTTTGCAGGTCAGTGATGAATCTAACACGCCAGATTCTCATGTTGGGACAGAAGATGAAAACACTAAGAGGGGGAACTGGAGCAGCAAAAGAGAGTACATGCTGTCTATGATTGGCTATGCAGTGGGTCTTGGCAATGTGTGGAGATTTCCCTACTTAGCATACAAACATGGGGGAGTTAAGAAAAATTGCAAAAGTACTATTTCTAGAATCTAAACACCTTTCAAATTTTTGTCACATAATCCTATATCCCTATATATTTCTCTCTATCCTGTACACTACCACACATCTCCCTAACAAACCAAGGGGCCTTTCTCATCCCCTACACTATCATGCTGGCTGTTGCTGGCCTGCCCTTGTTCTTTATGGAGAGCTCATTTGGACAGTTCTGCAGCCAAGGTCCCATCGATGTATGGAAAGCTGTACCTATACTGCAAGGTAAGCAATGGACACTTAAATTCAGAACATTTTATTTGTAAGCTCTCCAAAATCCAGGAATATATGTGTTGCTAATATTGAAAAAGTCAATGGTATTATGATTCATGTTACACATTTGTAATTATTAGATCCTCTCTGTAGCAAATTGAGTTTGTGCGGTTGATTAGTATTTTGTGTACTATAATTTACAGTTTTCCTCTGAAACTGGCTGATGTAGTAGCAAAGTTGCAAAGAAGGTGCCTTAAGTGTTAAAGTGTGGATTCAGGTTGACTTTTGCCATATTTTAAGGTCCATTACTGGAGTAAATGTTCAAAAGCTAGTTTGTTAATGTATCAAACTGACCTTGAGACATATTTTGCAGAGTTAATATGGATAGTTAATATGCAGACTGCATACCTACATTTATCCTCAGGACATTTACATTACTGTTTAATGTGGTTTAATGTGGTTTGCGGACACTGAAAAACCAATGAGCATGTTTTTTACATTTTGAGTCCTGTTCAAATCATTGACACAGTGTTTTAAGCCGATTGATTCAAACACTTATTTTTTATACTAATGACCAAACTCAACCATGAAACTATGTGGCGCAAGCTGATAGGTTCTTTGAGCTTGTTATCTGTTAGCCAATCGGCTTACTCACATGTGACATGTTAAGCCAGTCAGCTTGCATGGTGTAAGCTGATTGGTCTTTTGATATGTAATCGGGTCACCAAACAACTTGCGTCTCTCTCTTTATGTAAGATTTAAATTGCTCAGTTTTGCAGACAAGCCAGTTTCATCTCTGTGCACTGCAAGAGTTTTTCTCTGAAACCCTCCTCCACCCCAGCTTCGCTGGTCTAGATCTGCTACATGGGGATTGCTTGAATGTTTATTTGTGCAGCAGCATGTCACACATGCTTGATGCAGCATTTCTTGCATATTGTCCAGTTGTGCAGCAGTAGCAGCAGCAGCAGCAGCATGTCTGCATGCTTAACTCAGTTTGACTGTGTAGTTTCTAGCAATAGTAAGTCTCTGTACTTGTTCTGCAGCAGCAGCGTAGCAGATCTAGTCCTATCAAAATGTCATACTCACATTTACATGCTAAATCTTTCAGAGTTGTCATGACTGAACTTATGTTTTGTAATCTTTGATACTGTAGGTGTTGGCATCACAATGATGCTGGTCAGCACTTTAGTGGCAATCTACTATAATGTCATCATTGCATATAGTATCTACTACCTTTTTGCATAATTTCAATATCCCCTACCCTGGAGTGGATCTTCAGACACGAATTGCAACACAACTGATATAGGTTTGTTGTATAGACTGTTTCTCTGCCAAAGAGGGCCTTGATGTCAGGCATAGCATGGCTATTTGCTCAGAAAATGAAAGTATTTCGGATCTTTCCAGATTGACTGTTTTTTTTTTAAAGCAAATTTTGTCTTTCAAATTTAACCCTGTGACAAACTTCTCTAATAAGCACTTCCTTACACATGTGTGGAATAATAAGAGTTTAAATTATAACTAAAACTTTATTGATCTAACTACTCTAGCAGGTACAAAGTATTTATCAAAATAGAATTGAATAATACTGTACAAAATGTTCAAATGAACCTGGATAGAGCCCCAGTGAGAAATACTGGGAGTAAGTTGACATTTGTTATTGTAAAATAGCTGCTTGTCAGTGAGAAGAAAGCTTTTTAAGAAGCTTTTTTATTTATCAGTTTAATTATGCCATAAGTACGAGATACAGTGTTGAAGTGGTAACAATTTATTTTAGAGTGTCTGTGTCACACATGTCACATTACTATTTTTAATTACTTTAGTAATAGCAATAACAATATGCAAGTTTAAACAGCTACACAAAATAATTACACAGTAATTACAGTACATGTAATTCAATTAATTTTTTAATTGTACAAATGCTATAGTAAAATATGATGCTGTTGCGTTTACTAATTGGTTAACTGTAATTGAAAAATGATTTTGAAACATTATATTTTATGCAATTGTACCATTAAGTATTGCAAAATTTATTGTAAAAATGAAGTCAAAAATACAGTCACCAAAATGTCATCATCAAAATTTGTGTTTTTAGTCATGCTTTGTATGAAATGGCTTTTTGACCTTTTTTATAGCCAGATCAAGCTGTAGAATTTCCGATAAAAGATGTTTTTAGTTTTATTTAATTTGTAATAATTTTGTTGGTATGTTTGCATATTTTTCCTTTTATTTGTTAATTTTGACATTTTGTTGACTAAATGATCTGTCCAAAGCATGGTGGCCCTTCAGCGCACGAGCAATATGGATGAGACAGGACCAGTGGTCTGGCACCTGGCCCTCAGCCTGCTGCTTGCATGGATAATAGTTGCAGCAGCTCTATTCAAAGGCATCAAGTCATCTGGGAAGGTAAGTGTTTCATCACAGTAAAGTTTATTTGCCCCCCCCCCCCCCCCCCACACACACACACACACACACACAAACCGGCCATGAATCAGATGAGTATTTGCACAATTTGTCAATAATTACTGTAATTATGTTTAAAAAGCCAAGCCCAATTTTGTGTTTTAGGCTTTGGTTTGGCATTCATTGCATACCCTGACACTCTCTCTAAGCTGCCTATATCACCACTGTGGTCTGTCCTGTTTTTCTTCATGCTGATCACTCTTGGCTTGGATTCCCAGTTTGCAATAATAGGTAAGACTCAAGTAATTGATCAGTGGTTAAATTACATTTCACAATGATTGAGAGATTGCATAAAGTACCTGGTACACAGTATTGATGATAAACAATCCTATTCAAAACATATACTGTATATACAACCCACAATTCATGCCTCCATGTGGCAAGTAGTGGTATTGCAAACAAGCTTCTCACATAAAGTAGCCCTTTGTAACCTTTCAAGTATGTACACCAGCATACCTCAATTTTCATTTGGTTGTTGAACCAGTGCCAACTTCAAGAGAATATTCGCAGCAAATGGAAGCAGATCCAGATATTGTGAAATTATTCTTTGGTTTCATAACAAAATCATGAACTGACCTGTGCAAATGTAGTTTTACAAGATGATCACAATAGCTGTTTTATAAAGAAAATATTTGCCTGTGAATGTCAATAGCAGCTCATAAATATTTGATGTGAATCATGATCCATCCACAGAGGTTATTGCCACCTGCCTCCAGGATGCCTATCCCCACATTTTGAAGTCCAAACGGGGCCTCATTACCATAGCAGTCTGCACTGCTCTCTTTCTGCTCGGCCTGCCATGCGTCACTGGGGTAGGCAAACCATTATGAGCAACATCATTTAGGAATGTAGGTTTATATTTAATTCATGGTAAAGATATATAAGTGGAGGATTCACCTCACAAAGCATCTAAAACTTTAAATAATAATAATAATAATACTTGCTTTTACTTAGATAGTGCTTTTCTAGGCATTCAAAGCATTTACATAGTATAGGGGGACTCTCCTCAACCACCACCAGTTGCAGCGTCCACCTGGATGATGCAACGGCAGCCATAGTGCCCACACACCAGCTATTGATGGAGAGACCATAAACATATTACAAAAACATATTACATGAAATGTAGTTGAAAATAACTATTATATTTAATTATATGAGTGGATATTAACAAACTGATGTTTATAACCATGGTTTTATAGGCAGGAATCTATTGGGTGAATAATTGATACATTTTGCGCTGGATGGATTATCCTGGTTGCAGGATTGCTGGAGGTGCTAAGTCTGTCCATCCTGTATGGTAAATATGATTCTTGTAATATGTGATAATTGTATTTTTTGACATTTCTACCCATTGATCTGTTCATTTCTAAATTGCACTAACATTTTCCAGGTGGTAATCGATTCATCAAGGATATTGAGATGATGATTAAGACCAGGAGCTCCCTCTTCTGGTTATGGTGGACGGCTTGCTGGTTTGTTGGAATATCAAATGCAGTGTTAAAGCACAAATAAGTATGTAGCACATAGTCTTCATGTTTTGCATGTTTACATTTATCATTTTATGCGCTCTTATAACACAATTCCTGTTGTGTTTTATGTCAAAATTGACATAATTTGACATTTTTATATACTTATAATTAAAATGTAATGTTAATATTTCATGTGAGCAAAACAAGGATCAATCGGGTGACAAACATACAGTATAGTAGGGAGCTCAATGCATAGGTGCTTGGGTGACTAGTGCAAGCTGGTAATGTAAAAGACAATTGGGTGAGAAATGTATACAATTTTGTGGGATCCACAAAGTGTGAACAGAAAGAGTTCATATAATTTACAGCACATGTATCATTTTATTTTATAAAATAACTTATTTGATGTTTACTTGTCTTCTTCTAAAAACTCTATACAGTCTTTCACCACTGTCTCTTACCTTCCCTCTACTTGTAATTCTCTGAGAAATTTGAAAATTTTTAATTATAGCACTTCTCATATTATTGCCTTTTTCTGTCCAAGTCGCTTTGGACAAAAGCGTCTGTGAAACGAATTAATGTAAATGTAAATAAATGTTGAAAGATTTTTTTTATCATACAGAATCACAATGATATTTTCTGTTTATAAACATTCTGATTTACAGGGAACACAGTCCATGATATTTTTTCACCAAATGTATTAACCATAAATTACTGTGGAAATTTGACCATATGTGAAATGTAGAACAATCCTATCAGTTGTCACCCTATGCAGTTTTACAATGGGTTCTTCATGTTGCTTGTCATTACTAGAGTTCCCAGTCCCTCTTTGCAAAGTATGATCAGAGCGTATTTTCCCTGAGTACAGAAGCTGCCAGTTAGACCCATAGTACCTCTAAAGTTATTTTGTATCACTATTTTGTATCACTATTTTGTATCACTATTTTGTATCACTACCTTCTGGCTCAAGATGGCGCCGAGTATGGCTGCTGTGTTGCGAGCTCCGACACAACATAGTAGTGTTTTGTTTGTTTTGTTCACAATTCTTATGTTTTTTGTCTTGGATGTTGTCTGCCTTATTGTCTACGACAGACAAACACTTTTGGACATTGGTTCAGCAATTTCACACCGTAAACCAGACTTCAAATTTCTCAATGCCGACCCACTGTTTACAAACACGCAAGCGGAGCCCTTTGTCTGGGCAGCACAGCCACGGAAACGCAAAAGGAAAAGGGGAAACAGAGCCGGCGTTCTCATCAGAGTAAGACGCCGCGCAAATCGACCCCCGCTACCCACTATTCTATTGGCAAATGTTCAGTCTCTGGATAACAAGCTCTGCGAGCTGAAAGCGCGGATCTCTTTCCAACGAGATACAAGGGACTGCTGCATTATCTGCCTTACGGAAACTTGGATGTCTGCGGAGATTCCAGACTCAGCCATTGAACCCGCGGGGTTCTCCGTGCACCGAGCGGACAGAGCCAAAGACCTCTCAGGTAAAAGCAGAGGAGGTGGTGTATGTTTTATGATCAACAAATCCTGGTGTGATCAGAGGAATGTACATTCTGTCAAGTCTTTCTGCTCTCCTGATCTGGAATTTCTTACGCTTCTGTGTCGACCATTCTGGCTACCGAGGGAATTCACAGCGGTCATTATCACAGCTGTGTACATTCCCCCACAAGCCGACACAGACCAGGCACTCAAGGAACTGTATGGGAGTATAAGTGAGCAGGAAACCACGCACCCTGAGGCCGCGTTCATTGTGACCGGGGACTTTAATAAAGCCAGTTTAAAATCAGTCGCACCAAAATACCACCAGCACATTAGTTTCAACACACGAGGGGACCGGGTTTTGGACCATTGCTACTCTCCCTTCCGGGATGGCTACAAATCCCTCCCCCACCCACCATTTGGCAAATCGGACCACTCTTCCATTCTGCTTCTGCCCGCTTACAGGCAGAAACTGAAACAGGAAGCACCCACCCTCAGAACGATCCAGTGCTGGTCGGACCAATCAGATTCCATGCTACAAGACTGTTTTGATCACACGGACTGGGAGATGTTCCGGTCCGCCTCTGATGACGACATCGAGCTTTACGCTGATAGCGTAATGTGTTTCATCAAAAAGTGTGTGGAGGACATGGTTCCGACCAGAACAATACGGATCTATCCGAATCGGAAACCATGGATAAATAACGATGTTCGCGCGGCACTTAATGTGTGGACCTCCACTTTTAATTCCGGGAACGCGGAGGAGCATAAACAAGCCAGTTATGCCCTCCAAAAAACTATCAGAACCGCAAAACGCCAGTACAGGAGCAAGATTGAAGGACAGTTTAACACCACCAACTCTAGAAGCATGTGGCAGGGAATTAACATCATCACAGACTTTAAAGGGAATAAAAACTCCGCCATGAACACCGCTGCCTCTCTCCCGGATGAGCTAAATACTTTTTATGCTCGTTTCGAGGGAAATAACACCGCCCTCGTGGAGAGAGCTCTCGCGGCTGAAGCTACAGAGGTTAGTTCACTCTCCGTCTCTGTAGCGGATGTAACCCGATCCTTCCGACGGGTGAATATCCGCAAAGCCGCGGGCCCAGATGGCATTCCGGGCCACGTCATCAGAGCGTGCGCGAACCAGCTGGCTGGTGTTTTTACGGACATTTTCAACCTTTCCCTCTCTTTGTCTGTAGTCCCCACATGCTTTAAAACATCCACCATTGTGCCTGTTCCAAAGCAATCAAAAATAACTTGCTTAAATGACTGGCATCCTGTTGCTCTGACCCCCATCATCAGCAAATGCTTTGAGAGACTAATCAGAGATTACATCTGCCCTGTGCTGCCTCTCTCTCGACCCGTTGCAGTTTGCTTACCGCAACAACTGCTCCACTGATGATGCCATTGCATCTACAATACACACCGCTCTCTCCCACCTGGAAAAAAGAACACTTATGTGAGAATGCTGTTTGTAGACTACAGCTCAGCATTCAACACCATAGTGCCCTCCAAGCTAGATGAGAAACTCCGGGCTCTGGGCTTAAACAGCTCGCTGTGCAGCTGGATCCTGGACTTTCTGTCAAGCAGACGCCAGGTGGTTAGAATAGGCAGCAACATCTCCTCATCACTGACCCTCAACACTGGAGCCCCGCAGGGCTGTGTTCTCAGCCCACTATTGTATTCCTTGTACACACATGACTGTGTGGCAACACTTAGCTCCAACGCCATCATTAAGTTTGCTGATGACACGACGGTGGTAGGTCTGATCACTGACAATGATGAAACAGCCTACAGAGAGGAGGTGCACAATCTGACACACTGGTGTCAGGAACACAACCTCTCCCTCAACGTCAGTAAGACAAAGGAGCTTGTGGTGGACTTCAGAAGAAAAGACAGAGAACACAGTCCCATCACCATCAATGGAGCACCAGTGGAGAGAGTCAGCAGCTTCAAGTTCCTGGGTGTCCACATCACTGAGGAACTCACATGGTCCATCCACACTGAAGTCATTGTGAAGAAGGCTCATCAGCACCTCTTCTTCCTGAGACGGCTGAGGAAGTTTAGAATGAACCGCCACATCCTCACATGGTTCTACACCTGCACTGTAGAGAGCATCCTGACTGGCTGCATCCCCGCCTGGTACGGCAATAGCACCGCCCACAACCGCAAAGCACTGCAAAGGGTGGTGCGAACTGCCAGACACATCATCGGAGGTGAGCTTCCCTCCCTCCAGGAAATATATACAAGGCGGTGTGTGAAAAAAGCTCGGAGGATCATCAGAGACTCCAGCCACCCGAGCCATGGGCTGTTCTCACTGCTACCATAAGGTAGGCGGTATTGCAGCATCAGGACCCGCACCAGCCGACTCCATGACAGCTTCTTCCCCCAAGCAATCAGACTTCTGAACTCTTGATCTCCCATGATCAAATACATCAGCACTGCACTTTATTACCCTTACTCTTATATCTCACACCGGACTGTCATAAATTATATTATTATTATATTATATTCTCTCTTAACAACTGATTATCAACCGACAGCCTGAATGTCAATACAGTACAATACTGTACATTCTATATATACTATATATACTTTTTTATATATTTTTATTTTTTGTTTTTATTGAATAATGTGTAGCTATATAGTGCGTATTGTATACTGTACAGTGTATGTTATTATTTGTATATTGTTGAGTGTAATTATGTGTATATCAGATGTTTAAATTGTGTTGTGTAAATTTGATGTTATTGTAAATTGGTATATGTCTCATCACTGTCACGACTGCTATGTTGATCGGAACTGCACCTTAGAATTTCACACACCATTGCACTTGTGTATATGGCTGTGTGACAATAAAGTGATTTGATTTGATTTGATTTGATTTGATTTGAATCTGAAGTTTTATTTTATTTGACCCTGATCTGATGCTGCCAGTCATATTATACAAGTCTATGTTCTCAAAGCTTAAAAGCTTTGCAAGAAATGTATCTTCAAGCCATCCAAACCCACATAACAGCATAAAGATAGAACAGGGAGTTTTCTAACTTACCAAACAAATCAGTAACATGTTCATTGTGCCTATGTATGTTGTTAACAGTTAATCTGGGCCTTTATGTAACTACTTACCTAGGATCACCTCTCATATGTTTTGTTTTCAATATTTAGATGACTGGTCCCTATTGGGCAGATGCTCTATTGGAAAATGCAGAGTCAGCATATCAAAAAATGTTTGAACAAGGGTTTATTTGGCAAAGCTTTTTTTTCCCCCAATGGACAAAACTTTAAAGGGCAAATGACTCCTTGCGTTCTCTAACAATATCTAGCTTATTAAAACTTTAATATTTAGCTCTTTTTTCAGTGTTAAGCAGGACAAATTATTTGGCTAAATAACCTTTTTGACAAACAGTATTATTTCCACACTTAATCACTGTTGAACATGTTATCCACAGTTAGCCATTATTTATCTAAAATCTTGTGAATTTTTTTGTGCGCACTGTCTAATGCAGTTACTACTGTTATTTTATTTTATAAAAATAAAAATTACCTCTATTTACAAGATTTGAGAAAAGACCTGGAAACATTCCAGCTCATACTGTATATCTTTTGCTTTCTCCACTATGACATCAACAAAATCAGGAATAAAAAACAACACTTGCCTTATTTATTTTTTTAAAAACAATATGCTATGACAATTACGAACAGCAGTAAAAATCATGGCAACAACCTCTGAATTTTCTGTGGAAAATATTGAAAAATCTAAGCACTATTGGTGGCATGCCAGTTTCACTGAAACTGTAAAACTGAAAAATATCTCAGAAAAGTCATTAGGATAGGCCGCTAAAAATGATGCAAGACAAACCCATACCTTGATCAGGTAGCTCTTCATGTTGTCATAGCCAATCCAAACACTCAGGTTGTTGTATGCATGTGGAACCATCTGGAAAATATGCCATGCCCGAGTAGTTCCATTTGCCAGGAAGGTACAGATCTAAAAAAAAATTTTTTTAAAAAGAGTCATGAGTCATTGCATCCATATTCAAGCAATGACACATTTTTAATTTAGACAACATAAGACATCATAACCATGAGAAAGAAAATAAAATTTGTTTTCAAAAAGTCCCACCTCACAGCATATCCACGTCTCTGCTCCTACTCCGCCGCTAGCAGGCTGGCAGGATTCAAACCGGCGATCCCCGGCATGGGAGCCGGACGCGCTAGCATGGAGGCCATAAAAGCCATGGCCTCTAGCCTCAGTTGCTGGTGCGTCTCTTAAGGCCAGGAGATTGAGGTTTACATACTGCATTGCTATCATGTACCAGCTGGCTACACCCAGATTCCACCCTGTTTTGTGATAAGTCAGGCCCAGGCCAGCTTGACATCTTGAAGGTGCGTCCATGGGTGGGAAAACCTACTTGAAGCTTCTCAACAGGGACACCACTCCTCTTTTCGTAATTCATTGCATATTCGAGAAAGTGACCAAAATGTCAGGTTAAAACAACATTGGCTTTGACTGAAGTAAAAAACAATGAACAGTACCAATGTACCAACCAATGTATTGAATAAAAAAAAAAAAAAGGCAGAGCCCAGAGACAGGAGAGTTGAGAGCAATATACATCAGTAAAGAAAAGGGGCTTTGCCTTTTGTGTAGTTTATAAAACAAGAATATTTGGATGATCTCTTACTCTTGGCTGCCAATCTCCACTAACAGTCAGTATAGTCTCCAGATTGCCTTTCCTGATGAAACAACACAAGTTGACATTTGAATGGTTCCACCAAATTTTTTGTGGTATTTAGAATTAGTTATATTTTTTTCTGCATTTAGAAGTACTAACTGGTTATTTGAAGGCTGATTCTGTTTGTAGAGCACCTCAGCATTAATGGGTTAGATCTCATTGCTCTCCATGCCAGCCAAGGCAGATCAGATGGTATAGGCAAATGCTTTCCATCACTAGGTCTGTACTGACCCCATTGGTAAAGTAACATGCTAACAGGTTGACACTGATCTGATGCTGCCAGTCATATTATACAAGTCTATGTTCTCAAAGCTTAAAAGCTTTGCAAGAAATGTATCTTCAAGCCATCCAAACCCACATAACAGCATAAAGATAGAACAGAGGAGTTTTCTAACTTACCAAACAAATCAGTAACATGTTCATTGTGCCTGTGTATGTTGTTAACAGTTAATCTGGGCCTTTATGTAACTACTTACCTAGGATCACCTCTCATATGTTTTGTTTTCAATATTTAGATGACTGGTCCCTATTGGGCAGCTGCTCTATTGGAAAATGCAGAGTCAGCATATCAAAAATGTTTGAACAAGGGTTTATTTGGCAAAACTTTTTTTTTCCCCAAATGGACAAAACTTTAAAGGGCAAATGACTCCTTGCGTTCTCTAACAATATCTAGCTTATTAAAACTTTAATATTTAGCTCTTTTTTCAATGTTAAGCAGGACAAATTATTTGGCTAAATAACCTTTTTGACCAACAGTATTATTTTCACACTTAATCACTGTTGAACATGTTATCCACAGTTAGCCATTATTTATCTAAATCTTGTGAATTTTTTTGTGTGCACTGTCTAATGCAATTACTACTGTTCTTTTATTTTGTTTGCTTACAATGAAATTAAATTCCTATCCTTTTTCAGTTGTATTCAACTATTCAAAGTGCAGCTAATTGTAATTTAGGCAAACTTGTGTTTTTTTCTTCCTTGAAGTGCTTGATTTCTTAAGATAAGCATGCTCATAAATTGTGAACAAAATATGTCCTAAGTTTGAGACTGAACTTTGCATTTCTTTTCATAACATTCTAAGCACTTTTGAATAATCATTAGAAACAATTGTAGCACCAAAATGCTTGTCTTCATTTTTTATATTTTAAGAACTGAACAATGTGTAAACACATTTTTGCCTACATAACACTAACAATTTTTTTTTTTTTTTGTTCCTGGGTAGTGTGTTATTTCCTAATTGCTTATGCCTCAAAAGTATAGAAAATGGCTATTATTCCCCACAAACTTTGCTTTAGTGACCAGGACAGTGATATTTTGAAATGTACAGTGCATCCGGAAAGTATTGACAGCGCTTCACTTTTTCCACATTTTGTTACGTTACAGCCTTATTCCAAAATTGATTAAATTAATTATTTTCCTCAATTCTACAAACAATACCCCATAATGACAATGTGAAATAAGTTTGTTTGAAATCTTTGCAAATTTATTTAAAAAAATAAATAAATAATAAAAAATAAAAAAAATCACATGTACATAAGTATTCACAGCCTTTTGCTGTGGGGAAAAACATCCCCACAGCATGATGCTGCCACCACAATGCTCCACTGTAGGGATGGTATTGGCCAGGTGATGAGCGGTGCCTGGTTTCCTCCAGACATTATGCTTGCCATTCAGGCCAAAGAGTTCAATCTTTGTTTCATCACACCAGAGAATTTTGTTTCTCATGGTCTGAGAGTCCTCCAGGCGGGCTTTTATGTGCCTTTTACTGAGGACTGGCTTCAGTCTGGCCACTCTACCATACAGGCCTGATTGGTGGAGTGCTATTGTTCTTCTGGAAGGTTCTCCTCTCTCCAGAGAGAAATGCTGGAGCTCTGTCAGAGTGACCATCGGGTTCTTGGTCACCTCCTTGGCTAAGGCCCTTCTCCCCCGATCGTTCAGTTTGGCCGGGCGGCCAGCTCTAGGAAGAGTCCTGGTGGTTCCAAACTTCTTCCATTTACGGATGATGGAGGCCACTGTGCTCATTGGGACCTTCAATGCTGCAGAAATTTTTCTGTACCCTTCCCCAGATCTGTGCCTCGATACAATCCTGTCTCGGAGGTCTACAGACCATTCCTTGGACTTCATGGCTTGGTTTGTGCTCTGACATGCACTGTTAACTGTGGGACCTCATATAGACAGGTGTGTGCCTTTCCAAATCATGTCCAATCAACTGAATTTATCACAGATGGACTCCAATCAAGTTGTAGAAACATCTCAAGGATGACCAGTGGAAACGGGATGCACCTGAGCTCAATTTTGAGTGTCATGGCAAAGGCTGTGAATACTTATATACATGTGATTTTTTTTTGTTTTTTATTTTTAATAAATTTGCAAAGATTTCAAACAAACTTCTTTCACGTTCTCATTATGGGGTATTGTTTGTAGAATTTTGAGGAAAATAATGAATTTAATCAATTTTGGAATAAGGCTGTAACATAACAAAATGTGGAAAAAGTGAAGCGCTGTGAATACTTTCCGGATGCACTGTAACGATGGTCATTATAGCCAAACAGTTCAATTTTTGTTTCATCAGACCAGAGGACATTTCTCCAAAAAGTAAGATCTTTGTCCCCATGTGCACTTGCAAATTGTAGTCTGGCTTTTTTATGGTGGTTTTGGAGCAGTGGCTTCTTCCTTGCTGAGCAGCCTTTCCTCCCTCCCTCCAGCACATCTATACCAGGCGGTGTGTGAAAAAAGCTCGGAGGATCATCAGACTCCAGCCACCTGAGCCATGGGCTGCTCTCACTGCTACCATCAGGCAGGCGGTATCGCAGCATAAGGACCTGCACCAGCCAACTTCATGACAACTACTTCCCCCAAGCAATCAGACTTCTGAACTCTTGATAGCTCAAGATACATATATAAGCACCGCACTTTATTAACCTCAGACTGGACTCACATTTTGTACTTCTCTTAATAACACACTGGCAACTGACTATCAACCAATAGCTGAATGTCAACACAACACAACACTTCATATACATTTTTGGGTGTATATTGTATATTGTGTTGTGTGACAAGATGTGTAAACTGTGTTATGTGTAAATCAGATGTTTATTGTAATTATCATTAACTGCTATGTTGCTTGGAACTGCACCCAAGACTTTCACCCACTGTTGCACATGTGTATATGGTTGAGTGACAATAAAGGGATTTGATATAGGACTCGTTTTACTGTGGATATAGATACTTGTCTACCTGTTTCCTCCAGCGTATTCACAAGGTACTTTGCTGTTGTTTTGGGATTGATTTGCACTTTTCACGCCAAAATAAGTTCATCAATAGGAAACAGAATGTGTCCACAGGTACACCTCCAATTCAGTACACCTCCAATCAGAAGCGAATTGGCTAATTGTCTAAGGCTTGACATCATTTTCTGGAATTTTCCAAGCTGCTTAAAGGCACAGTTAACTTAGTGTATGTAAACTTCTGACCCACTGGAATTGTGATATAGTCAATTAAAAGTGAAACACTCTTCTTTAGTCTGTAAACAATTGTTGGAAAAATTACTCATGTCATGCACAAATTAGATGTCCTAAACGACTTGCCAAAACTATAGTTTGTTTATGTGAAATCTGTGGAGTGGTTAAAAAATTAGTTATAATGACTTCAACCTAAGTGTATGTAAACTTCTGACTTCAGCTGTATATATATATATATATATATATATATATATATGAGTGTGTGTGTGTGTGCGTGCGCGCGCATTGCACTTTTCACATTTTAAACGTGATTTAAAAAAATATTATTGAATATTGCCATTGAACAAAACAAACGTGAGGATGCCGTAAATCAAAAGGGGTTGAAAAGCAACCTTTGGACTATCTATGGCACTCCAGTATCGTTATCTACAGTATAATGCAGTAGCATGCGTGCCCTCTACATTGGTCAGTCAGGCTGGCAGAGGTGTGGCGCCTTTTCACGCTTTCAAAACGGACGCTTCAAAACACGGGGCCATCTTGGGGGGAAGACAGCCTGCTGAGAAGTTCGCAGAATAGCCTCTACGCGCTTTAAGACAAACACATAACCGGTAAGAGTGCCACTAGATATACCTAAGAGCAATCTGTTTATAAATCAATGGTTGTTTTTCAACTTCACGAGGCCCTTTTATCGATGACAGCCCCAGTCAGACCGACTCTGACCGCGCTCCGCCAGAATCAACTGACGTTTATCATGTCCCGCCTCCACGTAGGGATACAACCAATGGCAGCACCTCATAATCCGAGCGTAATGACGTTTCCGCTTCTGCGCACATGCGCATTGTCATTTTGTCCAAAGCTCCTCACTGTGCACATCGAAGATGGCGGCAGGCTTTGACCTGCTATATAAGGATTTCTGTATTAAAAGAGTGGGCAAGAAACTTTTTATCGAAACTTCAAGTTGTATTAGATTAGACGTTACCAGACTTTGTCACAATAAGTTTGAGGTAAGCGCCCAGGCAGCTGGAAATCACCCCGCTGACTCCGGGAAAAGAGGCAATTCAACTAGCTAATGTTAACATTTTGCGAGCTCAACCGACTGCTGCGAGTCTTGTACATGTGAACATAGTGGAAGCAGCTAGTCTTAAAGTGTTTTACATGATTATTTCTCCCAATATCATTGTTACTAGTGGACTTGAGCTGACAAGGGCGCTTGTCAAATCCTTATTGACATTGTGACACGAGATTCCCCCCTTAACTCACGTTTGTTTCTACTTCGCAAAGCAACTACAGGGAAAGAGTGATTTCAGTGGATGAATCAAAACTTCATGAGCTGATGTGCACAAATGGAAGACAGCTAACCCGGTCCAGTGTTTCTCAATGCTATGGTAACTACTTTGCCAAGCCACGGAGTGAAGAAAGGGACGTCCTCAGTGCAAACTTTGAACGGAGGCAATGCAATGGATCCGCACACTGAAAGCGGCACTCCAGTGTCCAGTGGCCAAACATCATCATCATCAGCCGACGCTTCGACTTCTGTCCCTGTTGTCAATAACGGGCCCGGGGTGGCGAAAGGACATGCAAACGCGACTGTCGCCCCAAGCCCAAACACAGTGATACAGTCTTCTTACGGGAATACACAGAGCGCTGCGCCAGCAGCATCCAGTTCTGGAAGTAGTGGACCCTCAGTGACAGTTGTCAGGCCATCTATGCAAACTGCTGGTACCGGTTTAACTATTAACGGGAGTAATAATAACACCGTTTCTGCGACTGTAGCTAGTGTAGCGACCCAGCCAGCACCGGGAATAACTACTACTACAACTACAGCCCCTCTTTTGATGAACCAGACTCCTGCGTCTGTGAGTTCAGGAGTACCGAGCAAGTCCGAGTCCCCTAAAACTATCATCCAACCCGCAGCGCAGAATATCAGCCCCGGCGGCATGACTCTCGGACCGCAGCTCCAGAACCCTGGGGTGGCCAAGGGTGTTGTTTTTCAGGGAGTTGCGAGAACAGCAGCTCCGGCAACTGTTGCAGCAGTATCCAGTCCTGCCATCAGGACCATTACGCCACAGGTGTTAGCGCCCCGACTCCCCCAGAGCAGCCCGGGACAGAACATCCAAAACATCCAGTTACCTCCAGGTATACTCACTCACTCACTCACTCACTCACTCACTCACTCACTCTCTCTTTGTGAAACTATGCACTTTAAGAATGACTATCTGTGTTGTAGAGGAAGTTTTAGATTTTGTTTGACCCTCAGACATTCTCGAGGAGATCATGTGCACAACATAGTGGGTGCGCGCGTTGTAGTTATTAGTTCGCGCGCGCTCATGACAACACATGTAACAGGTGCAGACAACAGTAGAGCAGCTATAGTTCCTGAAAATATTAAGTAACATTTTGTTACGCTCATTTAGAAATCATGTGAGTATTTGCTCAATTATGTCCCTTCCCTTTTAAGTTTTCATTGATAGTAACAGAACTTGATGAAAATGATGGACTCTAGTCTGGCCATTTATCACAGTGCTTGCAAAACAAGACATTTTTCTTTAGAGATCAATTCAGTCTGAGCTATGTTTATGTAGTTTTACAAGGAAAATTTACTTTAAGATTAGCCTAATAATAAGTTTTAAAATATCCCATTGAATTTCACTTATAGATCTTCTAATAAAAGGCATGATGTCTTAACCTGCTCTTATACAGATAGTTCACCCCCAAAATTAAAACTCTGTCATTATTTACTCACCACCATGTTGTGCCAAACCCTTATGACTTTATTTCTTCCATGGAACACCAAATGAGATGTTAGGCAGTATGTTAGTCTCAGTCACCATTCACTTTTATTGCATTTGTTTCCATACAATGAAAGTGAATGGTGACTGAGACAGTCATTCTGCCTAACATCTTCTGTTTTAATCAGTGGAAGAAAGGTATGCAGGTTTGGAACAACATGAGGGTGTGTAAACGTAATTTTTTGGTTAACTGTTCCTTTAAAGGGATAGTTCACCAAAAGTTCTCTCATCATTTACTCACCCTCATGCCATCCCAGATGTGTATGACTTTCTTTCTTCTGCAGAATACAAATTAAGAATTTTAGAAGAATATTTCAGCTCTGTTGGTCCTCACAATGCAAGTGAATGGTGACCAGAACTCTAAAGATCCAAAAGGGACATAAAGGTAGACTCCAGTGATTTAATCCATGTCTTCTGAAGCAATATGATGGTATGTGTGTGAGAAACAGATCAATATTTAAGTATTTTTTTACTTACAAGCTACACTTTCTGTTTCACATTCAGCCACGTACCGGTTGATAAGAAAAAAGGACTTAAATATTGATCTATTTCTCACCTTTCTCTTCTTTTCTGTCTGCCATTCCTCAGCCTTTCTTTTCTTTATCATTTTACCAAATACTTAATCATTACCTTTTCCCTGCTTAGCAAGCACTAGTATTTCCTGCAGGAAATGCAAATCTTGCTATTATTTATTTATTTATTTTTTTGTATGATTTTTCCTTTTGGCTGTATGCTCTGGTCATTCTGACAAGTCTGTTGTCTGGCTGGTTTTTTTGGTCAGACGAAATACTCGACAGATTTTAGAGGCCATCTGGATCCTCTGACCAACAGTTTCTTTTCAGAACATATCCGGTAGTTCACACAGTAATGAGAGAATGACAGTACTAGTGTGTAGGGCTCTCACTGTGCTGTAGAAATATAGGCTACCAACTGTGCAGTTTATTCTTCATGCCTTTAAGCAGGGCATGGTTGCCAGATTTTACACTTGACTTCAGTCAGTTCAGCAGGAAAGAATAAGTGGAAATTGATGTCACACTTAAACCCTGTCTCTTTATGTGCATGTATTTGTTTTTGTCCTTCCAGGTATGGTATTGGTGCGTAGTGACAGTGGGCAGTTGTTGATGATCCCACAGCAGATGTTGGCACAGATGCAGGCCCAATCACAAGCTGCCCGCCCTGCTGCCCCCACTAGCACCACCCCTGGGCAGATCACCACTGCACAGGTAATGTCATCTCATCACCCTGAACTAATCTGAAGCAGAAATGACTTGGCCATACATATTTATGAGTAAAGGGCAGGGCCTTTGCATACTTCATAGAAAACCGAAGAACGAATGGGTGTGAAAATCTGGCAAAAACAAAGGTGTTTTTGAGTATGTTTCGGTGGTTCGTTACAGTTCGCAAGCGCAAACTTTCAGGAAAACTTTGTACCGGCTGCTAAACACTTTCTTTCTGCTGTAGGGCTTTACTGGTTGTTTAGATCAGTGTTACTATCAGAAATAATTAATAATTATTTCTGTAGCTATTAATTAATATTTAAATTAATCAACCTCATATGGGGCTCCAGTAAATGTAGTGTGCTACGTTTAGGAGCAAGTTTGGTTATTAGCAATAATTAATAATTATCAAAGATAATTATTAATTATTAAAATCAATAGAACATTGGTGAGAATCAGTGTTAGCTTTTTTAAAATCCTTTAAATCAACAATTATCAAAGATAATTATTAATTATTAAAATCAATAGAACATTGATGAGAATCAGTGTTAGCTTTTTTTTAAATCCTTTAAATCAACAATTATCAAAGATAATCGTTAATTGTTAACATCGATGAAACATTAATTAAAATTAACACTAGCTTATTGATCATTCAAATTCAATCATCAAAGATAATTATCAATTATCAGAAATCAATAGAATATTAATAAGGATTAACATTGACGGGCACCACCCTGGAATCAGGGACTAATAACCAGATAGTAAAACAGTGTCAATATTAGATAGTTTTCTTAGGAAAATCGACATCCGAAGAATATCGATTTTCGGGAAAAAAACAATGAATGAAGTTTTGAATCCGAGCACTGACATCCCGTCAGCACGACACAGGCGTATGCAAAACAAACCAAAACACTTCTCTTTGTAATATAAACAAAGTTTATTTATGCAGTAATATCAATTAATAATTAATACAATGCAGTCAATAAACTTCCGACTTACAACTACAAACTAAACAGTGATATGATTAGATATGGAAATCAAAATAATCCTATAACACATTAGGTGTGTGTGTGTGTGTGTGTATGTGTGTGTGTGTGGTTAGTACTAGAGAGAGAGAGAGAGAGAAGTGAACAGCCCTAAAGCCGATTTTGCGATAGTGGGAGAGAAAACAGCTGTCAGTTTATCACTCAGAGACGTGGTGGACGGCTCATAAAAGTCCTGCGTTATTTGACTCTAATGGATGAACTCAGTTTCTGTCTCATCCGCGATGGCGAAATTGCACAACAATCCAATTTGGTTGGACCACAATACAGCAAAACAAATTTGTGATAATTAATACCCTGAGTATTAATAATGAGCGGACATGGCGGTCCGTAAACTGTACAAGCAAAAACCTTGAAACACAAGAATAACACACTATAATATTCTATCTCTGGTCAGACGTAAACCTCTTACTTGAATCGCATGAGGACACAGGTAGAATGTGTTTTCCTCTGTCCTTTAACTCTGACCCGGTTCCTTGAGGCTCGGGTGATGACGGGAGGCCGTTTCCTCGCTCTGTCGGCAGGCGGTACGGCTGTTGATTCTCGGCAGGCTGGCGGAGAACTCAGAAATGTCGACTTGATTGAAGATGGAAGAGAAATCTTTAATCTCTTCACTTCTGTAGGCAAACAGATGAAGATGCGAATTGCTCGGCGGTCTCCTTCGGATCCGTTAGAGTGTTCGTTTGAACACAGAGCGACCTCAACTCGTCCAGCGAGATGGCGATTGTATGGCCACAGTTTCAAGTCGGACGTTACTTCCTTGTGCCACGAGGTTGCACCTGAGAGCAGCGATAAACTACGTCTATATTCGGTGAACAAAGTCGCTGGAAGTGAATCACGAAAGCATTTCAGAGGTATTTCAACTCCTGATGATGTCATGGTTTGAGGTGACGTTCTGTTGTGTGCCTCATCCAATAGGAGTTGAGAGTTCGATCCTTTAGTGAGCAAGGCTTCATGGATTTGTAGTCTGTTTTGGACTCCCTTTGTTTGATTTTGGCGCGATTTTTATCAGTAAGATTTACGACTTGGAATGTGGGGGCTTGAGTTAGGTTTTTATGACTGTGTTAGGCCTGCCTTTGTCTTCTATCTGAATACATGAGGCCCAACACTGCCATTGGTCCATGTTATCGTTGGGTGTTACCTGGAAATAGGGTTTGTTAAAAATATTGATTTTCCTATGCATTGTGATCTTCGTTTGAACGTTCTCGATATCAATTCTCAAATCCCAAGATTGATAATTAACTCTGTGCTCTACCCTCCACTACAATGAGAGAAAATCGCTTGCATTTGCAACCAAATTTTGCGCTATGCATCTAAAATGTATGTATTTGGCAACTGGCTGGTAAATGTTCATATTTCACTCACCAGTAATTGTGTAGTATTTTTGTGGAGTATTCAGTAGCAAGATTCTTTCACTGTATGTTGAGAGTAGGTATGGGCGATACCACTTATTTTCTTTAGATCCGATACCAATAATTTCAACTTCCAATATCGTCGATACCAATACCGATTCTTCTATTAAATAGATTTTTTGGCGATTTCTTGGGATATAACGGGTAATTTAAAATATTATTTTTAGTCATAACTCAAGTCATTATTATTATTATTATTATTATTTTTTACATTTGTGAGCCTAAACAGAAAATTATTAGACTTCTGTTTTGTTTATCCTTACAGAAATTAACCATGGTTTCACTACAGTAACTATAGTTTAACCATGGTATTTAGTTAAACCATAGTTATCACACAATTAATCATGGTTACTACTACAGTATTACTGTAGTGAAACCGTGGTTAACTATTTCTTTAATTACATATTGACAACAATTACAAACTCATCATTAGAAATGCCACCTTTAGATTTGTTATTTTAGTGTGAATTTACTCCAGAACATGCTGTCTGTCATTACCTCAGCATGGCACTGATCCCTCTTGTTTGAACGAGTCTTGTCATAGCACAAGCGCTTATCTGCTTGTGTCTTTCAGCATGCATGTTAAGATGAGCAGAAGAAGAGATAGTTCCCATCCTGCACAAGTATTTGCTAATATAGCCTAATCCATTTTATTAGTAAAATTTATTTTATTTTACTTTGAAGCTTATGATTATTGTTCATGTTCATGGTAACCAAATAATAATATCCCTAGTTTACATTTTTTTTTTTAGAATCAATATTTTGTGTGAGGATCGATATTTTTGATACAACTTCAGTATCAGAAGTATCGATACTTTAGGATCGATCCGCTCATCCCTAGATGAGAGTAAAAGTTGTTCCGTGTAATGTGTGTGTCCAAAGACAAGATCCACACAACCCATTTGTCATTGAATAATCATTTAATTCTAATTATGCATAGCACAGATGAGTCTCTTTCATTACATGCGCTCATCTACAGATGATCTTTACAGAAATGCTGGGTTTGTTAAAGAGACAGTACTGGCTTTTAGCACGTGTTAAACAAATCAATGTAAATACTTGTAAGTAGTGCAAATTAGTGGTCGACCGATATATCGCTGATTCTGAATTTTTTAATTATCACATTGGCCGATAAATTTTCCCGTTTGGCCAATTTGTTTCTTGAGGGCGCTGAGAATCGCCTACTTGCATGTGAAGCGAATTAGACATGTAAACGACCAGTCACGGTTCGTTTTGTTGTTACGTGCCATCGTGTTACTATCAGTGCCACGGCAGATGCGTTTGAGCTCGTAATGTTAAAGTGCTTGCCTGTTTCATTCGCCCTCTCTCTCCTCAACAGTTCCCTGTCACTTTTCTAATGATAAAAAGCAAATATCAATAAAAATTCTATTATATACCATCTGCAAATATGCAGATATCTCATTTAAAAATATGTAGTTCACGAACCTCATGAAAATCAAGCGTTTTCTTCCCGTTGAGCACTCTTCTAATATCTTCCTCTGAAGCATGTATTCCATCAGCCAGAATCAAAAACTTCAGGATCAGGATCAAAAGTTCCTCTGATTCACAAATCATGATGGTCAGTCCGTGACAATCCAAGCAGGCGATCCAGGCCGCTTAAACTTTCTGGAGATTGCTGCTCGCGCTGGATCTGCACGAGCGCGTGAGTGCAACTTCAAAGTAAAAGCACTTCATGTACGCTATAAGTGTCTCATGTCTTATTCACTATGCAATGTATGCACAATTGGTTTGATTCTGTATTTTTGTAGAAAATGCAATTGCTAACGTGGACATGCCATCAATGGTTGCTGGACTACTGTTATTTCCTTTTTCCTAATATATTAACAATTTCTTCATGTGCAAATACATTACTAAAATTTGAAGACTAAACAGAAATCAGAAGAAACTGCTATCAACCATTTAAAATACAATATTTTTTTAGATTCTTTTCTACAAAGTTAAAGTTTAGTGTGAAATTGAGTAAATATAGTGCTAATTTACTCAATTTGTTTTTAGCAATTTTATGTTTATGTTATTTACTATATTAAACTGTGTGATATATCAGCATTGTATCGGCCTATCGGCCACCCTGCACTCGGCAGGGTATATCGGCCTCGGCCATTAAAAATCACTAGTACAAATTATGCAATTAAACAATAAACATGTAACAAAAAATATTTGAAATATAATATCTTATTTACTGACTGACTACATGGATTTGTTCATTTTTTAAAAGCCAAAATGTGATAAATATGTGATAAAATAGTCATTGCTAACGCATTTCAATGTTGTATTCGTTGATGTTTTACATGTAGTCTAGTTGCTCCTTATATTTAAATGCTCTTCTAAACGAATCAGATGCAGGGCTCAACAAGGATTTTTCCTGCTTGTCCAGATGGGTCATATTTTTGCTTCCCCTGCCAATATTTTCACTGGCCACACCACAGTTATGATAAATAGCTATTTTGAGCAACATTTTTAACGCTGGGTGTCAGTGCATTTTTTTATTTTTCATGAAACCAGTCTTAAATAGAGGTCGACCGATAACTAAGTTGGGCTTACCAGCGTAACATTTTACCGATAACTAAGTTGGGCTTACCAGCGTGTGAGCGAATGTGAGTGAAAATTACTGTGTGTGAATGTGGAAAATTATTTGGCTGCACCGGATGTCTGACACCTGTCATCAAAGCTTATGAAATTATACCATGAGAATCAAAAATACATCTAACCTTAAATACAAATTATGTTTTAAACTGTGAAAAACAAACAAACAGACAAGCTAAAATCATGGACGGCTGACATGTGCGAGTCTGGTAAAACAGTGAAGTATCAATTTTACTTGCTATCACTAAGCTACATCACCTAGCAGTGTTCTTGGCTCGCGAAAAAAGATGTGTGACGCACGATGCATGAGTAGATTTTTTATTATTTCTTAACTGCAAAAGATAGGGTTGTTTCATTGCATATTTATCTGACCTTTATGACAAAACCATTATGGTGTTTCTATACTAGAGGGCACACAAAATTATTTTTGCCAGTGAGAAATACATGAACTGGGTTTGAATGTTATTTTAGACTGTGATGAAATTAAAAGAACGGTAAATCTCTTTATTCGCATACCCCCATTGTCACCTCAGTTTGGGAAACACTGGCATAGAACATTCCTATCCTGGCTGTTAAAAAAGCATTTCATTTTCAACTAATGTGCATAAAATAAATAAATAAATAAGTTTTAGTATTCTCAAATGTTAAGTCAATAGTAAAAGGGGGGAAAACGCTTCAATAGACAGTTCACATGGTGTTACACTTGCACTGATTCCTACTACTCCAGACTCAAGCTTCATGATAATGAAATACCACATTGTTTTTTATTCAGTACAGTTGTATGTAGAGTAGCAACATTTTTACAGATAGCAGTGGTATTCTGCTGAACTTGGTGGTGAAGCGGCTCAGACTATGAGCCCAGGCCAGGGGCTGTTCAAACAGACGGAACACAACAGACTGGAACCGAACGGATCTCGAGACACACATGTCCAGGTTGAAAATCTTTCCTGACAAAGCATTTAAACAACTTATTGCTTAGTCTGAGAAATGCTTATAAGGGAGCAAGACGCAATGGCCAAAGACCTCCACCAACTGTAAGGGGCCGTTCACAGTTCACATCGAACGCTTTTGCAACCATCCATTTGTTTTTCTGCGTAAACGTGCGTTAGATGAACGTCTTTGATTCACTTTGTTTTTGTTTATTCAGGGTCTCGTGCAGGAGCTTTTAAAAGAACTTTAAAAGCATATTGAGACACCTGTTTCTGTTAAACTGTATTTGTTGCACTGTGTCTACCTTTTTTTAGCACAAGAATGTGATCGATCTGAAGTCATCATATTACAGTGAGGATAACATTTTTTAATTGAAATCAGATGCGTTTCTGATTTGTTTATAAGTTTCTCTCGGCTGCATTAAGATATTAATTAGCTTTCTCATGTCACTAGCTTTAAATATGTAACTTAGCTGACTAACGAATGCATAAATGTGACCTGCTGGATATAAACTAATGCAAATTGATGGTAACAGTCGTGACATTTAAACATTTGGGTGGGCGTGTATTTTTGTCACATTGTTATAACCGCTTGAGGTTAGCTTTGATGTTAGCGTCCTCTCAGTAAACTTACTGCTGTTCTCTACTAATGCAGCATTTAGTCAACAAATTAATTACTTTATAATGATATGACAGCGTATACTGTAGTGTACTGTATGCATACCTTTTCGTTGTTGATGTTTTAAATCTGCATTTGAAGTGTTCTGCTCCATGCTGTGTAGTCTCATGTGTCAAAACAAACACCACAAGGCGTCAAGTCAAGTCATTTTTATTTGTACAGTGCTTTTCACAACATGCATCGTTTCAAAGCAGCTTTACAGGAAATCATACATTAACAAAAACAAGAACTGAAACTATAATATCTGTAATGTCTTACAGTGATCATTGTGTAGTTTGATTAATAAAATTGTAAAATGTGTATAGAAATTAAATAATTAAATAATAATTGTATTTAGAACCCTTGTGAGCAAGCTGAAGGCGACTGTGGTAAGGAACACAAAACTCAATAAGATGTTGGTTAATGGAGAAAAGTAATCTTGGGAGAAACCAGGCTCACTGTGGGGGCCAGTTCCCCTTTGGCTAAACAACATGAATATAATGCCAATATTAGTTACATTTACATTTATGCATTTGGCAGACGCTTTATCCAAAGCAACTTACAGTGCACTTATTACAGGGACAATTCCCCTGGAGCAACCTGGAGTTAAGTGCCTTGCTTAAGGACACAATGGTGGTGGCTGTGGGAATTGAACCAACAACCTTTTGCTTACCAGTTCAGTGCTTTAGTCCACTACGCCACACCACTTTGTGTGCAGTGCAAGTCATGGTTTTAAATTTGTAAGCATTAAGGTCCAGTGTTTTAAAAATAAAAATAAAATATTTTTTTTGAACTTTAAGATTAATGACTTATGTCTTTGAAGTCCATCCTGAATTAACTGCAGAAGTTTACATAGATGCATTGTCCTTTGTTATTTGGCTGATATAACAATGAAGAAGACAATGTAACAGTACATCCATCGAGAGTCAAATTATATTTCAGCTGCTTATTTTTAGAGGTTTTTGGTCCAATCATTAGTACCTCTGTTTCGTCGGAATTAAGGACATTTCTGGCCATCCAGTATTTTGATTTCATTGATGCACTCTGCTAATTTGGAGAATTGTGAATTTTCATTGGGTTTAGAAGAAATATAAAGTTTGGTATCGTCGGCATAACAGTGGAAACTTATTCCATGATTCCTGATAATGTCTCCCAGGGGAAGCATATATAAGGAGAAAAGCAGAGGTCCTAAAACTGATCCCTGTGGCACTCCATACTTCACTTTTGTTTGATTTGACAATTCCTCATTTACACATACAAAGTGGTAGCGGTCTGATAAATAGGACCTAAACCATGCTAATGCAAGTCCACTAATGCCAACATAATTCTCCAGCCTATTCAAGAGAATGTTGTGATCTATCGTGTCGAAGGCAGCACTAAGATCTAAAAGCACTAGAAGATAAATGCAGCTGCGATCAGATGATAAGGGCAAGTAATTTGTAACTCTGATAAGTGCAGTCTCTGTACTGTAATGGGGCCTAAATCCTGACTGAAATTGTTCATATATTCCATATCTCTGTAGAAATGAACATAGTTGGGAGGACACTACCTTTTCTAGTATTTTCGACATAAATGGTAGATTTGAAATCGGTCTGTAATTAGCCAATTTTCTAGGATCAAGCTGTGGCTTCTTAATAAGCGGTTTGATAACTGCCATTAGTTGGTATTGGATCTAACATACATGTTGTGGCTTTTGATTTGTTGATAAGTTTTGTTAGCTCTTCATGACCTATTACAGCAAAGGATTGAAGTTGCTCGTGAGCAAAATTATGAGACACTGTTTTCTGAGGTGCTGTGACAGTTGATTGCATAATTCCAATTTTGTTTCTGATTATTTAAATTTTATCAGTATAGAAATTCATGAAGTCATTATTATTGTGCTGCGACGGAATATCTGGTTCAATCGTGGCTTTATTCCTAACCAATTTTGCCACAGTACTGAATAAACACCTAGGATGGTTGTGGTTATTTTCTATGAGTTTGCTAAAATATGCTGACCTGGCAGCTTTTAGTGCCTGTCTGTAGCTACAGACACTATCCTTCCATGCACCGTGAAATTACTCTAATTTTGTACTCTTCCACTTGTGCTCCATTTTCCGAGCTGCTCTCTTGAGAGCATTAGTGTGATCATTGTACCATGGTGTGATGCTTTTTTACAACATTTTCTTTAATCAAAGGTGGGTGACACTATGAAGAGTGCTAGAGAAGACTCTATTTATATTTTCTGTTATTTCGTCAAGTTCTTCTAGACTTTTTGGCTTACTGAGTATGTGAGACAATTCTGGAAGATTATTAATGAAGCTATCTTTAGTGGTCGAAAGAACATTTCTACCTGAATGCTATCATGATGTAGATTGAGTGACATTAGCTGATCGCAACAAACAAGATACAAGGTAATGATCTGAGATGTCATCACTCTGCGGTAGAATTTCTGTAGTATCAACATCAACTCCATATGACAATTAAATCTAGCATATGATTATGGTGATGAGTTGGTCCTGTCACATTTTGTCTGACTCCAAGAGAGTTTAGAATATCAATAAATGCTAATCCCTGTGTGTCATTTTTATTATCTATGTGAATGTAGAAGTCACCAACAATTAAAGCTCTATCTACATTAACTACTAGATCAGATAGAAAATTAGCAAATTCACCAAGGAAACCAGAGTAAGGCCCGGGTGATCTATATACTGTAGCAATGGCAAAAGACGACAGAGATTTTCTATTTATATCTGACGGTGTCATATTAAGCATTATTAGTTCAAAAGACTTAAACTTATATCCTGTCCTCTGAGTAACACCAAAAACTTAACTGTAAATTGTAGCAACACCTCCTCTTTGACCCTTCAGACGAAGCTTATGTTTATAACGATAACCTGGGGGAGTAGATTCATTTAAACTAATATATTCTTCTGGTTTAAGCCAGGTTTCAGTCAAACAGAGAACATCCAAACTATGATCTGTAATAATTTCATTTACAATTAGTGCTTTGGTAGAAAGAGATCTAATGTTTAGTAGCCCTACCTTTATATAATGTTTATATTCAGTTTTTTGTTTTTTTCAAGTTTGACTTTTTGTAATTTTTTTCTAAATGATTTAGTGAGAGTTTTGTTTTTCGGGGAACAGACACAGTCTCTATGTGATATCTAGGTGATAACAGTCTTTATGTGTTGTAGTTTATGTGACCTATGCATCAGTGAAGTGATTTATTTAAGTGAGTTTTTATTTCGCTCTCATACTGTACAACGACAGCGGACCCTTCCCAGCCGCTCCAGCACCGGATGCAACGGGGAAAATCTATCGGTGTGGATTTTTGCCGAAAACCGATAGCTCCAGAAATCTGTTATCGGTGCCGATAATTTAAGTCTTAAACAATTCTTAAATTCAATTAAAACTCCGCCCATTACAGTGGACACCATCTTGGAATATGGCGCTTATCGTTTAATATTCCTTCAAACTCTGCCCGATTTGCGAAAACAATGGCTCAAAATAACCTCCAGACTGATCCGCACAGAATGAATACTACTGAATTTTGATTTTGTTGAAAAGTTACGTTAACAAATTTAACGAGGTCAACGTAAAACAGGAAGTGGGGCTATATCTTGGCAAAGGTTTGTCTTATTGAAACGAAACTTGGTATGCTTCATTAGAACCACGATCTGAGGGTACAGAACATGGAAAATTTGGTGACAGTGCTACCTATGGGTCAAGAAATGTGAAAAGTGGTTATTTTTACCCGTAATTTTTGAACCATTTGTTCTAAAATCATGAGTTTGGTGTATATGGATTCCTTGGGTCATGAGGATTTCAAGGATACCCATATCAAACATATTTATCCCATATGAGCCATACTGTCTCTCCGGCATATTGATTTATCATGCAAGCCTTATCGTGTTACTTTTTGAAAATGAATTGAAAATAAATGGAGATCTGTTAAGTTGTGTTTTTATACTTTGAAGTGTTAGTACTTTATACAGTATATATAACTGTTCTTGTGCTCCCTAGGCATTTACATTTAGAGAACGATGCGATGACATATTGTGTTTCCTTGAATTTATTACTTAAATTTCCTTTAGTTTGTCCTTGGACCTACTTACACTTTGTCACTTCATTCGTTTTTACTGATCGGATTGCTATCTGTTTAAATAAGCTCAGTCCATTTACACTTTACCACATCAATGTGTTACCGCCAAACGGATATAAATCCCATCTTCAATTCCCGCGCTATATGCAAATAACACAGTTCACTTTCGTGATTATGCTAATGCCGGGCAGAAAAATGTAAAGATGTGATTTATTATTTGAATCCAAGTGACTTTGAACAGTGTGTGTGTGTCACTGTTTGTGTGCGTGCACAATATTTTCCCCCCTCTGGGCTTTTCGTAGGCAAGATGCACCATGCGCGTCAGTTGCGCTCATTGCCAGTGTTTAGTTTCAGTTTCTTCAGCGATCTCTATCAAATAAATGAAGAAAAAAGTTCTGTCTTTCCTACAATGTGCATCCGTGTCTTAATTTGTTATTATTTATTGCGTGACACGAGCCCTATGCAAATACTCGGTAGCAGCTTTTATATATTGTATTTTCCCTATGCTGACGTAGCACTGTATGTGCGGAGTAAAGTTTACATATGCGTCTTGAACAGCCAGATGCATTTACACTTGACTGAGTTACGAATGGAATGCGTCTCAAACCACCTCCTGAAGTGGTTTGACCAATCTGATTACAATCCGTCACAAATGCGTTTCGGAGAGCTATCCGATCAGTGAAAATGCCTGAAGTGGCCAAGTGTAAATAAGCCCATAAATAGGTCTTAAAAAAGTCTTAAATTTAGCTTCATAAAACCTGCGGAACCCTGTGAAACTTTACATTCAAATGTATAGTAAAAAAAAAAAAAAAAACTTTGGCAAATGGTGTGAAACGTTACTGTTTTGTTGATCTTTTTTTTAAAACAGTTTCTAACTATAACTATAACAAGTCATGGTAGTCATGGTCTTGGAATCTGAACACATTCTCATCTATGTTAGACAGCTACATAATGTAAACTTGGTGATATTTAAATCAGCACAATTTTAAAACAATGCTCAATACACAACAAAAATCCAAATGTTTAAGTTTGCTAGGCATAAAAACTCATTTTCATAATCAACAAATGTCAGATGTAGTGACAATGCACACTGGTACGATAAGGCAAATGACAGGTCCATCAACTGGCCCAAAATCTCACACTGGTTCACTATCGCTGCACCCCAAAATGATGACAGTTAGTAAGCAGCTAGTCAGTTGTACCCTTTTTAAAATTATCTAGACATTTGGCATGTCAGTATTTGTAGGACACTGCTCAGTGATGTCTGTCTGTTATCGGTATACCTTTAGGCACCTGGAACTCCACTAATGACCCGACAGGTGACCCCTACCACCGTCATAAAACAGGGCTCTCCGACACCCAGCAGCACAGCTACCACCACACTCCAGAGACCACCTGTACAGGTAACAACAAAGCACCTTAATAATGTAGAAGCAGCCCCTTCAAATTTATACCTAGAAATTACAGGTTCATAAATCAGGCTGCAATGTAAAATGTTTTTCTTTGGTGACTCTTTATATGTTTCTTTAATACTCATTGTGTCTCGTGTGTCAGCAGGCCTCATCTTTGGGTGCAGTGTTGTCAGTGCAGGCAGCAACCACCCAGAGGACTGTTACTGCTGCCACAGGGACCACCGTCTCCTCGGCAACGGTGAGAGGCTGCACTAACTTACCAGTCACGCGAAGATGTGCTGGTTCACACCTGAAGAAACGACCCTCAACCTTTAGCTTGATGTTTAAAGCCTTCTTTAATGGTCTGTAAAGTGACCTAATCATACATAAGAAAGTTTTAAGGACTGGTGAAAACCAAGATGAGAAGTCAGAGAAAGGATCGCTTTATAGATAAAATAGGCTTTTGACTTGAACTCCAAATGTGCTTAAATAGCCTTTTTCTCAGAGTGGAAAATCCCCTCTGAGATTTTAATCTTAAGATTTGCATGTGTCCAAGGGACAGATGCAAGGTATTCTTAAGCAATTGAAATAGTAAAAGTACTTTTGATTTTGTGCTAATGCAACTACTTTTCTTCTCTACTTGTAGGAGACAATGGAGAATGTAAAGAAATGTAGGAACTTCCTGTCCACGCTGATAAAGCTGGCCACTAGTGGTAAGCAGTCATCCGAGACTGTTGCCAACGTTAAAGAGCTGGTCAAGAACTTGCTGGTGAGTTGAGTGATTTGACATGTTTCTGATGAAAAGTCATCAGTAATTGGGAGAAATTAAAGAAGGTCTACAAATTTTTTAAAGAGGTCTAAAAATGCTGCAATACCCAATGTGTGATTTTATGTTGGAGCTGAATGGTGTTTGTCCCTTTAGGAAGGGACGATTGAAGCAGAGGAGTTCACCAGCAGGCTCTACAAGGAGCTCAACTCCTCTCCTCAGCCTTATCTAGTGCCTTTCCTTAAGGTAAAAATCTCCACCTCTTACAGTCTACGCAGAGCTACCTCAATTAATTTCTATGAAGATTTACATGTTGTATAGTTATTACCAGTTAGTTTTAGTTTAATTACTTGTTATTAAATAGACTTAGTCCGCTGATTAAATGACTTAAAGTCTACTAATCGCAAGGTAAAGTCATTTGTGGTCAACTGGGCTTAATTGCTCACAATCACTATGTTATTGTTAACTTTATGTATTGTTATCTCAGAAACTCTGTACTTTGGGTTTGAACCTTCAACCTTTGTGTGTGCAGCCCAACCAAGGCCACAAGTGAAATTACAAAGGTCACTATGAAATTTACTATAAAGGACAGCACTTTTATTTCTCATTTTCATCAACTCTAGAGAGAAGATCATACTTTGAATTGAATTGTTGCTCTTAAGTTGGCATTGTATTACATTTCTCAGTATGTAAGGTCTATGTATGGCTTTAGTGGTAGTTGTGCATCTTTGTTGTGTGTCACACATTGAAGTAGTGTGCGTATACCTTTTATGTGTAGAGGGGTTTTGGAGAAAAGGTGTCTGGTTAAAGAGATGGGGTTAGTCTAATTCAGTGGTCTAGTGTAAGTTAGTAAAATGA
The DNA here is from genome assembly GCF_019703515.2 of Myxocyprinus asiaticus. Lineage (NCBI taxonomy): Eukaryota > Metazoa > Chordata > Actinopteri > Cypriniformes > Catostomidae > Myxocyprinus > Myxocyprinus asiaticus. The sequence goes on from NC_059380.1 coordinate 11,274,395, forward strand.
CTAAAATTGCTTTAAGCACCTTGTAATTTCTAGGGGCCGTTCACAACAAATGCATTTTTTCATCTTTCTGCACTGCTTTAATTGTTTTTCTATGCAAGGTTTTTATTGGGTTAAAATGTTTTCTCAAGCAGTGGCTGGTACATGGTCAATAAAATGCAATGTTGTTGTTTTTTTTATTGCATAATTGCAATTACTATTTAACATAATTATGCAGCTGCATTTTATTTTTGTTATTTTTGACCATCTAAGCATCTGGAAACTTTTAAATTCAACATGGGTAAGAACTCAATAGGTGAGAGATGAAACCAGGCTTCAAACGTGCAGATGCGTGTTTCAAATAGAAAGCATATTTAGTGCTTATAAAGCAGGAGATTTTCAGAAAAAAAAAATTCAGAACAGGAAACACCCTGTCTATGTAAAAATACACTAAATGGACATTAAATCTTTGAGATGCGCTGCGTCTTGTTGTTTTTTCACTGTCTTGTTAAAAGAGCTCCAACCTTAAAAAACATGTCTCCAAACACCTGCATTCCGTTTTGTGTTTCAAGTCACTCGCTGCAAGTCATTTGCATGCATCTAATGATCGTCAGGTGTACGTTCACAGGGTTCCCACGGGTCCTGGAAAACCTGGAATTTTGCAGTGCAGTTTTCCTGTCATGGAAATTTTGAAAAAATACCTACATTTTCTGGAAAATAATTATTTGTACTGGATTTTTTTTTGTTTTTGTTTGATTGTGTTGCTAACATGTACAAAAACATGGTAACAATCACGACACGAAACAGGAGTCAAATACACAAATTTGTATCGTTTTGTCACTGTCGGCGGCTGCGCATTGTGAAAAAATGTCAATGGTTAACTGTCATGAACAAATCCCTATCACATACTGTACTTTCTCTGCTCATCTGCTGTCAATTCTCTGCTTTGCTCCCACGAAATAGTTTACGTAGTACAAGATACAATTTTTTCCTTCCAACATTGCTGTTGGGTTACACACCTCGGAATGTGAATTAATTTTCAATAATTTAACGATCGGATTCTGCTTATACAGCGGTTACTACATGTAGTATGCGGAAAACACATAATTTAGTCATAAAAATTTCATTAGCTATAAAATGCAGAATGTCGAGGAATATGACATATTTGGACAAAAATAAATGTTTGAATTCACAAATAATCAAATTAAAATTGTGATATGTCCTAGTGTGATAATTAAACTGCAAATGTGATTTAATTGAATAAAAACGTAATCTGCAAGTGATGCATGCTTCAAATTGAATGTGTTTTTAGCCCCTCATACGCTGAAAACATCTCGTCATGTTCATCATGCGCACTCTTGTGTGTGTGAGATGACATAGAGCAGAGAGCACTCTGAGGTGCACAGCACATACAGATTATGTATTTATTTAATTAAATCACAGCTTTACAGGGATTAATAATCACACTGGGCTATGTAGCGAACCTTTTATCTGCAGGTGAGAAACTACCATCAAAACATTCAGAAATGCCAAAATAAAAGCTAGATTTATATGGACGCACATGTTTTTCTGCTTAAATATTACACTTGTTTCGGCACATAATGTGTCCTGGAAAATTCTGCCTTAAAATGTGTGGGAACCCTGAGATCTTGCAATCCACCCACATTTAAAAGCCCCCCATTTTCATGTGTTTCCTCAGAGGAGTCTTCCAGCTCTGCGACAGCTCACTCCTGACTCCACGGCCTTCATCCAGCAGAGCCAGACCCTCCAGGCACCCGCTGTAGTTCTGACCAGTACCAACACTGCTGCTGCTACCGCCACAGCCACCCGCACTCTCATCCAGCCTGCACTCAGCAACTCCAGCCAGACTGCCTCTCTGGTAAAGAGACATTGTTGTGATTATGAATGCTAACAGCATTATACAGGTAAAATGAGGTTTTTAGTCTGAATTTACACAGGGTTAAATGATTAGCATTTGAATCGGTTTAGTACAGAGTGTAAAGCCTAAGAGTTTTAGACCCCTGCTTGTTTTGTAATGCACAAAAGAATACAAATATTTTTCACACACAATAAATATCACTTAAACACACTAGAATTTGGACAAACATCTCCTAACAAGGTATTAAAAAGTCTAAAGTTTTTTCAGAATTGCAAAATAAGAGAGAAGGTTTTTGCAGCTAAGCAAAGATACCAATAAATCAATTAAAGGAATAGTTTATCCCAAAATAAAAAAGCTGTCATTATTAACTCTCCTTCCTGTTGCTCCAGTCCTGTATGATGTTATTTTATGTTGAATATGAAAGAAGATATTTTGAAGAATGTTCACAAACTACTTGTACATACATCCTTCTTTTTTTCTGTCAAGCTCAAAAATAGACAAAAAAAAAAGTAAGCTTTGTGTGTGTAACAGACTGAAACTAGTTTCCTTATTCACTGAAAATCTTCAGAATTGTTGGGAAGGAAAATGCAGTCTTTATTGAGATTATAGGTGTACATTAAAATGTGCTTTTTTGAAGGGTGTATTCATAAAAATGGTTCTTTCTCCTTGTTTAGGTGTTGCAGCCCCCACAGCAGGGGGCAATAGGAAAGCCCCCTCAGGTTACCCTGACAACAACTCCCATGGTAACACTCAGGGGTCAACCGCCCGGGCACATAGTTATGGGCCAGCCTCAGGTGCAGCTCAAACAGATCCATACAGGTGAGTGTGCCTATCAGGTCTGTCACTATCTGTTTTATAAAATGAATAATTCAAATAGTAATCTCTGTCTGTGTGCCTCTCAGTGGCAGTGAAACAGGGTGTGGTGAGTAGCACTAGATTGGCGCCTGGCTCCGTGTCTGTAGCTTTGGCTCAGAAGAGTAAAGCGAAGGATGCTGCGGGAGGAACTTTCAGGTCTTTATTCTGTTATTAAACTTTTGGTTTCTCTTTTATAAGGCTTCGTTCTGATGCTTGTTTCCTGCATATGAAACACAATCTTTGTCAGTCTAAACCGGCATCAGGGCAATTATGTGCAGCCAGGGTTTCAGACAGCAGAAAAAAACAATGCTAAATGTAAATAATAAAATGCAACAAGCCTTATAATAATGTATAGTTAGGAACTTAGTTAAATGATATAACACTGGGAACTTACTACAACCTTTGGAATGTGAAATAACATTTTGGTGAATTATTATTTATTTATTTATTTTAAATAATCTAATACTGTATTCATATTATTGGACTTACTGTAAAAATCTCACTTGTAGTAGCTCAGTCTATTAACTGGCAACCTACTATAACATTTGGAATGTAAATGTACTTTTAATGTTTTATGTTTAACTTGCACGTCACCTGAATGAGTGATTGGACATGCCTGTGTTTAATAGTGAGTGGAATTTTCAGATGGTCCCTTAAGTACGCTGAGCAATGAAAGCGCCATGGCTATTTTTCCAGTTTCCTGTTTTTAACTTGAGCATTAAATCGAAATTACAAAAACAAGTAATTATTTGTTTTTTAATATTGGTTTTGTAAACGAATAATGAAATAAGTCGTTTTTTGTTTTTCCGATTTTGAATTCCTAATTGAATATGAAATAAACTAATGATTCACGGATTCAGGAGACAACTCTTCCCATATTTTTGTTGTCAGTGGTTGTGCATCCAAATAAACTATGCTTTCATCTGTGACTTGGTAGAGTCTAGCCAAATTAGACTGATGCTTACATGGACCGGTTTTATGCCATGCCTTTACCCTCGTAAACTGTAATATTATTATGTTTCAATGTTTGACCAAGGGTATTTTTGTTTTCTTATGTACTATAAACAATTTTGGTAATCTGTTGGTGTGCCACTTGATGCCCAATGTAAAATTGGGTCCTGAAGCAGTTGAGAACCACTGCTCACATTCTTGTATATGTTTATGAATGTGTACAGGGATGATGACGACATTAATGACGTGGCCTCAATGGCAGGCGTTAATCTTTCGGAGGAGAGCGCTCGTATCCTGGCCACCAACTCAGAGCTGGTTGGCGCAGTCATGCGGTCTTGTAAGGATGAAGCTTTCCTCTCCGCCAGCATGCTACAGCACAAGATACTAGAGATAGGTGAGACATCTAGTCATGTCAAAACCTTGAATTTGACCTTACCATGTTAAAATGTCCTTTGTGAAAAGTTGCAGTGTTTTTCAATTTCACCTAAGTTTGGACTGCCAAAAGTCATCAACCAAATCATCCCTCAGGGTTCCCATGGTCATAAAAAAACAAAAAAAAACCTGTAAATATCTGTGAATTTTAAAATGGTGATTTCCAGGCTTGGAAAAAAATCATGTCAATTAAAACAGTTCAGTCACTATACAATGACTATTTAAGCCCTTATTCATGATAAATAAATGACTGGAAAAGTTATGGCAATTCATTGTTTAACAGTTGTGGGAACCCTGATCCATTCAGTTGGTAAACTCCTGGATGACCATGAGTAGTTTATAATGATTTGATAATTAGTACCAATGATTGTTGTCCTTGTATTTTGTCAGGCCAAAGGTTTGGAGTGACAGAGCTGGGTCCCGAGGTGGTCAACATTGTCTCTCATGCCACTCAACAGAGATTGCAGAACCTTCTAGAGAAGGTCTCATTGATCGCTCAGCAAAAGAACATGACGTACAAGGTAATATGGCAGTAGCTTTATTTTTTTCCCCTGTTGGTTTCTCTGAAAAAAAAATAATAATAAAATAAATAAATAAATAAATACACTGCCCAGACACAACTACTTTTTACTTTTGTATTACATATTTCCTCATTTTAGAATAATAGAAAATTCATCAAAACTATGAAATAACACAAATGGAAATATGGAATTATGTAGTGTGATCAAAACATTAAACAGACCAAAAATATCTTCCATTTTAGCTTCTTCAAAGTAAGCACTCATTGCCCCTTGTTGCAGGTTTCAGTCTCAAAAGTGAGACACTCTGTCCTATGAGTGTCAGCATTGGTCTGGAGTCTGTAAGGTTGTCTGTAATGTTAAGGTTGCGTGTGTGCGCAGGAGGATAGTCGGTACGAGCAAGTGGATGACGTTCGCTCTCAGCTGAAGTTCTTAGAGCAGCTCGACCAGTTGGAGAAACAGAAGAAAGAGGAACAGGAAAGAGAAATTTTAATGAAGGCAGCTAAGGTAAGTACACCACCCCCAACCATACACACACACACACACACAAAGTATGGAATGACCAAAATCTTCACATTATATCACTGCTACGGTATATTTCACAATATAGTTGTTTTCGCTAAAATGTTTTATATATTACCCAACCATGTAGTAATACCCATTTATATTACCTGTTGAATTTAAAGGAATAGTTCACCCAAAATTGAAAATTCTCTCATCATTTACTCACCCTCAGACCATCCCAGATGTGTATGACTTTCTTTCTTCTGCAGAACACAAACAAAGATTTTTAGAAAAATATCTTAGTTCTGTAGGTCCACACAACGCAAGTGAATGGTGACCAGAACTTTGAAGCTCAAAAACACATAAAGGCAGCATACAAGTAATCAATACAACTTCAGTGGTTAAATCCATATCTTCTGAAGTGATATGATAGGTGTGGGTGAAAAACAGATCAATATTTAAGTCCTAATTTACTGTAAATCTCCACTTTCTCTTCCACATTGTTCTTCTTTCGTTTTTTTGATAATTTGCATTTTTTCTGCACATCGCTACCTACTGGTCAGGCTGGTTAAAGGTGGAGATTTATAGTAAAAAAGGACTTGAATATTGATCTGTTTCTCAACCATACCTATCACATCACTTCAGAATGTATGGATTTAACCACGGAGTCATATGGATTACTTTTAGGCTGCCTTTATGTGCTTTTTGGAGCTTCAAAGTTCTGGCCACCATTCACTTGCTTTGAATAGACCAACAAAGCTGAGATATTTTTCTAAAAATCTTCATTTGTGCTCTGCAGAAGAAAGAATGTCACACATCTGGGATGACATAAGGGTGGGTAAATGATGAGAGAATCTTAATTTTTGGGTATACTAGTCCTTTCATACTTTACAAATGAAAGGTATTTGCTCTAATTTTATTATTTTCTTTATTTTGAACTTGATGGATGCAAACCAAAAGATTGTTCAAGAAAAGTGAATGACAACTTGAGTAAAAACAAAAGACTCAAAAGAGGAATAGATTATAAATATGATAGGATGTGCCACGCTTGAAGCTATTGTAAAGTAGCAGATGTACACACACACCTGTAGGATTGGGAACTGAGAACCGGTTCTTGTCCAGAACTGGTTCCATTCTTTAAAAAATACCATAATCGTATGATATTCATGACTTTCGGTTCTATTAACGGTTCTCCTGCGTGCAATTTTCCGCCGATGCGGCTGGAACACCGTCCTGAAATATTCAGTTTCCAGCAGCACATTTCTGCAGCTGCGCTGCCCTCTACTGATTCTACAACATAAAACACACAGCTCACCAATGTATTTAATTCCCAATCGAACGAGTCTCGAGCCCACTCTTTTGAATCAGCAGCATGAAACATATGCGCTTCCAGTACAGTTCTATTCCTGAAAGAATTATTCAGAGGAGACGGCTCTTTTGAATCCATAGCGCTGTAGGGCTTTACCGGTTGTTTAGATCAGTGTTACTATCAGAAATAATTAATAATTATTTCTGTAGTTATTAATTAATATTTAAATTAATTAATTGGATCTAACTCATTAAAACCTCATATGGGGCTCCAGTAAATGTAGTGTGCTACGTTTAGGAGCAAGTTTGTTTATTAGCAATAGTTAATAATTATCAAAGATATTTATTAATTATTAAAATCAATAGAACATTGATGAGAATCAATGTTAGCTTTTTTTAAATCCTTTAAATCAACAATTATCAAAGATAATCGTTAATTGTTAACATCGATGAAACATTAATTAAAATTAACACTAGCTTATTGATCATTCAAATTCAATCATCAAAGATAATTGTCAATTATCAAAAATCAATAGAATATTAATAAGGATTAACATTGACGGGCACCACCCTGAAATCAGGTACTAATAACCAGATAGTAAAACAGTCTCAATATTAGATTGTTTTCTTAGGAAAATCGACATCCGAAGAATGTCGATTTTCGGGAAAAAAACAATGAATGAAGGTTTGAATCCGAGCACTGACATCCCGTCAGCATGACACAGGTGTATGCAAAACAAACCAAAACACTTCTCTTTGTAATATAAACAAAGTTTATTTATGCAGTAATATCAATTAATAATTAATACAATGCAGTCAATAAACTTCCGACTTACAACTACAAACTAAACAGTGATATGATTAGATATGGAAATAAAAATAATCCTATAACACATAAGGTGTGTGTGTGTGACAGTGTGTGTGTGTGTGTGTGTGTGTGTGTGATTAGTAAGAGAGAGAGAGAGAGAGAGAGAGAGATGATTAAGTGATAGCCCTAAAGCCGATTTCGCGATAGTGGGAGGGAAAGCAGCTGTGTTCATCACTGAGAGATGCGGTTTTACTAGCGGGGCTCGAAAAAGTCCTGCGTTATTTGACTCTTTAATGGATGAACTCAGTTTCTGTCTCACCCGCGATGGCGAAATTGCACAATCCAATTTGGTTGGACCAAAGCGAAACAAATTTGTGATAATTAATACCCTGAGTATTAATAATGAGCAGACATGGCGGTCCGTAAACTGTACAATCAAAAACCTTGAAACACAAGAATAACACACTATAATATTCTATCTCTGCCCAGACGTAACCTCTTACTTGTATCACATGAGGACACAGGTAGAATGTGTTTTCCTCCGTCCTTTAACTTTGACCCGGTTCCTTGAGGCTCGGGTGATGACGGGAGGCCGTGTCCTCGCTCTGTCGGCAGGCGGTACGGCTGTTGATTCTCGGCGGGCTGGCGGAGAACTCAGAAATGTCGACTTGATTGAAGATGGAAGAGAAATCTTTAATCTCTTCACTTCTGTAGGCAAACGGATGAAGATGCGAATTGCTTGGTGGTCTCCTTCGGATCCGTTAGAGTGTTCGGATGAACACAGAGTAATCTCAATTCGTCCAGTGAGATGGAGATTGTATGGCTACAGTTTCAAGTCGGACATTACTTCCTTGTGCCACGAGGTTGCACCGGAGAGCAGAAAAAAAGCTACATCTATATTCGGTGAACAAAGTCGCTGGAAGTGAATTCTGGAAGCATTTCAGAATTATTTCAACTCCTGATGATGTCATGTTTGAGGGACGTTCTGTTGTGTGCCTCATCCAATAGGAGTTGAGAGTTTGATCCTTTAGTGAGCAAGGCTTCATGGATTTGTAGTCTGTTTTGGACTCCCTTTGTTTGATTTTGGCACGATTTTTATCAGTAAAATTTACGACTTGGAAGGTGGGGCTTGAGTTATGTTTTTATGACTGTTAGGCCTGCCTTTGTCCCCTATCTGAATACATGAGTCCCAACAGCGCAAAACATACGGTTCTTCCGGTATAGCCCGATCCCGAAAGAAAGATTCCAATGAGCCAGTTCTTTTGACTCCAACTCGAAATTAAATAAGAACTGTTGAAGTCTCACAAGCCTGAACTACAACATTAGGCTACAAAACAGTCTAAACTGTCTCTGGAACTGTTACTGTTTAGAGTGTATCTCTATTAAATCAAGCAGTGCAGTTACTGATTGGTTGTTCATATGACAATGTATAATTAACGATACACAGATTTAGTTGTAAGAAGTGGAATTTTATAAAATAATAAATGAATTAATTAAATATGCCATCACATTTCTTGTTAGTTTAGATTTACTTATTTAAAATATAATTAGGATCTATTATTGGATTGTAAATATGTATCTAAAAAGTCTGCAAATACTCCTTTTACAAGAATTGTATTACATTTTTTCTGATTTGGTCTATCTGCTCTGTAGAAATCTGAAATAATATATATTGGTAACAGACAGCAGAGGGTAGTAAATACAATAAGAATTGCATTTCTCATTTCCAAATAATTATTTAAAAAAAAAGGTACTATAATAATTACTGGAATCATTACTGGAACTGTTAAGGAATCGGAATCGTTAAGAGGAATCGGAACCGCAGTAGTTTTCTGCTTTGTGCTTTCTGCTTGCTTTTTTTTAGTCATTCTGCAAATATTCAGTATTAGAAACGGTATACCAGGATTTCTACCAGTTAACACATTCAAACGTTGCAGTCTTTATACCGCCTTAATTAAGCATTAATACTAATGCTTAATTCAGCACGATTTACTGGTGGATTTTTTCCTTTCTTTTCAGCTGTCCAGAATAGGTTTGATTTGTACATATTTATTTGATCCCAGCAGATGTCTCACTGTGTATTTTGACTGCTGATTATCTCTAATTGCTATTTATGTTTCATAGTCACGCTCACGACAAGAGGACCCTGAACAGCTGCGGCTGAAACAGAAGGCCAAAGAGGTTAGATGGCACACTTATGAGATGTTTATCTTGTCAGAGAACCATTGTGTTTGATTATGGGTCAGAGCTGATGTATGTGTATGTATGTGTGTGTGCACGCATGGCTACAGATGCAGCAGCAGGAATTGGCTCAGATTAGACAGAGAGATGCCAACTTGACAGCACTGGCGGCTATTGGACCCAGAAAGAAACGAAAACTGGATTCTCCTTCACTTGGGACTGACACAGAGGTAAAAAAAAAACGTCTCTCTTTCTGACCATGTCAGTCTGCTTCCTTCCACCCCATCACCTTCTTTTCCCCTCTGTGCCCTCTTTAAATCATTTAACACCTGTTGAACTGGTTTGAGATGTCAAACCAGTTGGTGGTGTTTCAAGGGTCTCAGATTGTCACAAATGGAAAGACAGAGCAGCAGACCTATTCACACTAGGTTTGAACTTTCAGCACAATATTTGGGCATGACTAGCAGGGTTCCTGTGGTTATGGAAAAGCTGGAAAATCAGGGATTATTTAAATTGTGTTTTTTAGGCCTGGAAAAGTCATGAAAATGTATAAAGTCTTAAAAATTGTGCTCTAAAATATTTCATTGGCTAAATGGTGCATTTTGGTAAAGTAAAACTTGCTTGTAAGCCATTGTGCTGACTGATTTGTGACTGAATCTTTTTTTCAATATAATCTTACAACATCAGACCTTTTGATCATTTTGGATTGAAACTATTTAGCATCAGTGTCAAATGAAAAGAATGTAAGTGTGTAAGATGACATGTTTGGATGTGTTTACAGGGCCCAGGTTTGTCAGCGAGTGCATCCGGGGGCTTAAATGCAGGAGCGTCGAGACAGTACACTCGCCAGCGCATCACGCGTGTAAACCTCAGGGATCTGCTCTTCTGTCTAGAGAATGAGAGTAGCACCAGCCACTCACAACTGCTCTACCGAGCCCTTCTAAAATAGCAGATAGCCTCTTTCTTTCCCTCATTTCAGTCTTTAGGGCTCTCTCTTTCTCTGTCTGTTACTGTTATTATCATTCTCTTTGTCATTCCCTTTTCATCTTTCTTTATCAGTCTTTTACACTTTGCCTTTGTCTCACAAACACTTACAGTGATGCATTCTTTCTTGAGCTGATGGTGCTCTTCTCTTTTACTTTTTGTTTTCTTTTATCTGTTTTATTTTGCCTCGTTTTTAGCTTCTTGTTGCCCTTTCCTGTTTTCCCTTTTGGATTTCACTCTTAAAATCATGTTAAAAAGAAGATTTGCAATTATATATATTATGTTTTTCATAGAAGGTGGCTTTGTAATGTGCAAATTACCTATGTAAAAAAAAAAAAAAAAAAAGAATTCACAGTGGAACAACCCATTCATTTTATATTTGTGTTTTTATAAAGATGTTTTAAGAAATTAAAGTGGACAAAATTTCTATGAAAATAACTTGTGTGGTGTAAGATTACAAATGGAACAAGCAATGATGTACAAAATACTGGTTAGGAGTAGCTGTGGGATGTCCGATTCATAGCGAATCTATTCGTTTGAACTGTTCACTTCAATAAATAAATAAAAAATTCCTATTTTGTTCAAGATATCACGCAAACGTGCCCCTTGCACATTGTAGTGAATTGAATGTTTAGTTAGAAATTCAATAATGCTGCTTCTGTGAGTAAGCCTAATTTAATAGATTGTTTTAAGGATTTCAACATGTCATCCCAGCTCCCAAACAAAGGTTCTTCCTTTCTGTCGAGTGATTTACAAATGCTTAGCGAATCAGTTCAGACGAATATTTGTTTTTTACCTTTTTGTCCTTTTTTTGAACCGGTTCAAAAGAACGGTAACACTTTACATTAAGGTTCCATTTGTTAACATTAGTGGATGAATTAGGCATTATGAACAAACAATGAACAATATATATATTTTTACAGCATTTGTTAGTCTTTGTTAATGTTAGTTAATAAAGATACAATTAGTTATTGTTAATTCATAGTGCATTAACTAATGTTAACATATACATCTTTCAATTTTATAAATGTTTTAGTATATGTTGAAATTAAGATTAACAAAGATCAATAAATGCTGTAAAAGTATTGTTCATTGTTAGTTCATGTTAACTAATGTTAACAAATGGAACTTTATTGTAAAGTGTTACCAAAAGAACCATTCGTTCATGAATCGGACCACTGGTTTGTAGCTGAAAAAACATTGTTGCAGTTTTTTTATCCACTAGATGGCACTGTAGACCTGGGTTCAAATTAACATTACAGTGCATTTTGGTTCATGTTTAAAGTGTTAGGCTGCAGATAGTTTTATTAAGCATTATAGAAATGAATGCTAATTTGTTGCTACACAAAGAATTTCACTTATAAAATTACAATTCACATGCATTTGAAGGAACATTTTCTAACCTAATGCTTATATTTCATCTTTGTCTAGACATTGATTTTTGAGCTGTTTGATGGAACTGTGATTTGGACTTCATCCATTTTCTTTCCTCTGAAGAGTTCAGCACTAGTGAAAGATTAGACACTGCTTCTCAGTGTTTGTAGTCTGATTTAGGCTTTCAAACTTGCAGCCAAACTCTGCTCGCTATAGTTACAGTCATCCCTCCTGGATATACTAGGGTTTAAAAGTTTAAGCTTAGGGGTACATGACAGTTGGCAAGGCATAATGGCATCGGCTGATTTACTGCTCACCAGCTCTGTGTTTCTTCCAGGCTGCAACTAGCTGCCACCTTGCACTTTAAAAAAAAAAAAAAAAATCACAGAAAGATCATTAAAAGCATAGTTCACCTAAAAATGGAAATTCTGTCATTTACTCACCCTAATGTTCCAAGCCCATATGACTTTCTTCCATGAAATACAAAGGGAGATGTTAGGCTGACTTCTGTGTGTCTGCATTCAATGAAAAATTGTCAGTCCATAACATTCTGCCTTTGTGTTCCAGGGAAGAAAGGAAAACATATGGTTTCGGAACAACATAAGGATGGATAAATGATGACAGAATTGTCATTATAGAAGATTCTCACCAAACCTGTCAGAAAATGCCCTGGTCATATTTAACCCCAAATCAATGCAATAAATAAATTCTATTTTGCATAAAGAAAATGAAGCCTGCAGGTAGGACCATTAAGATTTTTTGAAGTGTGACATTATTTTCAGGATCCTTAAGCACATTTTACTCCCTAATTATTATTATTGTAACACGTTCAGCCGTTTTACTTTTACAATTCCAATAGTTCTCAATGATAACTCTCATTACCATAACACAGTAATATATATATATATATATATATATATATATATATATATATATATATATATATATATATATATTTATTTATTTTATTTTTACTGTATTACAGTAAAAATATTTTGTTGAACAATAAATTTTTTTATTATTAAAATTAGTATAAATACTGTACTTTGTTTCACATTGCAGTAATCAGAAGGCTTCATTTTCTATATGCAAAATAATAGCCCATTTTTTTCTTTTGATTTTGGAGTAAACTAGGAGCTGGACATTTTCTTAAAAGTTTTTGTCAGAATCACCCTTTGGGTGAGCAATCCATTTAACATGTAGGAAGGGGGCTCTATGCAATCAAATAACTAAATGATGGCCAATGATCTGTTAACAGAAAAAAAAAAAAAAAAACAGCTTAAAGTTATAAAGTTCTCCTCTGATCCCTTTTTTATGTGGCTTATGTATCCTGAGCGGCTCTGAACTTCATCCTGTAGATTTACCGAATCATAACAAAATTGACTACAACTAATGATGCCAGTCTATCCCGCACTGCAAAATCACTCTGCCATGACAGGCTCCCTCTTTTGCCCTTTGTGTGTGGGCGCAATCCAGTGTTTTCCATGGTAATTCCCTTTCTCGCTGAAAAGGGCCACTGTTCCTCTAGAGCTAAGCCCTCATAAGCTCCCTCTCAAGAGGAAGGAAGAGAGATGGCAGAGGCTGCCTGGTTGCCTAGCTACATCTCACAGAATGTTCTGTGTAAACAGTGCTACTGGCGTAGGAAAAATCACACCGACTTTGGGTTTGATTGGGTGGAGCAGTTGTAACTCGACTATTATCCCTGAATCAGTTTGGAAGCCCAAATCTTACTGTTACAAAGAAAGACCTTGTGCGGTGACATTTTATCTGACATATGATCATATGTTCTTCAGTCCCCTGAACACACCAACCATAAAAATAGATGCAGTTATCAATCACATATTTAGATATCAATTAATTAGTAATTGATACAAAAATTGTCCAATTTGACCTTGTGTATGTGTAAATTGTCTGGTCCTGTGGGCCTTTGATATAAGATTGCTTGTGTCAGCAGCTTGCATTGAAATCGCTGGGAGACGTGCTCAAAGCGATTATGTTCCATTCTCTTTGTGTATGTGTTCATTTTAGCAATGTCAACTCCAATTTGTAAGACACACCTCAGCAGCTGCTCTCTCTCTCTCGCCTGTATTGGCTTTCACCTGTACTTGCTTAATTACAGAGCAAACACTACTTATTTTAGAGAAGAGAGATGGCATATGGATGTTTGTGCCATATCTTTTGATACTGGGTTAAGCCAAATATTTTTTTGTCAATCACATGTATAATAGCACAATAAGATAAAAGCATGTGTTTTATCCATGGAAACAGCAAGTAATCAAATTGCAAATAGTGCAACAAATAGTGTGAGTTTACAGTAACCAATGTACAGTAGAGTGTTCGAGAAACCTGTTTAAAAACAATTGTTATTTTTGCAATTTCGTTTGGTGCCACTAGTTGTGCAGAAATTACACATCTTTAACAAAAGTTTAAAACTTGGGCAAAATAAAGCTTCCGCATAATGTGAATTTCTTATACTAGTGGCAGAAGAGGAAACCACCAAGAATACTTGCTTCTATGTAGGAAAACCCAACATCACAAAGGAAGTCGCATGTTGTTTCCGAGAGTTCTGTCAGAAAGACTCAAGATTATTGGAATTAATACAGATTAAAATATATTTATATAATTTGACGGAAGCCCCGTCCTACGGTTTAGCGCTCCGATGCTGCTTGAACCATCAGATCTTGCCGGAGGTGATGATGGCAGAGGAGTGGAGCTTACCCCCGCCCAGCACGGGACCTAAACTGGTGGAGAAGGGGTGGGATGGGGGGTGAAAACATGGAAGTATGCAAACAATGAGGCAGCTGACAGGCTTATAAAGCGGATGCTGAATTGTGATTGGATAAGATGCCAGATAGAATGAATCCCGAGATCTTCCTGCTAGAACTACGCTTACGCTTTCATTTCCAATTCCCTAGGATCGGCCACATTATGCCGACTCGCCAACAAGCATCATCTCCAATCAGGCATTTTTGCTTTGGCTACAACACTACTCCTGTGGTGCGACCGGAAGTGTGTTGCGTTGGCAGACCCAGGTTCGGATCCTACATCGAAACCAGGAAGTCATCACATTTGCATAATCAGTGAAGAGCATGATTCAGAGGTTGTGTTTTTCCCTGTAACATTACATTTTTACTCCACTGATGCTTAGGTTTGGGGTTTAGGGTTGCAGGGGTTCAGTTAATAAAATATGCATTCCTCTTCTCTCTATTACAGCCTGAACTCGCTTCACAACTCACATTTGGTGCCCTCTCTGTGGACAGTTCACCCAGAAAATGGAACTCACACATACTCATAGTCCCAACAACACTTACCACTTTGCCCACTGGGGACAGTGTTTTGCATTTCAGTAAGCAAAAAATGATTTTAGCTAAAGAAAAGTTAACCTACTGTTTTCGATTTCCCTGTGAGATCAGTCTGGAAAGCCTGTTGAGTGTACCACCTCAGCAGTCCTGCAGTTGGGCAATGACCCAATGGAGAAGAAATTACAACACATTTACTGGCTGGAGAGTATTTCGATCCTGGTGAGCCGGTGTGAGTCTACAACCACTGCACTTCCTTCAGTGTCATTCTGGTGCCTGTGGCCCCCCTCATCACACATCTAAACAGATTAAATCTAGCACACCGCTGCGGCTTTGAAAGAGGCAGTGAAGCAGCAAGTTTTTGCTTATGTGCCTGTTTACATTCTGTAAGTGCATTCAAGCCCTGATTTATCAGTTCAGTTCATGAACAATAGAGGTAGATATCACATATGTCACATGTTGTTACAGCCACAGTTCTTCCTAATGGTAAATGTTTATCAGCCTATGGAAATTTTAGCTGTGTTTACATTGTGCAAGAGCTGCTGCTGACTAATGATCACCTAGTCGTTATCTTAAAAAAAAAAAAAAAAAAAAAGATCAGTAAAATTTTGTGTGAATATAAAAGGGTAAGTGTATATTTTAGGTTCTGTAACTGGTCACCCTTTCTTTAAAGTTTTTCACTATTTTTAATCCCCCTTTTGCCCTCAGTTGCACTTGTTTTGCCCTCCCTTTGTTATATACACTGGCGGCCAAAAGTTTGGAATAATTTACGGATTTTGTTCTTATGGAAAGAAATTGGTACTTTTATTCACCAAGGTGGCATTCAACTGATCACAATGTATAGTCAAGACATTAATAACATGAAAACTTACTATTACAATAATAATTAAAAAAAATGATCAGAACTTCTTAAACTACTTCATAGAGTTCTCATTAAAAAATCCTCCATGAGCAGCAATGACAGCTTTGCAGATCCTTGGCATTCCAGCTGTCAGTTTGTCCAGATTCTCAGGTGACATTTCACCCCACGCTTCCTGTGGCACTTGCCAAAGATGTGGCTGTCTTGTCAGGCACTTCTCACGCACCTTACAGTCTAGCTGATCCCACAAAAGCTCAATGGGGTTAAGATCCATAACACTCTTTTCCAATTATCTGTTGTCCAATATCTGTGTTTCTTTGCCCACTCTAATCTTTCCTTTTTGTTTTTCTGTTTCAAAAGTGGCTTTTTCTTTGCAATTCTTCCCATAAGGCCAGCACCCCTGAGTCTTCGCTTTACTGTTGTACATGAAACTGGTGTTGGGTGGGTATAATTCAATGAAGCTGTCATCTATTTCTCAAACTAGAAACTCTGATATACTTATCCTCTTGTTTAGTTGTACATCCGGCCTTCCACATCTCTTTCTGTCCTTGTTAGAGCCAGTTGTCCTTTGTCTTTGAAGACTGTAGTGTACACCTTTGTATGAAATAATTTTTTTTTGGCAATTTCAAGCATTGTATAGCCTTCATTCCTCAGTACAATGATTGACTGATGAGTTTCTAGAGAAAGCTGTTTCTTTTTTGCCCTTTTTCATCTAATATTGACCTTAAGACATGCCAGTCTATTGCATACTGTGGCAACTCAAAAACAAACACAAAGACAATGTTAAGCTTCATTTAATGAATCAAATAGCTTTCAACTGTGTTTGATATAATGGCAAGTGATTTTCTAGTACCAAATTAGCAATTTAGCATGATTACTCAAGGATAAGGTGTTGGAGAGATGACTGCTGGAAATGGGGCCTGTCTAGATTTTATCAAAAATGACTTTTTTCAACTAGAGATGGTGCTGTTTTTTATATCAGTAATGTCCTCACTATACTTTGTGATCAGTTGAATGCCACTTTGGTGAATTAAAGTACCAATTTCCTTTTGAAACAGCAAAATCTGTACATTATTCCAAACTTCTGGCCGCTAGTGTACATTTGAAAAAAGTTCAAATATTTAATGTAGTCTCTCAATTAATATGGACACATAAATAAAACATAATACATAATTATTAGAAAACAATTAGAAAATGCTGTTTAAAATAGTCATGTCAACTTTCCAAAAGTATTTCATGTCAGCTACCCATATTTATTAGAATCAGGGATTGAATTAAATTATGGTTAATTGACGCATAATGTGTCCATAGACCTTTTGTGATCAACGTTACCCTTGTGAATTTTCAATCACTTTTTTACTACCCATATGAAAGTATATACTAAAAACTATACTCCAGTTTTCCCTAGTGGAGTACACTTCAAAATTTAGCAATATTTTGTTTTAGGGTTTAGGTTCAGAGTTAAGAGAAGATTGAGGGTTAGGTGAGGAGAAATACTTTTGTTGGCCACTATATTAAATCACTAGAAAGCACAGGTAACAGAGAAAAAAATGTCCTCAAATTCCAATTCCAAGAAGCGACAACATTCTTCAGGATCCTCCTTAAAAGGCTGCTTGAATTTTCTAAAATGTAAGGTATGGCTTTTAGAAGTGGACTTTGAAATGGTTTAATAATAGATGCCCTAAAACCCTCTATTAACACATAATCCAAGAAATTTTAAGTTATTTCATTCAGACCATTAAAAAAAAAAAAAAAAAAAAATTCATGCCATACATTTGTGACCACTCAATCACCAAATCCTCCTTACCACAACAATGGACAGAAATTGCAGTCGATTTAACAGATATTATGACTTTAAATTCTCATAATATTGTCCTCCTGCCTATTAAAATTGAATTACTTATTTCACTAATTAAATGAGAAAGGTGGTCATTATTCAGGATGGCTATTGTTAGTTACGTGTTTGGGGGCAATTTGAATCCAGCAAGAACACATTGTTGAACAATTATTTTGAATTTGTTTATAATTATTTCACATATAAATAGAAGTCTCAAAAAATGTATAAGCATCAACCTGTAACAAATACATTTTTTTTGAGCTAAATGAAACTTGTGGCCTCTAAATGAAACCTTTGCCAGATTGATGCACCCAGGCTTAACTAATTGTTAGTGATTTATTTTTAGTGTTCGAAATATCCATGACTGGTATTTTTGAAAACACTGCTTCCTACATTTTTAAGATAATCAACAGTTCAAAGGTGTCCTTTGCAACCAGATATATGTAATAAGGTACGTGTCTACATTATCTCTTCAGTAGCAAAGCTATTTTTAAGTATAGTGGGGTAGCTTTGACAAACATAATTTTCCCAGCAATATTTTAGCAATCAACTTTGTCTTCTGTTTAGAGTCAAAACTAGTGATGTCTGATTTGTGTCTGCTCTTTTCAAAGAATCAGTCAAACGGGTTAGTGGTCTGAATCGGTTCATGATTTAAGCAGTGTACACACATGCAGTGACAAAGCGATCTCATCTCATTCATTAGCTGCGTCTCGTTTTGAAGGCTAAGTGCTAGGTAGGATGTGTCCTTTGAAGGCTGCAGTATACCGAGTGTCCTCCTTTAAACAAGCCTCATTTAAACGAGATGGCCTTCATAGGACAAACGGAAACATAACGTAACATGGTTGCTATGACAGCACACCACTCTTTAACAAGCACGAGCGCTTCAGGTGAGAAGGGAACAAAGTCCCTTTAGAAGGGAATGTATGAGGTATATTTTAAGAGAGTTATGATGTAAAGAGAAAAGAAAATAGATTTTACAGGTGTTCTTTTAGTCTAATACTTTATTTTAATTATATATTACTATAATTTTAAAAAAATGATATACTCTGCACCCATCTACTGAGGTACTTCAACTTGGGAATTAACATTCCTTGCGTTTGAACATCATATTTACAGACAAATTGGCATTGACATTTCTGTTGAAGCAAAGAATTGTGTGTTTTGAGTGCCCACGAAGGATACACCTCACGCATCCTCCGAATTCCAGTGAAAGAAGGTCGCATTCAAAGGCCAAGATGGACACTAACATCTTTGTGCCGAAGCTCTGCATTTATGTTTCATAGTTGACAACATAAAACGTGACATGCTAAAGGGCACAACATAATAACTTCTTTTCTGATATCAGTGAGTCTGTTTTCTTTTTTTCTTTCTAATTTTTCAGTGAGTTTGATGGAAGAAAATAGTCGAGCTGCCATGCACTCTTACTCAAGAAAATTTCTAGAACCTGCATTCAAAGGGACTGACACATTGAAAACATCAGGACTGAAAGTTCCGTTACCTGAAACCCCTAAACCACCTTCCAAAAAATCGAAAATGAGTGACACCACTTTGTTTTTGAATGACACCTCTCAAATCCCTTTAGCTTTAAGTTTGATTGATTCCTTTTCCAGAGCTTCAGGTCTCTATTTAAATATCAACAAATGGGAATTAATGGCTATTAAAAACTGTGATGTTCCCTCTATATGCAACATCCCTGTGAAAGATCAAATTACATAATTAGGAATTCTAATCAATAAAGACCAAAAAACAAGATGTAACTGAATTTCGATCCTCTAATAATAAAAACCCAAAAGAAATTCTTGGCTGCAAAGAGACTTGTCAATAAGAGGAAAAATCTTACTCTCTAAAGTTGAAGGACTATCTAGACTCACTTATGCAGCTCTCTCCTTGGAGGTTGATAAAGGAACTTTAAAAATTTTTTATAGCATGTTAAATAATTTTGTTTGGAAAAATAAAACGCACTTTATAAAAAAATAAGTACTAATGAATCCAATAAAACAGGGGGGTCTGGATTACTTGGATTTTACTACCTTAAACAACACTTTTAAAATTAACTGTTTTAGGAATTTCCTTAATAATCCCTCTTCACTTTGGAATATTATCCCAAATTATATTTTTTCTAAAGTTGGTGGGCTGGATTTTCTCCTATTTTGTAATTATAATGTTGCAAAGATCCCTATCAAACTTTCTAACTTTCATAAGCAGATGCTATTGGCTTGGTCTCTAATATATAAACACAACTTTTCCCCACACAGATATTACTTATGGAACAATAAAGATATTCTCTATAAAAATAGATCACTTTTCTTTTACAACTGGTTCGAAAACAATCTTATCTTAGTTGGACAGCTTTTTAACCCACAGGCAGACTTTATAACTATTTAGATTTTTTACAGAAATATAAAATTCCCATAACAGCTAATGACTATGCTGTTGTTTTCAATGCCATTCCCTCTGAAATGTCTCTATTGATGCATGGTTCTACATTTCCATGGCCATGTACCTTTTCTTTTAACTTAACTGACACTATGATTGGAAGAATATGCTTTTCTGTAGAGCAACAAAAAAATTACTGTAAAATCAGAGCTCTCTTCCAGAGAGAGATAGTAACAATTCCTCACATAATACCATATTGGAATAATATTGCAGAAAGTATTCCTTGGGAAAAAGTATGGTCCTTGCCTCATAAGTATCTGCTTACCAATAAAGTAAAGGAAATAGCATTTAAATTGATTCATAAAGTTTACCCAACTAAAGCCTTTCTTAGGAGAATTAAGTCCATTGTGTTTACATGCATGTTTGTTTACATAAGAATGAATGTCATCAACATTTTAGCCATGGATTTTAGCCCATATCAATACTCATATTCATTTTAATAAAATATTTTTGTATAGATACATTCAAAACAGAGGTGAACGATGCTTTCAATTTCAATGTTTCAAAAAGCAAATTTTAAATCATTATCTTTCCTAAATCTTGCAATAACTTGATTAACAGGGTAAATCCTGTGAATATTCTTAAACGAGACCTCATGAATCTTATTGGTCACACAATATAGTCTTGTAATTTTAAAGGTTTCTTCCCAATTAATATTTTGAAATTGTGCATTCCAAAAACATTTGGCTGATGGAGCTGCACAATTATGACAGATTGTCCTAAGATAGTTGTTATTAATTTTTTATCTGTAATACTTATACCTTCCAACTTAACATAAAGTCAATATGTGGTCTTGAAACAATGTTATATTTTAATAATTCATTAAGTTCAAAAGGTATAGCATCAAACACAGTGATTCCGCATTCAAGCTTTAAAAAAGACAAAAGTATCATAAAAGTAGTCCATGTGGCTCACGGGTCATATTCCAAGTAGGCCTGTCATGATAATTACGTTATTGACTTGTAGGATATATGGACATGACCTCGATAATTTTTGCTGACCTTGATATTGCCCATTGTGTTTACATGCATGTTTGTTTACATAAGAATGAATGTCATCAACATTTTAGCCAGTCGCTCTGTTTCTGTCCTCTTGTCCGCTCTCTGTGTTTGAGGCGGGGCTCAGGCAGCTCCTCCACACACACAAAGAGCGGACAGCAACAGGTGAAGATTACGTGTTACTCGAGGCTAATCTGTGTTTTTTAGAAAGTTTGGAAGAATAAGTCCAAATGGTCCAAACATTTTGGCTTTAAGCCGAATGAAAGAGCAGAGCCCATTAACATGAACGATCCGGTATGTCGAATTGTTTTTAAAAACAGCGGCAATGAAAAGTGGCAATACAACTAACTAGGGCTGGGCGACACATCGAATACCCACGATATAATCCCGATGATTTTGCTGATGATATAAAATTCAACAATATTATGAATATTGCGATTATTTTAATGAGCCTTTTATTTGGCCATTAAGTTTCATAGAGTGCATCAGTAGACTAATTTCACGATCTTTCAGGGCTGTATAATTAATCAAAATAACATCAAAATGGAGATATGGTCATATGTGATTACTTAACTGCCAAAAGCTGCGATTAAAAACAGATAAACATGGTCTGTGTGCGCTTTAGAATGAACCGGTGACGCGCTGATCTGTGTGCACGTGCAGGGGCTCGTGTTTGTAGCGCTGTTTACGCGCATTGTGAAGCACTCTGCAGGTTCAAGCATTCGTGCAATTCCATACATTAGTAACCGCTATAAAGTTAATATACAAATCTACATATGCGGAACAGTAAAGGAGAGTTTGACAGCGGTTCACAAGATGCGAAATTCATAACTGTCAAACAAACATGGCACTTCCCGTTTCATAATAAAAGCTCCTGATGAAGGTGAAATAAACACTACTGCACATGCATTGTCAAAATAAAACCCCAGTTTAGGGTGAATAGGACAAAAATATATTAATTTATCTTTAACAAATCTTATCCTGAAAATAATAATAATTCAGTATTATATAAACTTGACTGGGTTCCACAGTAATAATTTAGTATGATGCAATATTCATCTGGTTTCAAAAAAATAAGTGAAGTAGTTTTTGCACACCTTGTTCATTCATAAAGAAAAATGTTTTAGTAAAAATATATGAAGGTAAATAATATTTTTATTAAGCTTCCAAGTATCATTGTTTGTTAAATATAAGTATAAACGTGCAAATCAATGAAAATGATTACATTTTACTCTCCCTTGTGTTAATTTAGTAAAAAACTGTGGGAAACTTGCCTTCATCGTTTTTAAATAGATTTTTATTTAATACATTTTAAATATGAATTCTACTTGGCTACAATGGCTGTTTAGATTAAATGGTTCCTCTGATTGAAACACATGCTATTTCAGAGCAAAAACATAATTATCGAGATATATATCGAATATCACCAATTTGCTGATAAATATCGAGATATAATTTCTGAAGCCATAACGCCCAGCCCTACAACTAACCTAAAAGCTCATCTAAAACATAACCATCCCATCCAGTTTTCCGAGCTGGGAACAAAAACTGCATTTGGAGATGGAGAGGGGACTTCCCGACATAATTGTTTATTTTTTTTTTTTTACATTCCGATTCCAATGTCTGAATATTAAGAATTAAAAGTTCATTGCTCTTTGAAAGGGTGTACTTGCATTATTATGCTACTATATTATCATTATATCAGTGGCATAAAATGGTCTTAAAATGACAATAATATCGTTCATCGCAATTATTTCTGGGACAATATATCGTCCAACAAAAGTAGTTATCGTGACAGGCCTAATTCCAAGTCTTCTGAAAGCATATGATAGATTTTGGCGAGAAACAACCAGAAAGTAATTTTTCAGTGAAAATCATTGTGTGTTGGGCATTCATGAGAGAAGCCCTTTCACGTGAACACTATATGAACACAATACTAACCATGTTCTTGTGTGAATATACAGTATCTTTTTAAAGAACATGTATTAGATTAAATTACAGCTTAGGTTAATATTTGTAATACTTTATTATAGGACATTATTTATGTTAAGTAGCTTTAATATAGCAAGCTACTCTTGCTATGTAGCTTGTAGCCAGGGGTTAAATTGGGAATCCTAAAATCGGACGATGTTGCAATCATGCCACCCGCCCATGTACTTTATAAACTTTTAGTAAAGTAAATGGATTTTTAGTGTCTAAATATGGATTTATTAATAGGCCTGTATGTAATTCATATAATACGTTTTTTTTCTTTCAGATGAATCAGTTTTACTGGGATAATGATTTGTCTGTCATTATTTATGTATCATGTAATTAATCGTGATTTTACTTTTAATTTAAACTTAATTGTGAAAAAAATACATAGAATATATGGTATAGTGTTTTACATTAGATGAAAAAAAAAAAAAAAAACTTGATTAAGAATGATATCAAATGCATTTTATACATTTTTATAAAAATCAAATGACAGCTGGGACAAGTTACCTTCTTCTTGCCCAAGATTGGGGGTCAGCTTAAAGAACATGCTAAAATTAGGCCTAAAAGTAAATGCACATTGTTCTTAACGGGGGAAACAAACACCTTCTACACAACTACCTTTTACTCAAATTGTTATTCTGATAATATCATTTGTAATGAAAACATTTGCATTAAATTATAAGAGTTTAAATTCTTCACTGTGGGGTGAAGAAGCATTTTCACTAGTGAATCCCACTGTATATTTGCTATAATTTGTTTTAAATAAAAATAAATGCTTTTAAAAATGCTTTAAATGCATTTATTGGAGTACACACAGAAATATACAAATAACAGTGAAACCTTTTACAATGTGTTACAATGACCATATTTAATTTTGGATGACTGTACGCACTGTTCCGCAAGTCCACCTAATTACCTGTCATTTCTTGACATTGCTTCAGTTTCCGCTCCGTTTTAAACCAACTAGTTTCTGTCTGGCGTTATTGAAGGCACACCTCCGACTTTGGAGCTGGCCAGTCATAGTGAAGATTTTGGGGTGGGACCTAGGATGGCCAAGGGAGCAAACTTTCAGGCAGCAAGTATTTAAAGTCATTGAAGTACGCATATACATTTAAAAAAATCTAAATCACTTATACTCTCTACTTTTCAAATAAGTTATAGTTTTTGTAATGCAAAAATAAAACAAAAAATGTTGCATCAATGGCATATTTTATTTTTTTCCCATTTTTTTCCTCTTGTCATCTATGGCAAGGTGGGCCAAATCAAAGGTCATCATGGGCAAACTTTGGCCCGTGGGCCCTAGTTTGGGCACCTCTGCCCTACAGCCACCCCCTCATGCCTGCCACTGACCATGTCTTTTGCGTCTCACTGAATATGGAGGGAACTTTGAGCCTAATCCCAAGCGTCCGACCGACCGACATACCGACCGAATGTCTAACTGAACGTCTGATCGAACGTCTTGTGCTTTGAGCGTCTTACACAGCAGGTGACCTACGTGACAACGTCATGTGACGAGCTGTCGTGACATCAACATCTTGAAATTAGCTGGTTTTTAACTAGGTAAGGAGCCAAGCTGTTGTTTAAAGACTATAAATTGACAATACAGGCACTAGATGTAGATATTTTATACCTAAAACAATACTCAACCATTTTTCCTGTGTCCTGCTGTACTTCCCTCAATAAGCATTTAGAGAAAGGTGTCGTAGGCTATTCTAAGTCATTCTGCGTGATGTGTCTACCAAATGTCCCCACAAGTATAGTAAAACCTGAGATCACCTTGTGGGGCCCAGCCAGCGGTCCCCACGAGGGAAATGGCTTATTACACATTAAACGATGTTTTTTGAAAATGTAAAAATGCAAAAAGGTTTCTGTGAGGGTTAGGTTATAAAATCCATAAAATGCATGGAAGTCTATGGAGAGTCCTCACAATGATATAACAACTCATTTGTGTGTGTGTGTGTGTGTTTGTGAGTCTGTGTGTGTGCTTGTGAGTGTGTGTTACTTAAAGAGAGCAAACATACTGTACATACATACATACTTACAAAGTCATAATTCATGTCTTTCTACTTTTTCATATTATTTTATTATTCATACATACAGTATATCAATTTTATATAATATATTTATATAATATATAATAATTTTTCATATTGTTATTTGTCAGATTGCTTAATTTTATGTTATGTGCTATATTCTGCATTTTTGCACCCTTGAAGTGCACTTCGGGAAGGGGACACCACTCGAAGAGTCATTCCAAACAAAAGTAAGAAAGTTTATTTTTTCACAAAGGGCCCTTTTACAAGAATTTAGTGAAGGGTACATTCAAACTGTAATGTCATGCTCCCTTTAGAGAGCCCACATCAAGAGCTTTGTCTTTTGTTGTGAGTAGGGCATAGGGATGATCACTTTAATTGGAATTCGCCCATTGTCTCACAAGTTTGAGATAAAGAGTTTCAATTTCTAGGTCTTCAATGCCATGGGACAATGTTGTGAAGTAGTAATTGTCAATTGACTTTGCATGAAATAGTAACACTTGTTGAATTAATGCTTGTCAGACAAAGCCAGACTTGAGAAAGACGCAATGAAGATTATTCAATAAACTGCTAATTCTTACCATCATGTCATCTCCTGCCTTCTGCTATATTCCCCCTGCTGACTCTTGGGCTGGTTGGAGAGTGAGTTAACATAACAAGCTGTTGATGTTGACTGGTTTTGGATATCAGACAGAACTCTGATATATGGATATATTCTGATGGAGAGAGAGGTCTTGTGAACACTGACTCTAACATGCATACTCATGTCATCACATCTTTGTCTATAGGCTATAAACATAGGCGGTGGTTGAATGAATTGCAGGATAAGGGTACATAAATCAAATTAAGTAAATAAATAATTAGATAACATTTAAAATACAAATTAATTTCAAGATTTTCAAATGGCAGGTTCTGCCTACTGTACAATGTTCACACTGCAAACAAAACACTCTAAATGAATAAATTGTTGAATATTGTTATTTGCACAGACACCAGTATTCATATTGATAATTATACATCTCAAATTGATGCCTATCAATCCATCATTCTTTATATAGTCAGTCTCTTTATTAGGCCTGGATAATACTAGGCACCTCATTACACATAGGTCACAATTCAATATATCACAATATCATGATTCAATTCAGTTACGATTCACAAGCTATATATATATATATATATATATATATATATATATATATATATATATATATATATATATACACACACACACACACACACTCTACCGGTCAAAAGTTTTGAAACACTTACTCATTCTTTATTATAATTTTTTTCACATTTTAGAATAATAGTAAAGTCATTAAAACTATGGAATAACATAAATGTAACTATGGGAATTATGTTGTGACTAAACAAAATCCAAATTAAATCAAAACTGTTATATTTTAGCATCTTCAAAGTAGTCACCCTTTGCCTAGAATTTGCAGACATGTACTCTTGACATTTTCTCAACCAACTTCTTGAGGTATCACCCTGGGATGCTTTTTAAACAGTATTGAAGGAGTTCCCATCCATGTTGGGCACTTATTGGCTGCTTTTCTTTATTATTTGGTCCAAGTTATCAATTTCAAATTATTTTTTATTTTTTTAATAACATTTTTGTTTTATAATGAAATAAATTAATATGGTGGCACAATTATATTTTTGTCTGCAAAACTAATTTCAAACATTTAAGCATACGCCTTCAGATCAAAAGATTTTTAAGATCATGAGAAACATTTCAGTCAAGTGTTTCAAAACTTTTGACCGGTAGTGTATATACAGTATATTTAAGCAATATCACACGAGCAAGAGTGCGATATGTCCCTACATCAGCACTGCTGTGATTCCGAGTGCCGTAGGTAATCACAGCAGTGCTGATGTAGGGACATATCGCACTCTTGCTCGTGTGATATTGCTTATATACAACAGTTCAATGAACAAGTACATTTAAAAAAATTAGGAAAAACTGAGTACGGTCATAAAAACGCATTTGTGCATGGAACTACTTTCTTACGCGACGGATCAGAATCTGCCATTGCTGGTTCAAACCAAATGCGCTATATTATGTATATATATAAACAGTGGCTGACGCCGATTCACTTCACGTCACCAACTGGCTCATATTACACACAAGAATGATCTTTTGCCACCACCTGCTGGCTAAAAGTGGAGTGGTGGTGGCGTAGTGGACTAAAGCACTGAACAGGTACACAGAAGGTTGAGCAAGGCACTTAACTCCAGGTTGCTCCAGGGAGATTGTCCCTGTAATAAGGGCACTGTAAGTCACTTTGGATAAAAGCGTCTGCCAAATGTAAATGTAACATATGTAATGTAAAAAAAAAGACAAACAGTAGCTCTTAACACATATGCACTGCTCTTACACTTTAGTTTAGAATGGCACAAACACAAGCAGAGTGATACACACACAGTGAAGTGTCCGAGTGCTGATGGAGTCAGACCATCAGTGCGCATGGAACGTCTCTTGTCCAATCAGATTTGAGGACTGGAACTAACTGTTGTATATATATATATATATATATATATATATATATATAAAATAGCTTGTGAATCGTAACTGAATTGAATCATGATATTGTGATGTATCGTGATATATTGAATTGAGACCTATGTATGGTGATACGTATCATATATATATATATACACACACACTATATACTGTATATATATATATAATATCAAATGCATAACTACAAACTAATACAAAGTGAATAAATCTAAGCATGATCTTTTACTTCAAGTACTAAGAAAAATATTGACACCGAATGAATCTTAATACAATTACTAAATGACATAATCTTTCACAAATGAACCTCATGAATGCCAAAGTGATGAGGCTTATTAAAAACAACTCTTAGCTTTCTAATTTTACATTTAGGCCTACAATCAGCTTAATCTGTAAATTCTTTATCTAGAAGAGTGTGTTCGCAGACAGGCTAAACTTTGTAATGAATTAAGACCGCAATTGTTTTAAAATTTCACATGCTTTAAAAACTCTAAAAAGTAAAATGTAGAAAAATATATCCTTAATATTATAAATGATCTTAAATCCTACATTATGTTCATTAATTGTCATGTCAGCGACATACAAACAATGAGCTAAAACGAAATTAGAGAATTTTTATAAAATCATATGCAACACGTTCCTACATGTGTTGACGCGTTGCTAACATGTACCTATGGCGTCTGGTTGGAGGTGCGAGTAACTGATCGTCTTTCCAACGTGTTGTCTATGTGTGAAGACACGTAGTAACACGTTTTTTATTTATTTTATTTTTTTATTACCTTCATTTAACTTCGGATGCTTCAGATGTATCCTCCAACTAGTCCATGTTTGATTATTGCAGTGGCTGATTTTGCAATTTATGTGTAGTATTATTAAAGTTATATAAAGTGTAATCCTGCGGCTTCTTTATTAACAAACCATGGAACTGCTTTGATGGCTAATTTGCTCATAAATTAAGTCCTGGCGGGACATTTTTATCATCTTATCTCAAGAGGTCTGAGGGTGCTTTCACACTTGGTTCGGTTGCTTGGACCGAACCCGAGTTCGTTTCCTCCACCTCCCGCTGCCTGCACTGGTCTGTGTTCACATCATATTATTTGGGTTTGAACCACGGTCTGATTACATCATCAGCCTGTGTACGAGCGGCAGCTGTTTACCACTGTAACTAGGTAACAACTCGAGAAGACGTCACTGTGTTAAGTGAAGTATTAAAATTTGTCTCTTTGGATTTACCACGAAAACTTGCCATGCATAGAACAACACTAGTGTTTGTCTCCCGCAGATGCATTGAATGTGCAATGATTTGATGAATATTTGCCAGTGTCAGAAGATCATTGTCTATGCGTATCATGTACTTTAACTCACTTTAATTTGTGAAAAGCAAATATTCTATCTTCAGAGAGATTTTCTTTTTCTGTGTTGCGACTGGAGACGTTTTTAACATTTCAAATGGCAAATTCTGGTCATCATAACACAAGTTATTGTGGTTTCAATTTGTTATTGTGTAAATATGTAGACACTTGATTAATGCACATTTTGTGAATGTCTCCCAACAGATCTAATTCAAATCACTGGTATTTAAAAAAAAAAAATGTAAAACAATTTTTACTTGAATTTGACATGAAGGTTCTTATATTGTGCAGAGCAGGCGCGAGGCTACATAAGGGCCAGAGTAGCACTGGTCCACACAGATTGACGGCTGGTCCACCCAATCAAAACTGTAGGAATATACTAACAGTTTGCAAATAAAAAGAAACTGCATTTTGTTGCACACAATATAGCTTACATGCAAGACAATCAGCATATTCCTGTTATATAATTAGAAAAATTAGCTTTTTATTTCAATTAAAAAGTTCGATATGATTATGGTGAACTGAAATGGGTTGGGGCGTGCTCATTTTCTCTGCACTGCACAGCTCTCTACACTCATGCCTGTAAACAAATCAGCTTAGCACCAAGATAATTTATCCACGCTTTGTCTCGCTTATTTTATTATTATTATTATTATTATTATTATTATTTTATGTGGGAGTGTGGTAGATGTTTCTGTAGATGACATGGCAGGGTATGAAATTATTGGGTAATTTTGCTCGTCGTCTACCCGCAACTGTGGCAGGCGATCTATAAGAAGTCTCGAAGTAACAAATGACAAGAAACGCCAATAGACACAAATATGCACGTTTGAAGAAGCACACTTGATTATATTTTGAAAAACAGTGGGAAGAAATGCAGTCGATGCGCATCTCTGATTTGTTGTGTGTTCAGAGGTTTATTGCACCCGGAGTGCATGCATGTCTCACGGAACACGCATATGATGAGTTCCAGAGGTGGGTAGTAATGTGCTACATTTACTCCATTACATTTACTTGAGTAACTTTTTGGAAAGAATTTTACTTTTAGAGTGGGTACTTATTTCTCCCAAGTAAATTTCAATGAAATGTTTTTACATTTATTTTGTTACAATGGGTGGCGTTCCTGTCATTATATTACTGGGTTTAATATTAATTCATGTGTAATTTATTGAGAGATTATTGAATGGGACTTTTACGACAGTGGAAGTTCAGCTGCACACACTGTCACAGACTGTCAGTCAAGCAGAGTCTTTCCCAGCGCCCTCGCGGGGTATTGGAAACTATCGCAGCTACTTTGAGCTTATTATCAGTATAAATCCATGTAAACATCCAAGTTAAGTAGAAATGCCTTTTGCTCTGCACAACGTGTAAATGACAACAGGAGCGCAAACAGACAGCACTTCTGCACGTGCACAGCGAGGTGCACGCGTGAGAGATGTGCGGGTGCGAGGCGCTTGCATGGTGAAGAGGGGGTTAGTGCGCTAAGCAGGTGCGTACTCTGCGTTTAGGGAGTGGCGGTACTGTGTACAGAACTAATGATCTAAATAATTTCGACACTGAAAACTGTAACTACACTGAACTAACAACTAAAAGCTATGAAATAACAAAAGTAGGCATTCATAAAACATGATATTGCTTTGGTTTATATTTCAGCATTATATATAAATTTCCATGTGGGACACTGTTCACGTTTTCACCGTAATAATTACTAGAAAGTTTTCCAAACCTCTCTTCTTATTGACAAATTCATCCAGATCTGACAAGAGCCCTTAAAGTTCACCTAAAAATAAAAATTCTCTCATCATTTACTCACCCTCATGCCAGATTTGTATGACGTCCTTTCATCAAAACAAAATATGTTAGACAGAATGTTAGGGACTGACAATCTTGGTCACCATTCACTTTCAAATTACAGAGAAAAAAAAAAACACATTCACTAAACGTAAATGGTGACTCAGGCTAACATTGTCTAAAATCTCCTTATTGTGTTGCATGGAAGAAAGAAAGTCATACAGGTTTAGAACAACACAAAGATGAATGATGACAGGATTTCCATTAATAATAATAATGAAAATAATAATTATATTATACAGTACATGTCAAATGTGTATTATGTAATGGAATATAGGGGAGTTAATGTCCATTATGTAATTTATGAAAGTAATGAGTTACTCACTACTTGAGTACTCTTTAATTGGATACTTTCTTACTCTTCCTCAAGTAATTATTTATGTTAGCACTTTTAATTCTACTTGAGTATTTTTTTTTTTTAAGTAATTGTACTTTTACTTGAGTACAGTTTATGGCTACTCTACCCACCTCTGATGATTTGTCACTATTCCTTCTCTGTCCGTAATCTGGGAACAATTTGCAGGAATAGTGACATCTGTGAGAACGCTGAATATGATCTCATACTATCTCAGGATGTAAGGACATTGGGACGACAGATTAATTGTCATATGTGTCATAATTCAGTAGCTACAACCTCAGAAATGGTTCTTGAACAAGAAGTTTCTCTTCTGTGCTTGTCTACTCTTTAGTCTCCTATTGAATGTATCATTTCCCAACTCTAAAGGACAGTTGTTAAATAGAACATCTGATTCACTCGTGTTTTTCACCAGACCTCTTATTTTACAGACTACTAATGAAAATAAATTTTGCAACATTGCAGAAGCTCCATGAAGCCCAGAACGTCAGCCAAAGGAGAGTTGTCAGGTTAAATAAAGATTCGATCTTAGGGGAAATAGCCAACAACTGTTCAAAGCAGGAGGACTGAAAAGTGTCTAATAATAATAATGTTGATTTCATTATATCTTGCATATCAATTTATTATATTTATTTCTATGGCCATTTCATTTTTAATTGCATCAATATGACCTATTAAGGTAAATTATTAATAATTAACTTAATAATTGTTCAGAAACAAATAGGCCTAATTATTGTTATTGTACCTGTAATTATGCAACTCTAAGTATTAAGCTAACTGTAAATGAGCAAATATTGACTCATAACAGCAGAGGAAAGGTGCACACTTGTCGGGGGATGTAAAAAAGTGGAATTAGAATTGGAATGTGAAGTGGTAATTATGTTACAGACCTATGAGGTTGCAAATAAGACACAGAATTACCCAGTACATTACGTAACTGGACCATTCTGGGTAAGCTTGGGACATTAGGAGGACGTGAAGATTAGGTTGTGAATTAGTAATTTAATGGTAATGAAATTATGGGCCAATGACACTACAGTTACGTTGTCAGTAAGTCATGGACTTACCAAAATATTATGAATATATTACGTAACTGGGCCATTCTAGGTAAGCTTGCAAAATTAGGAGGACGTAAAGACAACATTATGGTCATATAATGGTAATGAAATTACGAGCCTGAGATGTTGCAGGTACGTTGCCTATTAGTAAATCATGAAATTACCAAAAAGGACAAATAAATTACGTAACTGGTATGTCGTGTGTTAGCAGAGATATTACCATTTTATCTTATATGTTTGATATAATGTAGTTAAGAATTACATTATTGTACAATTGTACAATGTCGAGCCTTTATTGTTCAGAAGATGGTGTCAATATATCAGCTTTGATATTAATCCTGAAAAGTTTCTGAACTGCTTTAAACTGTTTGCGAAAAGTTTAATAGTACAGTACTGTGTAAAAGTTTTAGGCATTTTTGTAAAATGCTGTAAAGCGTGGAGTTTTCAAAAATAATGTCATAAATAGCTTTTATTTATCAATCAACTTCATACAAAGTGCAGTAAATATAAAATAGCTAAATCAATATTTAAATATTTAAATCAAAGACCATCCTTTGTCTTTAAAACCACACAAATTCTCCTAGGTACACTTGCACAAAGTTTTTCAATAGTGTTGGCAAGTAAGCTGTTCCAGGTTTAATGAAGAGCTTGACACAGTTCTTCTATGGATTTAGGTTGCCTTGATTGCTACATTCTCTTCATATAATCCCAGATTTATAGTATGGCTTATTGTTCTTCTATTCAGTTCTATGTGCTAAAGAGGTTAAAATTTAAAATGAATATTTCCTACTGACACACTAAAGCAAAAGATAGAAAATAGCCATCTTAAGACAAATATTTTTGTGAACCATCTAATGTGCCCGAGACTTCTGCACAGTACTGTAAATGTAAACAATGATAGAAACATGTTTATTATTGGGAAGAAAACAGAAATATAAGAAAATGGGGGTATATATGAATATGTCTTACAGACAAAACTCTGGAAGCTCAGACGAGATCCAGGAGAAGGAAAGGTTGTCTGGCCAAGAAACTGTGAAAGAAGGCTCTAAAGCCTCTCTTAATGCTGCACATGACATCATCTGGAGATTCAATAGATTTCCTTGAAAGAGGGATACAGAGACTGACTATATAAGGAATGATGGATTGATACGCATCAATTTGAGATGTATAATTTTCTAAATGAATACTGGTGTCTGTGCAAATAACAATAATCAACAGTTTATTCATTTGGGGTGTTCTGTTTGCAGTGTGAACATTGTACAGTAGGCAGAACCTGCCATTTGAAAATCTTATAATTAATGTATGGATTCAGATTGGAAAATTTTATTTGTATTATAAATGTTATCTATTTATTTATTTACATACATTTATTTACGTACCCTTATCCTGCAATTAATTCACCCACCGCCTATGTATATAGCCTATAGACAAAGATGTGATGCTATGTACAGTATTCAGTGATATGCTTAGAATATGAAAACATGAGAGGCAGTGAAGATGCATGTTAGAGTCAGTGTTCACAAGAACTCTCTCTCTCCATCAGAAGATATCCATATATCAGAGTTCTGTCTGATATCCAAAACCAATCAACATCAACAGCTTGTCATATTAACTCACTATCCTACTAGTCCAAGAGTCAGCAGAGTCAGCAGGGGGAATATAGTAGAAGGCAGGAGATGAAGTGATGGTAAAAATGAGCTGTTTATTGAATAATTTTAATTGCGTCTTTCTCAATGCTCAGTCTGATTTTGTCTGACCAGCACTAATTCAACAAGTATACATGTATGTATATACGTACAGCATGTTGCTCTCTTTAAGTAACACATACTCACAAGCACACACACAAGCACACACACACACATGTTGGTGCAGCTATCATTATCAGGATTCTACATAGACATGATGGGCCTCATGTATTCAGATAGAAGACAAAGGCAGGCCTAACACAGTCGTAAAACCTAACTCAGGCCCACATACGAAGTCATAAATCTTACTGATAAAAACTGTGCCAAAATCAAACAAAGGGAGTCCAAAACAGACTACAAATCCCACGAAGCCTTGCTCACTAAAGGATCGAACTCTCAACTCCTATTGGATGAGGCACACAACAGAACGTCCCTCAACCACGACATCATCAGGAGTAGAAATACCTCTGAAATGCTTCCGGGATTTGCTTCCAGCAACTTTGCTCGCCATGTGTAGATGCAGCTCATCGCTGCAAGGAAGTAACGTACGACTTGAAACTGTGGCCATACAATCTCCATCTTGCTGGACAAGTTGAGATTACTCTGTGTTCCACCGAACACTCTAACGGATCCGAGGGAGACTGCCGAGCAATCCGCATCTTCATCCGTTTGCCTGCAGAAGTGAAGAGATAAAAGATTTCTCTTCCATCTTCAATCAAGTCGATGTCGCTGATTTCTCCGCCAGCCCGCCGAGAATCAGCAGCCGTACCACCCACCGACAGAGCGAGGAAACGGCCTCCGTCATCACCCGAGCCTCGAGGAACCGAGTCGGAGTTAAAGGACGGATGAACACACATTCTTTTTTTTTTTCAAAATCAAATCACTTTATTGTCACACAGCCATATATACAAGTGCAATGGTGTGTGAAATTCTTGGGTGCAGTTCCGATCAACATAGCTGTCGTGACAGTGATGAGACAGTACCAATTTACAATAACATCAAATTAACACAGCACAATTTAAACATCTGATATACACATAATTACACTCAACAATATATAAATAATAACATACACTGTACAGTATGCAATACGCACTATATAGCTACACATTATTCAATAAAAACAAAAAATAAAAATATATAAAAAAGTATATATAGTATATATAGAATGTACAGTATTGTACTATATTGACATTCAGGCTGTCGGTTGATAGTCAGTTGTTAAGAGAGAATATAATATAATAATAATATAATTTATGACAGTCCGGTGTGAGATATAAGAGTAAGGGTAATAAAGTGCAGTGCTGATGTATTTGATCGTGGGAGGTCAAGAGTTCAGAAGTCTGATTGCTTGGGGGAAGAAGCTGTCATGGAGTCGGCTGGTGTGGGTCCTGATGCTGCGATACCGCCTACCTGATGGTAGCAGTGAGAACAGCCCATGGCTCGGGTGGCTGGAGTCTCTGATGATCCTCCGAGCTTTTTTCACACACCGCCTTGTATATATTTCCTGGAGGGAGGGAAGCTCACCTCCGATGATGTGTTTGGCAGTTCGCACCACCCTTTGCAGTGCTTTGCGGTTGTGGGCGGTGCAATTGCCATACCAGGCGGAGATGCAGCCAGTCAGGATGCTCTCTACAGTGCAGGTGTAGAACCGTGTGAGGATGTGGCGGTTCATTCCAAACTTCCTCAGCCGTCTCAGGAAGAAGAGGCGCTGATGAGCCTTCTTCACAACGACTTCAGTGTGGATGGACCATGTGAGTTCCTCAGTGATGTGGACACCCAGGAATTGAAGCTGCTGACTCTCTTTCCTCCTCATGCGATTCAAGTAAGAGGTTTACGTCTGGGCAGAGATAGAATATTATAGCGTGTTATTCTTGTGTATCAAAGTTATTGCTTGTACAGTTTACGGACCACCGAGTCCGCTCATTGCGGCTAATACTCAGGATATTAATTATCACGAATGAGATTTGCTGTAATGTAGTCCAACCACATTGGACTGTTGTGCATTTCCGCCATCGCAGGTGAGACTAACTGAGGCAAACTCCACCCCCCCCCCCCCCACCCCCACACACACACACACACGACCCCTCACAAACATTCTCGCACACATTTTTGGCTAGTAGATAGCTTCGTGATAAAGCTCAGCTCTGTCCCTAAGCTATCGTACAAGTGGATACATGCGGTAGCTGGTAGACGCCATTGACTGGTTTCTCTCCGCCCACATTCGCGGCCATATTCTCTGGCCGGAAGTCTCGTGTGACATTCTCTCCACGAGAGTCACGTCCGCCATTTTGTGTGCGTCCCTCCTTACAAACACACACACTCGCTTTCACACACACACACACCCTCATGTGTTATAGGATTATTCTGATTTCCATATCTAATCATATCACTGTTTAGTTTGTAGTTGTAAGTCGGAAGTTTATTGACTGCATTGTATTAATTATTAATTGATATTATTAATAATTATCAAAGATAATTATTAATTATTGCTAATAACCAAACCCGCTTCTAAACGTAGCACACTACATTTACTGGAGCCCCATATGAGGTTTTAATGGGTTAGATTCAATTAATAAATTTAAATATTAATTAATAACTAAATAAATAATTATTAATTATTTCTGATAGTAACACTGATCTAAACAACCACTAAAGCCCTACAGACATAATGATATGTATACTGTACGAACTATAGATTCTATCCCCTAACCCAATACACGGGTGCTTTTCTTGCACGACAGCAAGTCATTGACCTTTTTTCTAAATAAAATAGGTATCATGATATTAAAGTCTCAGCATAAAGTGTAGCTATTTGTATTTAAATTGTAATAGGCTACGTGTAATTTTGCGATTGTCCTGCAGGTGTCTGCATAAGTCTCCTTACCATGCTCTTAGCACTATGATTTCTCCAGCCAGGGCCCAGTTTCCCAATAACGATTGATCTTAGCGGCTAAAAGCGTTTTCTACAAGCGATTTTACCATCTGTGATTATTTTTATCATGCGTTGCAGAAAACTGCACTTAACATAAGCGTGATGACGTGCTTCAAGTGCTACTTTTACTTAAATGTGAGTGTTGTGTCGCTTGTCACTGAAACTTTATACATATAATTTACTTCGCAGGGTAATGTTTAAGCTACGTTTATTTTCTTGAATACTCAATCTAAATAACTACATAATTAAAATGTGGTTTTGTGATCATTTTGTGCAAAATTAACAATCTATTACCTTTAGACTATCACTGCTTCATTCATCAGATGTTCATTTGCAATGTTTCGTTTTCACATTCTGTAGGTCGAGGTGCAATTGCTTCCAGGGTCAGTGAAGACATATGTTAATGGTATGCAGTTAGCCACTGAGTCCTTATGAACGAGTCCTTAAGTGTCTGAGAGGAAGATGAGGAGGTTGTAGAAGACGAGGAAGGAGGGAAGAAGGCAGACGCAAACAACACATTTACTGAGACGCAAACGACACTTTTAGTGAGATAATCCGTGAGACCCATAAGACACTTTCAGTGAGATGCAAACGACACGTTCAGTGAGACGTAAACGACACGTTCAGTGAGATGTAAACGACATGTTCATTGAGACGCAAACGACACGTTTAGTGAGACATTCAGTGAGACACAAACAACACGTCCAGTGAGACACAAACAACACGTCCAGTGAGACGCAAACGACACATTCAGTGTCAAAAATACGTGAATTTTAACACGTCAACAATGCATGAATTTTAACACTTTAACAACATGTTAACAACACGTGATCTCAGACGTCAATTTCACATACTTCTGAGCCATTTGGCCACTTGTCCAGTTTGAATGGGTGAGTGTCATAAGTTCCCATTGGCTGCTGAGCACTAGGGTTAAACCATTTCTGTAAGCCTAGGGGTTGCCTACCACTCATCATTGTTGCCGGAATTGGGCTACTTTAAACTATTTCTGTGGATTGATTTTTTGTTCTGTGGGTTGGATGTTTGACAGTGACACATTTAAATGAAGGCTCCGGGTCTGTACTGGCTTATGTAATTGTTAAAATGGTCTGAGACCATGCAATGTGCAAAAGCCTAGAACTGTGTGGAGCTGCTATTGTGCTCGCAAATAGAGCACATACTGTACAGAGCGCATGCAGACAGAGACTCTCGAGCGCACTTTCCTCTCTTGCGAGTAGTGCTGGGCAGTTTGCAGATCATTCAACAACGGTTGATTCACTCAGATGTTTCAAAACGATTCACAGCCACGGACATCACAATGTTACAAGAAGGAGGGCATCAGAGAGTGAGCTTATTGTCTCTGACTTTGCCTGTTTTTTGATTGCTGTCTGTTCACTATGCATGTATATGCTTGCCAACCAAATGAAAGGGACCTGATCATTTTGATCAAACGAAAGAGTTATGAAGAGTTATCACTTATAGCCATCTGAATTTTCCATTGATGATCAACCTTTTGGTTAACAAACACATTAGTGGACATTCATCAAAATTTAGTTTTCTAACATTAAAAACAACAATTGTGTGGGCAAAAAAGTTACTGCAGTGGTACTCGCTCAGTGCTGGTTTAGGATACAGACCATTGTAATGAATATTTGTCTTTGGGAAACAACATGAACTTGTTTTTGAGCATTTTAATTCTAGCACAGAAGTGTATTCAGTGCAAGACTCATTCCACCGAGATTTACTGAGAATTCAATGAAATCAAAACTGAGTTGAAGTAGCCAAATATGAGCAGTTCCAACGGAGGCAGTGAACGAGTGTATGGGAGGGGGGCCTTCTGATAGGCCACAGCTTAACAACTCTCTCATGCTGCCTTCAACAGTTTGCTCCACTTCATAATCAAATTTCAATTACATTTTGTGGAGAATTAAAGTTTGAATCAGTATAACTTTTTAGCGATTTATGGTTGTTATGGATGTTTTTTGGGTAATAAAATCAGTGCACAAGACAATGTGTGTATCTAGGTATCAATTGTTTCACTCATTTAAGTGCTGCCAGACCCATGATTTTATTGTCAAATAATGAGAGAAGTCTGCTGCTATTAACAAGGAGCCATCAGACCGTCTGCACGATCTTGGGCCAGGGCGCAATTAAAACTGTTGAACCATATTAATAAATTTGAATACAACGTGCTGTAGCCTATATGTGCATAAAATACAAAATAGGCCTAATGAATGAAAATGTCTGTACTGCATTATCTGCATAGCCTTTTTCAAGTCAATAATTATCCAGCACCAGTACCTCAACTAAGCCTTATATCAGATATATTATTATTATTATTATTATTATTATTATTATTATTATTGTAATATATAATAATAGTCATTCATTCATTCATTCATAATATTCATTAATTTATAATACTCTACTGTCTGATTTGTTTCAAGTCATGGTGTATTGAGCAGTTTGCAGTGGAATCACATCAGTCCCATCTTCAGTCCTAGCCTTTTCATACTGTCAGTAAGCCATTTCATGTCAGTCACATTGCTAAACCAGCATATAAACTGTCAAAAAAGCAGTCATAAAATTAATTCTGGCTGTTATGAAGTGTATAATAGGCTACTCATTAACAATCCAGGCTACTTGTTGCTGTGATCATTGTAGAGCATCTATAATACACAGTTGAAAGTGTTCATGTCCCTTATTTTCTGCATGACTGTTTCCAGGTATTGCAGATATAAACTACTGTATGTGTGTGGTTCTAGAAAGAAACAATAATAAGCTACTTTTCTTTGAACATTTGTGTTTACATAAATGTTATAAAGTGTTTTAACTAACTTCTCATGTAAATGGCTTTAATAAGAATTTTCAGGGTGGCCTAGGACTTCTGCTGCCAGGAAAGCCAAATGAAATTACTACCTGACCTAATTACAAACTCTAATTTTGGAAGGCTGTAAATCAAAATGGATATAACCGGTGTACCTGATAATGTGCCCCCTGCTGGCCATAGCCCTCAATTAAATTAAAATGCTCAAAAAACAAGTTCATGTTGTTTTCCAAAGACAGAAATTCAATACAAAGGTCTGTATCCTAAACCAGCATTGAACAAGTACCACTGCTGTAACTTTTTCCCCCACACAATTGTTAATGTTTTTAATGTTAGAAAACTGAAGTTTGATGAATGGTGTTGAAGCTAGAATGTCCACTAATGTTTTTATAAATTTTATCTTAATGAAATTAATAAATATTAAATAATATTGATAAAACTGCAATCCAAATATTTTATTTTTAGAGGCTACACAAAAAAGGAAGAAAAGGACAAAGAAATAAGAGGATCCATAGCATGTTAAATAGTGGTAGCATAGGAGATAAGTGGTAGGCAACACCTAGGCTTACAGAAATGGTTTAACCCTAGTGCTCAGCAGCCAGTGGGAACTTATGACACTCACCTGTTCAAACTGGACAAGTGGCCAAACGGCTCAGAAGTATGTGAAATTGACGTCTGAGATCACGCGTTGTTAACATGTTGTTGAAGTGTTAAAATTCATGCGTTGTTGACGTGTTAAAATTCACGTATTTTTGACACTGAACGTGTCGTTTGCGTCTCACTGAATGTCTCACTGAACGTGTCGTTTGCGTCTCAATGAACGTGTCATTTACG
This sequence comes from Myxocyprinus asiaticus, assembly GCF_019703515.2. Classification (NCBI taxonomy): domain Eukaryota; kingdom Metazoa; phylum Chordata; class Actinopteri; order Cypriniformes; family Catostomidae; genus Myxocyprinus; species Myxocyprinus asiaticus. The sequence goes on from NC_059380.1 coordinate 11,315,025, forward strand.
TCTCACTGAACGTGTCGTTTGCATCTCACTGAAAGTGTCGAATGGTTCTCACTGATTATCTCACTAAACATGTCGTTTGCGTCTCAGTAAATGTGTTGTTTGCGTCTGCCTTCTTCCCTCCTTCCTCGTCTTCTACAACCTCCTCATCTTCCTCTCAGACACTTAAGGACTCGTTCATAAGGACTCAGTGGCTAACTGCATACCATTAACATATGTCTTCACTGACCCTGGAAGCAATTGCACCTCGACCTACAGAATGTGAAAACGAAACATTGCAAATGAACATCTGATGAACGAAGCAGTGATAGTCTAAAGGTAATAGATTGTTAATTTTGCACAAAATGATCACAAAACCACATTTTAATTATGTAGTTATTTAGATTGAGTATTCAAGAAAATAAACGTAGCATAAACATTACCCTGCGAAGTAAATTATATGTATAAAGTTTCAGTGACAAGCGACACAACACTCACATTTAAGTAAAAGTAGCACTTGAAGCACGTCATCATGCTTATGTTAAGTGCAGTTTTCTGCAACGCATGATAAAAATAATCACAGATGGTAAAATCGCTTGTAGAAAACGCTTTTAGCCGCTAAGATCAATCGTTATTGGGAAACTGGGCCCTGGCTGGAGAAATCATAGCGCTAAGAGCATGGTAAGGAGACTTATGCAGACACCTGCAGGACAATCGCAAAATTACACGTAGCCTATTACAATTTAAATACAAATAGCTACACTTTATGCTGAGACTTTAATATCATGATACCCATTTTATTTATATTTATTTTAACAGACAAGGCTAAAAATAATAGGAAATAAATGCCATACAGAATAGTAGTCAGTATTAATAGATGAAAAGATTAATAGTGAACAAAATTATTTGCGTGGACTAATTGGTAATAACAAAGTGGAAGCATGATTGTTGCAAAGAACAGTATAAATTAAAATCAGAGAGAGAAAAAAAAGGTCAATGACTTTCTGTCGTGCAAGAAAAGCATCCGTGTATTGGTGTATCATCCTCATCTCCTCTTCCTCTCCGACACCTAAGGACGCTTTAGCTCTCACCACATGCTGTGTAGAATTGCGTTTACCATTATCACTTTTGGGAGTAAAGAGTAGACCTCCGCTTGATTGGTGAATGTCCCTAAAGCACAGTTTCCTCAAATCTGTATGCGCTCCGCAATAACCCGCTGAAACTCGTAATATTAAATTAATGCTTGTGATTAGCAGGATCATACTTGAGGCCTCCGCTGTCTTCACTGATCCTAGAAGCTTTCATCTTGACCCACAGAATAATTTGTGAAAACCAAATTTTACAAATTTTATCTGATTATGGTAGCAGTGATTGCGTAAAATAGATTGTTAATGGGTCAGTCCATCTCAAGTTGTCCAATAATTTTAAAGTTTGATGAGTGATTGATTACCTCTATGTATTGGTATTGCAGAACCACCATTTTTTTATTTTTATTTTACTTGATTTAACCACGACAGCCATATTTGTGTCATGGCACACAACAAATTTAGGTTATACAGCTGTTTAGGGAAACCTCAATATCTCAGCTCAGGATGGTCCTGGCTCCTTGGAGCAAAAACTGATCTCTAGAGCACATTACAAGGTACAGACACATATATAAACATTTTGCACATTCTTGTTCCTTAGACTTAGAACTTAAGTCCTAATATAATGCTCAAGATTACTCAAAGTTCCACTTTTATAGTCAGTTTATAATGGGAAGGGTTTGAGTCTCAGTCTTAATTTTTTAGGGGGTACCTAGATAAGTATAAGTGTGCATGCAGAACATTTCAGGTTTGAGACTTTTTTTTATGAGGGTGAGAAAGTGCAATTATTTTGAAATTCCCCTCACTTTCGGGTTGAATATCCCTGGTGTGGGACCAGATAGGAACCTGACATTTTAACAGAAATAATTCCTAAAATTTTGAGTTTGAGTTTCCACTGGTTACAGAGCTAGGGCTAGTAAAACTCTGGGGAAAGGTCTACTTTATTCATGCATTTTGAGAAATGCACAGATGTAATAAGCATCACAAATAATACAAATAAACAGTATTTTACAGTAATTATGTTTATTATTGACATACAATAGCTTATGCGTGTCAGTGAGGCCTAAAACGTTACTACTTTTGATATTGGCAACAGTAAAGCATGATCTATCACAGGGTTCTTCAAAAAGTTAATAAACAATAGCGTTTAGTTTTAAGTAACCTTAATGGACTGTATGTGGAGTTTAAAAATCAGCACCCAGAGTTAAAGATAGGGAGATCAAAATTTTGTGAACTGAGGCCAAAATGGTGTGTGCTGGCAGGAGCATCTGGAACTCACACTGTCTGTGTCTGCACACAGTATCAGAACATTAAGCCGATGGTTGGGACAGCAAAGCTAAAAGTGGACTACAAGGACCTGATGGAACTTCTAGTCTGTGACATAAACAGTTATGACTGCATGCTCAACAAATGTGACCAGTGTCCAGGTATAGAGGCCTTACTGCAGATGCTTGAAGATTCAGACAAAGATGACACATTTCCACATTTCACATTCCTAAGCAGTGGGTTATGACTGACAGAGCAGATATGATCACTGTCGTTCTCCCTAGGTTTGAATTCTCTGTTTCTCTGGCTGAGAAACTCAATGTGTTAAAGACACACCATTGGTCATCAGCATGGAAAACTGATGTTTTTGTAAAATTCTTCCACCCACCTGGACCAAGAACATCCTTCAAAATGTCTACTGAGGACCAAGTGTGGGTTCCCATGAACAATGTTCGCAGAAAACTGACACCTGCCGAACTGACTACTGTCACCGGATGCTCCCACAACATTTCAGAGCGACTGAGTGAGGAAATCTCACAGCTTCTAATAAAAAAATGTACATGTAAACGTAAAATACTGTTCTTTTTTGTTATTCGTTATGCTTATATTACATCTGTTCATTTCTCAAAATGCATGAATAAAGTAGGCTTTTCCCCAGATTTCTACTAGCCCTAGCTCTGTAACTAATCTAAAACTTTTACAGCAGAATGCTACTATAGAGGACTTTTTTCTGTGAAAATTTCAGGTTCCCATCTGGTCCCCCACCAGAGATATCCAACCTGAAAGTGAGGGGAATTATTATTTTTTATTTTTTTTTATTTTTATTTTTTTTAATTGCACTCTCGCCCCCACAAAAAATAAATAATAATAAGAGAAGTCTCAGACCTGAAATGTTCTGCATGCACACTATACTTACCTAGGAATCCCCTAAAAATTAAGACTGAGACTCGAACCCTTCCCATTATATATTGACCCTAATAGTAGAACTTTGAGCAATCTTGAGCATTACATTAGGACTTAAGTTCTAAGTCTAAGGAACAAGAATGTGAAAAATGTTTATACAGGTACATGTACATTGTAATCAGAATCATATTTAAAATGAACAAGGAATTTGTCATGGTGACAGAAGCTCCCAGTGCAAAGAGAATTAAAAAAAAAATCTACATATACAACATATACATACAAACATTTTATATATTCATATTAACATATATACAGGTGCATCTCAATAAATTAGAATGTCGTGGAAAAGTTCATTTATTTCAGTAATTCAACTCAAATTGTGAAACTCGTGTATTAAATAAATTAAATGCACACAGACTGAAGTAGTTTAAGTCTTTGGTTCTTTTAATTGTGATGATTTTGGCTCACATTTAACAAAAACCCACCAATTCACTATCTCAACAAATTAGAATATGGTGACATGCCAATCAGCTAATCAACTCAAAACACCTGCAAAGGTTTCCTGAGCCTTCAAAATGGTCTCTCAGTTTGGTTCACTAGGCTACACAATCATGGGGAAGACTGCTGATCTGACAGTTGTCCAGAAGACAATCACTGACACCCTTCACAAGGAGGGTAAGCCACAAACATTCATTGCCAAAGAAGCTGGCTGTTCACAGAGTGCTGTAACCAAGCATGTTAACAGAAAGTTGAGTGGATGGAAAAAGTGTGGAAGAAAAAGATGCACAACCAACCGAGAGAACCGCAGCCTTATGAGGATTGTCAAGCAAAATCGATTCAAAAATTTGGGTGAACTTCACAAGGAATGGACTGAGGCTGGGGTCAAGGCATCAAGAGCCACCACACACAGACGTGTCAAGGAATTTGGCTACAGTTGTCATATTCCTCTTGTTAAGCCACTCCTGAACCACAGACAACATCAGAGGCGTCTTACCTGGGCTAAGGAGAAGAAGAACTGTGATCCAAAGTCCTCTTTTCAGATGAGAGCAAGTTTTGTATTTCATTTGGAAACCAAGGTCCTAGAGTCTGGAGGAAGGGTGGAGAAGCTCATAGCCCAATTTGCTTGAAGTCCAGTGTTAAGTTTCCACAGTCTGTGATGATTTGGGGTGCAATGTCATCTGCTGGTGTTGGTCCATTGTGTTTTTTGAAAACCAAAGTCACTGCACCCGTTTGCCAAGAAATTTTGGAGCATTTCATGCTTCCTTCTGCTGACCAGCTTTTTAAAGATGCTGATTTCATTTTCCAGCAGGATTTGGCACCTGCCCACACTGCCAAAAGCACCAAAAGTTGGTTAAATGACTATGGTGTTGGTGTACTTGACTGGCCAGCAAACTCACCAGACTTGAACCCCATAGAGAATCTATGGGGTATTGTCAAGAGGAAAATGAGAAACAAGAGACCAAAAAATGAAGATGAGCTGAAGGCCACTGTCAAAGAAACCTGGGCTTCCATACCACCTCAGCAGTGCCACAAACTGATCACCTCCATGCCACGCCGAATTGAGGCAGTAATTAAAGCAAAAGGAGCCCCTACCAAGTATTGAGTACATATACAGTAAATGAACATACTTTCCAGAAGGCCAACAATTCACTAAAAATGTTTTTTTTATTGGTCTTATGATGTATTCTAATTTGTTGAGATAGTGAATTGGTGGGTTTTTGTTAAATGTGAGCCAAAATCATCACAATTAAAAGAACCAAAGACTTAAACTACTTCAGTCTGTGTGCATTGAATTTATTTAATACACGAGTTTCACAATTTGAGTTGAATTACTGAAATAAATGAACTTTTCCACGACATTCTAATTTATTGAGATGCACCTGTATATGTAAACAGTGAAATAAGAATAAAAAATATGATACAACAGAAATATATACAGGAAACTACAGTAGGGCTATCATGTTGTTCAAATACAGTATGCTATACACAGATATACGGTAATGTGCAAAGTGGTTTAATGTATTGTGCAGAAGAGGTAGGATATGTCAAATAAATATAAATGGAATATAAATCTGAATGAATAATTGAATATGCACATGATTGTATTGCCACAATGGAGAGTATTGAGGCAGTTTTAATTGTTCATAAGGTAAATGGCCTGAGGTAAGAAACTTCTTGTGCCTGACTGTTCTGTTGCTCAGTGCTCTGTATCACAGTTCAAAAAGATAGTGTGCTGGGTGAATGGGGTCCAACGCGATTTGCCCAGCCCATTTCCTCACTCTGGAGGTGTACAGTTCTTGGAGGGTGGGAAGGTGAGAACCAATAATCCGTTCAGCTGTCCGGACTATCCTTTGAAGTCTTCTGATGTCTGACTTGGTAGCTGAACCAAACCAAGAGTCATAGAAGTGCAGAGGACAGACTCAATTACTGCTGAGTAGAACTGGATCAGCAGCACATGTGGCAGGTTGAACTTTCTCAGCTGGCGAAGGAAGTACAACCTCTGTGGGCCTTTTTCACAGTGAAGTCAATGTGGGTCTCCCACTTCAGGTCCTGTGAGATGATAGTGCCCAGGAAATGTAAGCGCAGCATAGTTCTAGCGGGAAGATTAGCAGCTGCACATCATCGCACCATTAGCTAGGTAACTCCTAGCCAATCACGTGTAAGTCTTTGCTTTATAAATCTGCTCACAATCTATCAAATTGCTGTTTCAGTGTGCTAACACGGCAACCTCCACCACCCCACCGCCACCAGTTGAGTCCCATCCTGCATGGGGTTGGATTCTCACCCCTGCCTCCTATCTCCGGCAGGATCTGATGGTTCCGAGTACAACAACTTCGGACCGCCAGACGGGGCTTACGCCAAAGAGAGGCATTATATTTCTGTTTTATATTCATCAAATAAATGTAATCTAAAACTTTACTCACATCTGCGTGTCTTCCTGATAGAACCTGAATGACTCCACTGCTGCCACAGTGCTATTTAGAATGGTGAGCGGGGTTGATGCTGGGGTGTTCCTCCTAAAGTCCACTATCATCTCCACTGTTTTGAGCGTGTTCAACTCCAGGTTGTTTTGACAGCACCAGTGAGCCAGCTGTTCAACCTCCCTTCTGTAAGCAGACTTGTCGTTATCTGGGATAAGGCTGATGACTGTAGTGTTGTCTGCAAACTTCAGGAGCTTGACAGAGGGGTCCTTAGCAGTGCAGTCATTTGAGTACAGGGAGAAGAGTAGTGAGGAGAGCACACATCCCTGGGGGGCACCATTGCTGATTGTACATGTGCTGGAAGTGAATTTTCCCAGTCTTACTAACTGCTGCCAATCTGTCAGAAAGCTGGTGATCTACTGACAGATAGAGGTGGGAACCGAAAGCTGACTTAATTTATTCCATAGGAGAGCAGGGATGATGGTGCCCACAAATAGGATCCTTGCATAAGTCCCTGGTCTGTCTAGATGTTGCAGTATATAATGCAATCCCATACTGACTGCATCATCTACAGACCTGTTAGCTCGATAGGCAAACTGCAGGGGATCCAGAAAGGGTCCAGTGATGTCCTTCAGGTGGGTCAACACCAGTCTCTCAAATGACTTCATGACCACAGATGTCAGGGGGACAGGTCTGTACTCAGAGTCCTGCAATCTTGGGTTTCTCTGGGACAGGGATGATGGTGGAGTGTTTGAAGCAGCTGGGAACTTCACAGTGCTCCAGTGATGTGTTGAAGATCTGTGTGAAGATGGGGGCCAACTGGTTAGCACAGGCTTTTAGAAAAGTGGGTGAAACACCATCTGGGCCCTGTGCTTTGTTTGTTTTCTGTTTCCGGAAGACCCGGCACAAATCCTCTACACAAAGGACGTGTATTTTCAAAACAGGCTTGTAGTTCCGGCTCTGCTTCATTGGTCCTCTTTTTACAGTCTTAACTACAGGTTTAGCTGATTTTAGTTTCTGCCTGTAGGTTGGAAGATGAACCAGACAGTGATCAGAGAGTCCCAAAGCTGCTCTAGGGACAGAGCAATATGCATCCTTTAATGTAGTGTAACAGTGATCCAGTATATTTCTGTCTCTGGTTGGGCATGTATTGTGCTGTTTGTATTTGGGCAGTTCATGTGTGAGGTTTGCTTTGTTAAAATCCCCAATAATAATAATAATAAGTGTGTCCAGGTTTTGTTGCTCCATGTCTGTGATGCGATCAGCCAGCTTTTGCAGTGCTGCGTTCATGCAAGCGTGTGGAAGAACATAAACTCTCACCAGAATAAATGAGGAAAACTCCCATGGTGAGTACAAAGGCTTACAGTTGGGGAAGAGCGCTTCTAAATTAGGGCAGCACATCTTCTTCAACGCTGTTACATCTGTACACCAACTTGCATTTATGTTAAAGTGTGTTCCACCACCTCTCGTTTTCCCCGTTAACTCCGTGATGCGATCCGCTCTGAACAGCTGAAAGCCCGGCAGATGTAATGAGCTGTCCGGAATGGTTTTACTCAGCCAGGTTTCCATGAAGCACAGAGCAGCAGAGTTAGCAAAGTCCTTATTTGTACGGGTTAGGAGAAGTAGTTTGTCCGTTTTGTTGGGAAGAGTGTGGAGATTCGCTAGATGTATGCTTGGCAGCGTGGTTCGGAAGCCGTGTTTACACAGTTTGACCAGCGCGCCAGCTCGCTTCCCTCATTTGCGTCTTTTAGCGAGCTTGTACAGCACCGCAGCTCCTCAGACTAAAATATCCAACAAAACATCAGAATAATCAAATACTGGTAAAAAATTATCTGGTGTTTGCTGCCGAATATTTAACAGTTCATCTCTGGTGAAGCTGATCGAAAAGACATTACTAAACACAGGACAAACAAACAAAAACAGCAATATATGTGCTCTAGAGATCAGTTTTTGTTTCAAGGAGCTAGGAAAATCCTGAGCCTAGATAGAGGTTTCCGTAAACAGCTGTATAACCAAAATTTGCCATGTGCCATGACACAAAGATGGCCGTCACGGTTAAACCAAGTAAAAAATAAATAAATAAAAAAAAACGGATGATTTTGCAATACCAATACATAGAGGTAATCACTCAAAAAAAAGAATAATAAAAAAAGAATAATAATAATAATAATTATTATTATTATTTTTATACAATTAGGAAAATTAAAAATGGTCAAGCAACCTGTATTGGACCACTAGAGATGGACTGACCCTAATCACAAAATGAATGTAAAATTATATGTAATTATGTAGTTTATTATGTAGTTAGAATATTTGAGAACATATCTTTAAACATTTCCAGCGAGGTAAATTACACATTTTATAAAGTTATGCACAAATATAATGAAGTTACAATGACAAGCAGCACTGTATGGTTACATTCAAGCACTTCTCACACAGACTGCAACTCTCTTAAGTAGGCTAGCACTGAAAGTGCATTAAGTGCAATTTGAGGAAACAAACGTAAAAATCGCGGTTAAAAAAAAAAAAAAAAAAAAACTTAACCGCTAAGATCAGTCATTATTGGGAAACGTGTCCATGAGCGTACATGATTGGGTCTTTATCAAAATATGATTACAATTATTAAAGGAGCATTTCAGGTTCAATACAAGGAAAGTTTTTGTCTTTTCTATTAAATTATACAGGAGCATTTATAGCAGTGTGCCATTCTCTTCTTGTTTTTTGAATTTTGTCCATTTTTGATGCAACTGTGCACCTGCCTCAATGTTTGGATGTGCGCATACCACTTCTACTCTTTCATTCAATACAAGTTAAGCTGAATGGAAATCATTTGTAGCTACAAGCTACTAGTGTATAGCTTTTAGCTTTTTTAATAGATTTCAGCTTACCTTCGCTAATTTTTCTGTAGAACTTACCCACCAATGCCTATTTATTTGTATTTTTTTGTGTGGAAGTGTTGCATGATTCATAACGGATGCCTGTTTTCAATTTAAGGTCTCCAGTGTTTTCACTCACAGCGAATAATGTGATGTTTAAAGGTTTACATTTTTAAAAATTATCCAAAAAAACAAACAAACAAACATGTGGCTCTGTAGTGCCGATACATCCCAGAGTCGAGATGACTGTGTTTTGGCAGTGCCTCACCTGATTGAGTAGATGACATGAAGTGATGGTCCAAGGTTAGTTATTTTGATATCATTCTACCTTAAGTTGTTATTACACCCATTGAGCTTCAACTCGTTTTAACTCCAACTAACACTTAAATGTTTTTGTTCTCTGTTTGGAATCTGAATCGCTCATTGTGGTAGTTTGTACATTGCTTTTTGAAATAGAAAACAGGCAATTAGAATCATCATGGCACCACTCAGTGGATGCTCAGGAAAACTGTGGCTCCCTGCATTCTATGTGGCTTCTTAGCTTACACTTCAGTGAACATAATAATAATAATAATAATAATAATAAATCTAATTTATAAGCGCCTTTCAAGACTCTCAAGGACACTTTACATACATAATCAAGTTTACAATAAGAACATAAAAGATACAAATCTAAAATCACAAATAAAAATATGCATAATCATAAAAATGAATACATTCATAAATAAAGGTTATTTGTAGTAAGCCAATTTAAAAAGGTGAGTTTTGAGGAGAGACCTGAAAGTGCAAAGACAGTCGGATATCTGGCGGTAAAGAATTCCAGAGTCGGGGAGCAGCACTGCTAATGATCTGGACCCCATAGAAGTCAGACGATCTGGAGGTATCACAATAGAGTGAGAGAAGCAGGATCTAAGAGTACAGGTAGGAGAATATATATGAAGAAGATATAGAAGATAGGAAGGTGCTAGGCAAATGTCAGTAACTGAATCTTGTATTCGATATGAAATTTAACAGGAAGCCAGCGAAGTTGTTGAAGAATAGGAGTTATATGGACAGAGTTAGAAGTTTGTGAAATAATCCACGCAGCTGAGTTTTGTACCAGCTGTAATTTATACTGAAGTTTTTGTGGTAGACCAAATAGTAGAGAATTACTTTAAGTTGTTATTACACCCAACAACAACTGCTTCTCTTGTCCCTCTTCCAATTAAAAATGTTTTAAGTTTTTAATTTTTAAGCTGTGGCCTGAGGTAAAGGCCATGTAGGCTAGACATCAATAAAGTCACCAATGTTTTTAGTTGTATTGGACATATCAAAGTTACACAAATTATTTATGTTTATTTATTTATATAACGGTTGCATTACTGTTGATAAGGCAGTGCCAAGGTGAAGCTAAATTATTACAGGCATTGTGCACAGCAATGTTTATATTGCAATGCAGTGTGAATGTTACAATACTATCAGGCCAGTTTTTTGTTTTTTTATACAAGACCTTTGACTAGTCATCTCAGAAAGCATACAAATCAGTGGCAGGCACATAGGGAATAGTCAAATGGTCTATAAGTGAATTTTGATATAGCCAACATCCATATGTTTGTTGAAATGCATCTAAAAAAAATAGCCAGTATTACTTCTGTCAGATTACCTCTGAAAAGTTATTTAAACGTGCTGTAAGCAAGTTTTTTCATAGAAAAGTATGCAAAAATAGTTCCTACTCCCTTAAAGATATGAATGAAATAAGTGTCCTGAGAAATCTCATCTGTCTCTGTGACAGCTGTAGACTTTATAAACAGCAAACAAAAATGTGTCCGTAGATCGCATAATTATCTTTGGAGGGCAAGGTTTTGGGTTTTGGAATGAGAGGACATGGCTAATTCAACAGCTCAAGTAACATGAAAGCTTCAGAACGCTATAGAGCGCAAAAGTGCCCCGCCCACTTATTCAGCATCTGGGTTCCGGAAGTATTTTTCTTCCATAGACTTTAAGAAAACCTTCATTAAAGAGCTGTAAAGCATCAACCAAACCAACCAGCTCAGAAGTAAATCGCAACATTAGACTTTATTTTAAGGCAAAAAAGTATTTGAAAATCCAACAAAAAGTCAAATGTACAAGTCTGTGTACTTACCGTCTTTCATGAGGGCACGAACTACAATCCCATGAAGCATTGGGAATTACATGATTTAATCTAAATCAATGGAAATATATTAAACTATACATTTTTAGGTTGTTGAAATATAGTTATAAGTTATTGTTATTAAGTTATTGTTAAAAATCAATTCATCTATGGAAAAAATGAATGAGGTTTTTACTTCCGGAACCCGACTGTTGCGGAAATCCCATAAAGTTTTTTCCATAGACTAATTGATTTTTAACAATAACTTATAAACCTTTAAAGACAGACCTACCGTGAGCTCTGAGGTTGTTAGTCCATGGTATATGCTTCTGTTGAAGTCTTCCGTCTGCGTTGTTTCAACTTCATTGTTTAAAATTTGCGTTTAATAGCAGAATTCCTTGTGAACAACTACAGTACCCATGGTACAGAAGTGAAAGATCCACCAAGCCTGCAAAATAAGACCAAAAGTGACCGCCCCACTTCAATGACGCACTCTGAATGACGCAAATGAGTCGGTCTCCCTGCACTGATATATTTGTGTATATTGGAATATTTTGCAATAAACATAAACTATATTATTTCTATACTTATAATCAACAACCTAAAATTAATAGTTTTATATATTTCCATAGTTTTATATTTGATAATATAATTCGCAGTGCTTCATGGGATTGTAGTTTGTGCCCTCGTGAAAGACAGTAAGTACACAGACTTATACCTTTGTCGGATTTTCAAATACTTTTTTGTCTTAAATTCTGTAATGTTGCGATTTACCTCAGAGCTGGTTGGTTTGGTTCATGCTTTACAACTCTTTAATGGAGGGTTATTTGAAAAGTCTATGAAAAAAAAAAAAAAAGGAATGGAAAAAATACTTCCGGAACCCAGCTGATGAATAAATGGGCGGGGCACTGTTGCGCTCTATAATCACTTACAGCCAGAGACTATTTAGCAGAGACAGGCCACTCCTATTAAAATGAATGGGAGAAATTGGAAAGCCCAACCATGAAGCTCTAGTGCCCAACGGTCAATGGATGTAGAAAGGAAGTCCCACCTTACAGGTAAAAGAGCCAATCACCTTTTAGATACAAACTTCACCTGTCAATCATCTCGAGAATGCGCATGCGCTATACAAGCTGGGAAAATTACTTCTTTTAGCATAATCTGAGGTAAAGAAGCACAATTTATGATACCAGCGTTGTCAGATTTTACTGCTGATTTGAAATATTTTCTTTGATCGTAATCTTGACCAACCGTTTTTGAGATTTCTGTGTTCCCCCATTCAAGCAGATAGGAGCTACACTGTCATGACTGGAAATAGTCTCCTGGGAGCATTCAAAAGATGGCCGCCAGTGGACTGACTTGCTAGAAACAATTTATTACAGCACCATTAATCATTGATTTGAACTCCTGTTTTGGTAAATATTAAAGGTGCACTCTGGACTTTCCCCCTCATTAACTCAATAAAAAAGTTCTACATATAAAGAAATGAGCAGTACTATACAATAAGTTGATTGCTACTGTATAATATTGTCAAGGAAAATGCAACGTTACTGTAAAAATGTAACTTTTTGTGTATTTGTTTAATTTCACATTGCCTATATAGTGTTAAAAAAAGTTTTCCTACTTTACTACTTCATATGGCTAAGAACATTGTTGGATTACACCATTTTGTTTTTATGAAGACCTTCCTTGAGAGTTTTTTTTTTTCTCTAGTGATTAAAACTTTTCTAGGCCATGGTTTTCTATTCCTTGCATACCATGATAAATGTTACCTTCCACAACAACATAAAAATATATTACATGTGATTTATCAGACTCAGCAAAATGATATTATTGATAAAACAAGATGACACCTTCCAGCTGAAATACATACATAAAAACAGAATTCAAATCCACAGAGATTATTTGTTTTGGCCACAGCCAATTAGTACCCTCTCTTGAGACACACCCACTTTGGGAAGAGCCAATAATAGCACTCCAGTGGGATTTCTGAGTTCTGCTAATGCTGAGTTTTTGACTTCTATATGGAATGTCATCTCGCTGAATCAGGATTTAAACATCACCCTAGTGACTGGTCTCTCATATCAATGCTATTTTAGCAAAACAGTTATTAGTTGCCAACTATAACTAGCCATCTTACATGCAGGCTATCTGTATACAGCTAATGAATACAGTCTACAACATACAGATGTTAGTGAAAAATAAACTGCAAGGAGCCTTTGCATGCAGTACATTAACATAGTTTAAACCACTTGCCGTGGATAACCTCGCTCAATAGCCTTTGAGTGTGGCTGAGTCAGCAAAGCAGGGCACCAAAGTGATTTCTTTCTTTCTTTCTTTTTTTTTCAGAACACTCTAATTACTTACATGTATACATTCAATTAAGATGCCAGAAGTGTTATTTCTTCTAACACTTGCATGCCCATTCAAACTACACATGCCATCTTAGATTATTTTTTTTAATTATTTTTTTTAGCAGGTGCATTTTGAAGCAAAAAAAAATATTTTTTTAATTTATTTTTTTGTTTATTTATTTATTTGAAAATTCTATCATCATTCATCATCTACCCATCACCATATCACACGATTTTCATGTCATTTTTTCCCTGTTTGAACAAAATTTATATCAAAATGTTAAAGCTGCTTTTTGCCACACAATAAAATACAGGGTGTTCACTGACTGTCAAGTTAAAACTTAAGTTAACGCTTATATGAATTTATAAGCAGGGTGCTGTAACCATATATAGCGCGATATGTAAATATCCATGTGCACGGCATGAATGTATTTATCAGTGGACAGGGCTTCACGTGAGACTAAGGGGGGAATGAATTGTGGCCAGTAAAAGTGCCATTTATTTGCATGCACTGATTTAGTGCCCAATTCACTAAAGGGATTATGCAGATCAGGTAACGGTGCAAACGCATCCACAAACTCGTTGCTGAACACAATTTGCATGTGCAATTCCGATTCTAATCTGACTCTGAGCGATATATTGCGGAAGATGCAGCAGACCACCGTAATCTGATACTCTGCTGTGCAGGGGGGTTCTGTGTGGGTGCCTCGTGCCACCCCCCCGCAAGATGCCGCCCTGGGCAACTGCCCATGTCGCCCATGCCTAAATCCACCACTGCACCGCATATTTCTACCTCTCCATCATTTGATCATTTTTTTGATGAATTATAACTAATATGATTGATAGAAATGTCAAGAAAATGAAAAGGAGCTTGTTATGAAAACTGTGGTATTGGTTCACAAAAAAGAAGAAAAAAAAGAAAAATCTGCCAACTGTGTCATGTAATTATAATCACTCATGGTAATACAAGCAATCTGTTTTATGACCTCAAAATGAAGCACTCTAAAGAATATTATAAAAGCCAAAAGATGCGCTCTGCATTAATTCATATCTATTGCAAGGAGAGTTATTTTCATTGCTTATATATGTATTATTTTCTTTGTTGCATTGCTTTGAGTAGATCTTGAGTTTCTTGGTAAAATTTTATAACAATAATAATAATAATAGTATTGGTCAAAAATATATCAGACTGAAATGTGGCATCATGTGAAATTGAGCATTATGGTAAGGTTGACCTAAAACTGTTTTTCAAGCTTCAAATAAAGAGAAAATTATATAAGTAGTTTTCATGTATAAAGTATTTAATTAGCTGGATTAAAAAAAAAAAAAAAAAAAAAGGCATTACAATATGGTTATGTAATACATTAACAAGTTTTTATTAATTTTCCAGAAAAAAATACTATATTATGATATACTGTATATCGTTATCATGATATAAAATTATTCATATCGTGATATAAGATATGGGTCATATTGCCCACCCTACCATCATGCCATCCCAGATGTGTATGATTTTCTTTCTTTGGCAGAACACAAATGAAGATTTTTAGAAGAAAATTTCAGCTCTGTTGGTCCATTCAATGCAAGTGAATGGTGGCCAGAATTCTGAAGGTCCAAAAATCACATGAAGGCAGCATAAAAGTAATCCATAAGACTCCAGTGGTTGAATCCATGTCTTCAGAAGTTATAGGATAGGTGTGGGTGAGAAACCGATCAATATTTAAGTGAGTAAATGAGAGAAATTGGTGAACTATTCCTTTAAGATGTTCAGAGTTTTTTGTTTTAGTTTTTTTCTGCTTATGTTTAAGTTTATTAATAATGATAACCTATAATAATAAAAAAAAAAAAAAAAATGCTGTACGAGTTGCGATAAGATAGGGAGCCCAGAGTGCAAAGTTGTCAGGGGGGCCCAAAAATCCTAACGGCACCCCTGCGGATAAGAGAAAATGTAAACCTTAAGTCATAACTGGTCACTATTTTAAGTACACTATTTTTTACCTTAACTAGTTCCTTTTAAATGACCCTGCAATAAAGATTTAATTTTTAAAAGTACAAAACATTCCATGTTGTCTCTGAATTAATATGAGGTCATAAGAGCTGCATGTATAATGACTATAAAAGTATTAGCAATATGCTGATTAAAATTGTTGCAGTACAGCATGTTACACTGCAGGACGTAAACTACCCATATCTACAGTATGCTTTATGTCATTTTATGCTTGTCGAAAACTGTACCACTAGATTAAGAAATTATCTAATCAGTTGGCAAAAAGAGATTTTTTCTTTTTTTGGTCACATTTTAGAAGTGAGCCATGACTGAAAATTGGTGCCCCTGTGAGACACCCTTTACAATAATAGTGTACACATGCACACCATCCAAAAATCATTTTCATATGTTTTTTTTTTTTTTTTCTCTCATTCATGGTCTTAGAAATGTAGGCTTTTATCAAGTAGATGAAAAATATGTGTAAGTGTATTTGAACAGGTAAACTATTAAAAACAAATTGTTGGCCATAAGCCACCTGTAAAGCTTTAATATGTGAAGTACAATCCATCAGCATGCCTTGCTATAATTTTTCCTCCCGCAGTGGCTGGGCTGCTTGAGAACCAGCTTCGAAAGAAATTCATCTTACAGATCACTTCATTAAAAACCCTATGATAAAACACTTTTCTCTGTAACAGCTCTTATTTTTATGAACCACAGTAAGAGAGTCCATCTCGGTGGATCCCTCTCCTCTAGGATAACTTTCCTTTTTTCACTCTCCTCTTTTTCTCCTCCCTCTCGCTCTCTCATTCCACCCCTCCTTGCATCTAATGACACAAGCTCTTAATGTTTTTTTCTTTCTTCATCCCTCTCTCTTCTCGTCTGTGGGTAATTAGCAGTGTTCAGCTTGATGAGATTAAAGCAAGGGATTAATCAGAGCTCTAATTGATAGACACGGCCGCAGAGAGTTCCAAACCCCTACGGCGCTCACTCTCTCTGGTGTCTCTACATCCTTTGCTCTCTCTCACTCAGTGCTGAGCCACAGAGACATACTCAATTTTGATACATGAAGAATAGATAAAACAGAAGCAGGCACTCAAACATGTTTATCATTAGTATGAGTTGCGTAACACACAGACAGAGAGAGATGCTTGGAGCAGGAGTTGTACTGATTGAAACAAATGGAAATGCACTGACAAACTCTGTTTGCATCCATCTTTAAAATGGGCAAACGGTTAATAAATGAAATAAAAACAACAAGGCAGGGATTTTGCATGTGGTATGGCATGTGCTCATGACATTTAAGGGTTTTAGTACTCCCAGAAAGGCAGGTTTGAGTCTGGCCTGCCTCATGTCATGATCCCTGATTGGGTTCCTGTTGCTAAACTGGTAGAGCATGGCAGTAGCAATGCCAGGGTCATGCGTTCCATTCCTAGGGAACACACAAAAAGAAAAAATGTATATGCACTGTAAGTTTTCATTGTTTTTTTTTTCTTCAAAATCTTAAAACTCCAGGTTTAAATAAATAATAATAATAAAAAAAAACATTGTTTCTCTTATGACATTTCATATCTTTACCCACTTGTAATTTCCATAAAATCTACAGTCTTTGTCTGTAATCTCCTCCCAGAGATTTGTCATTAGTGGTGCTCCTTATGTTTTAATTATGCCAGTTTTAATTATGCCCTTTGACCTTTGACTGTGACATGTGAACAAACTTCACACAGCGGCTCATTTAAATACATGTGAAAATGCTAGAAAACTTTATTTCAAATAAGTGTTGTCCTCCCTTGACAGAGTGGTTCAATATTAATGTTACTTAAGGCAAATGTGTAGGAGGAGCAGTCATCCAAAGTTAGGTTAATGCAATGTTAATTTAATGGTAATACATGGAAATCCAGAAGTTCCAGTGATAATTTTAAAATGGCCTGGTTTTGTAGTGTAATCAGAAACTATCACACTCCATTTACTCCATATTTTTGCAAAATAAATGACTGATCTCACAGTGAAATCAGAAACAGTAGGTTGACTTTTCTTTAGGTAAAATCGTTCTGTGCTTACTAAAACTAAAACTCTTACATCATGATGGTGCCGTGGATGGCCGCCTCGGTGTGGAGCGCTTCGATTGTTTTGTTGTTTTTGTTTGTTTGTCCTGTGTTTAGTAATCTTTTTCTAGTCAGTTTTACCAGAGACGAACTGCTGAATATTCAACAGCATATACCAGCAATCTTTTCCCGGATTTTGAATATTAAGACGTTTTGTTTGACATTTTAGTCAGAGGCACGGCTGTGTTGTTTAAACGCGCTATGAGACACAGGCGAGGGAGACGAGCAGGTGCGCTGGTCAAGCTCCGTCGGCGGGGCTTTCAAACAATGCTGCCGAGCATTCATCTAGCGAATCTCTGCTCTCTCCCTAACAAAACGGACGAACTACATCTCCTCACCCACACAAAAAAAGACTTTTCAACCTCTGCTGCCTTGTGCTTCACAGAAACCTGGCTTAGTGAAGCCATTCTGGACAGCACGTTACATCTGCTGGGCTTTCAGCTGTTCAGAGTGGATCGCATTGCGGAGTTAACGGGGAAAATGAGAGGCAGTGGAACATGCTGTTACATCAATGAAAGTTGGTGTACAGATGTAACAACGTTAAAGAAGATGTGCTGTCCTAATTTGGAAGCGCTCTTTATTAACTGTAAGCCTTTCTACTCTCCACGGGAGTTTTCCTCGTTTATTCTGGTGAGTGTGTATATCGAGCCAAATGCGTGTTTGAATGCCACGCTGCAACAGCTGGCTGATCAAATCACAGACACAGAACAACAATACCCGGACTCAGTTATTATTATTCATGGGGATTTTAACAAAGCAAACCTCACACGTGAACTGCCCAAATACAAACAGCACATTACATGTCCAAGCAGAGACAGAAATATACTGGATCATTGTTACACAACAATAAAGGATGCATATCGCTCTGTTCCTAGAGCAGCTTTGGGACTATCTGATCACTGTCTGGTTCATCTTCTTCCAACCTACAGACATAAATCAAAATCTGCTAAGCCTGTAGTAAGGACTGTAAGGAGATGGACCAATGAAGCAGAGGTGGAACTACAAGCCTGCTTTGACTGCACTGATTGGAGTGTTTTTGAGGCTGCAGCCACAGACCTGGACAAGCTCACAGATACTGTTACATCATATATCAGTTTCTGTGAGGATATGTGCATTCCTACTAGGACTTATTTAACATTTAACAATGACAAACCATGGTTTACAGCGGAACTCAGGCAGCTTCGTCAGGACAAAGAGGATGCTTACAGAGTTGGGGATAAAGTCTTTTTCTTTTTTTTTAAAGTCTGGGGAATCAGAGTGGCTAAAAGAAGATACTCTGAGAAGCTGAAAAACAAGTTTTCAGATAACGACCCTGCATCAGTGTGGAGTGGCATGAAACAACTTATGAATTACAGGACTTCTACCCCCAACCCTGTGGTGGACCAACAACTGGCTGACGACCTGAATGTGTTCTACTGTAGATTTGAAAGGCCCAATCTCACACCCCACACCCATTCTGACCTTCAATTCACACAAACACCAACACCTCCTGCAACCCCCCTCCTCCCCCCTCCTGCTACTCAACCTGCACTTAAGATCTGTGAAGATGATGTGAGCCACATCTTTCGAAAACAAAGGATAAGGAAAGCACAGGGCCCAGATGGCGTTTCACCTGCATGTCTTAGATCCTGTGCTAACCAGCTGGCCCCCATCTTCACACAGATCTTCAATAGATCACTGGAGCAGTGTGAAGTCCCATGCTGCTTCAAATGTTCCACTATCATCCCCATCCCAAAGAAACCAAAAATCACAGGACTTAATGACTACAGACCTGTCGCCCTGACGACTGTGGTCATGAAGTCATTTGAGAGACTGGTGTTGGTTCACATGAAGGACATCACTGGACCCTTCCTAGATCCCCTTCAATTTGCTTATCGAGCAAACAGGTCTGTGGATGATGCAGTCAACATGGGATTGCATCATATCCTGCATCATCTGGACAGACCAGGGACATATGCAAGCATCCTTTTTGTGGACTTCAGTTCGGCTTTCAACACCATCATCCCAGCTATTCTCTGGACTAAATTACACCAACTCTCTGTTCCCATGTCTGTCTGTCAGTGGATTACCAGCTTTCTGACAGACAGGCAGCAGCTTGTGAGACAGGGGAAATTCACTTCCAGCACCTGTACAATCAGCACTGGTGCCCCCCAGGGTTGTGTGCTCTCCCCACTACTCTTCTCCCTCTACACCAATGACTGCATGGCCAAGGACCCCTCTATCAAGCTCCTGAAGTTTGCAGATGACACTACTGTCATCGGCCTCATCCGAGATGACAATGAGTCTGCATACAGAAGGGATGTTAAACAGCTGGCTGTCTAGTGCAGTCAAAACAACCTTGAGCTGAACATGCTCAAAACGGTGGAAATGATTGTGGACTTTAGGAGGAACCCCCCAACACTGTCAGCAGTGGAGTCATCCAGGTTCCTGGGCACTACCATCTCACAGGACCTGAAGTGGGAGACACACATTGACTCCATTGTGAAAAAGGCCCAGCAGAGGTTGTACTTCCTTCGCCAGCTGAGGAAGTTCAACCAGCCACAGGCACTGCTGATACAGTTCTACTCAGCAGTCATTGAGTCTGTCCTCTGCACTTCAATAACTGTCTGGTTTGGTTCAGATACGAAATCAGACATCAGAAGACTACAAAGGACAGTTCAGACTGCTGAGAGGATTATTGGTTGCCCCCTGCCCCCCTTCAAGAACTATACACTTCCAGAGTGAGGAAGAAGGCTGGAAAAATCACTCTGGACCCCACTCACCCTGCCCACTACCTTTTTGAATTGTTGCCTTCTGGCCGACGCTTCAGAGCTTTGAGCACCAGAACCGTCAGGCACAGGGACAGTTTTTTCCCCCAGGCTATCCAACTCATGAACAGTTAAAACTGCCCCTTTGAGCAATAATTAATGTGCAATACACAGTCTTTTTATATTATCCAACACATCCTACCTCTTCTGCCATTACATTCCCTTGCACTGTACATAACCGATTTGTATTTATATTTGCACTATGTATGTGTATGTGTGTGTATGTATGTAAGTATATGTATATATATGTGTATATGTATGTGTGTGTATGTGTATGTATGTGTGTGTGTGTGTGTATGTATATATATATATATATATATATATGTATATATGTATGTATGTATATATATATATATATATATATATATATATATATATATATATATATATATATATATATATATATATATATATATATATATATATATATATATATATATATATATAAATATTGTCTATTGTGTATTCTATATATACTTTTTTCTTTTCAATATTTATCTATTTTTTATTCAATTTTAATAATTTTTTAAAAGTCTTGTTGCTGTTTTTGTATTGTTGTGTACTGGAAGATCCTGTCACCAAGACATATTCCTTGTATGTGTAAGCATACTTGGCAATAAAGCTCATTCTGATTCTGATTCTGAACTCGAAACACTGCCCTCAGTGGTGAAAGTGGTAACTTTCTTTGGGCGTGTGGGCATGTGAGCTCTAATTTCTGGGTATAACAGAGGGGTGCCAAAAGCAAGTTGTTTTCATCTGTACAGGCTGAAGTGGAATGCCCCCCCAACCCAAACCCAAACCCCACACCTAAACCTAACCATCAGTGGAGTAAAAATCCAAAGTTAGAGGAAAAAAATTCAACATCCGAAATAAGCTTGTCACTGATTATGTGAACGCAGTTACTTCCTGGTTCCAATGTGGAATCTGAACCCAGCTCTTCCACACTGATGACGCAACATGCTTCCTGTCACACCATAAGGGAAGGTAAACGCGTGAACCAATGCAAAAATGTCTGATAGGAGATGGAGTTTGTCAGTGAGTTGGCATAATGTGACCAATCCTAGGGTACTGGAACTCTAGAAAACAACATGCCGACTTCCCATGTGATCATGTTGGTTAAAAGCAAGTTAAATGTTCTCCCAAAAAGAATAATTTTTTTTTAAGGTTAATGCTCTATAGAGTTTTACATTAACAAAACCATGTAACCTCCCTAACATAAACCTTTAACCAAAACCTAACCAATAGTGTCATTAACAGCAAATGTGAATTAAATCAGTTTTTCTAGTTTAAAATAAAATAAATAAACAATATCCCTACCCTACCCCCTAAACCGAATCCTAACCAATAGTGTCATTAAAGCAAACGTGAGATGAAAAACGCATTAGATGATGCACCCACGTCATTTTGTGGTGCTTCTATGACACTTATGGCTTCCGTGTTGGTCTTCCACATCATTTCAGTTACCGCGCAACTTAGTCGTGTTGGAATAAGCTTGTAAATGTAGTTCAGTTATGACAACTCTTGGAAAGATTTAGCATTTTAATGTGGGTAATGTTGGGATATTGGTCTTGGCTGACTAGATCTGCTAAGCTGCTGCTGCTACAGAGCAAGTACGGAGACTTCTTCTGCTAGAAAACACATACATCCTGAGTTAGCATGTGGACATGCTGCTGCTGCAACACAATTAAACAAAACACAAGACACACTGTATCAAGTATGTATGACATTAGACATTACAAAAAATCTCCATACAATGTAGGGAAGCTGCACAAAATGCATGACACATAAACACAAATCACAATCCCCCAAACCAAGCAGATCTATCGGCAAGACTTATGTACTGCTGCTGCTCCAAAAAGTCACGTACACAGAGTGTAAGCTATGTGTGCCTTGGCCACTGCCAAACGGATTAACGCTTATGAACTAAATTTCTGCGTGCCTCGGCCTGCTTAGCCGAATATCTTAAATGGCTAGTGACCTAACCCATTATGTGTAACTGAACCAGGAAAGCCCAGAGTTTATTTAACTAGTGACTTAGACTAGCTGTATGCTTTTAATCTATTGACCTAAGATAGCGATGCATGCCAGACAGATTTGGCAAAGGCTTACCTTGTTAAGGACGTGCTGCTATGTGTCATGGCCAAAAACTGAACTTACCGTACAAGCTGTTAGAAATAGCCCCAGCACCACCTGAACAAAAAACCTTGCAGCATGCTGCAGTCAAACTGGCTTATTTGCAAAAATGAACCACTTAAATGTTATACAAAGAAAGAGATGCAAGTTGATTGGCTACCCGATTCTCTGTCAAAGAACCAATCAGCTTACACCATGCAAGCCAATTAGCTTAACATGTCAGACGTGAGCATGCCAACTGGCTAACAGATAACAAGTTCAGACACCTATCAGCTTGTGCCACATAGAGTATCATGGCTGAACTTTTGGTCAATTGGTCATGTAATGCAAGCATGTAATGTATCGTTTTTAAAATCAAGCGCTATAGTAAAAGTGTTTCGATGTCATTTGATAGCACTGTGTGAGGAACAGAGCAAAAAATAAGTGTTTATGAACTGTTAATCTGCCATTGTACTGTTGATTTGTGAATAAAACTTGTTGTGCCTTTAGTGTTTTTTTCACCAGAACATTGCCGCGATGAACGAGGCAAATAAAACTCATTTATCAAAAATGTAGCTATTGTAATGTGATTCTATGAGACCAGGTTGTTCATTTATAAACTAAAGTAAATTGTCACTTGATGACGTAAAAGTGTAAACTCACTCATGCAAAAGAAAGAATCATGGATATGGAAAAAACTGTGTTTGTTTATTCTCTAAAGCACATCCAATACTTGAGATGGAAAGAGAAATCAGTTACACTGAATGGTGGAGCAGGCATAACTTTTAAGCTTCTCTGCAATGCAGGTTTAGACCCTTACCCAGGGAAACAACAAATAAGACACTTTCCTCAGCAAGACAGAACAAAATGAGTGCTGCTGCATTTCTAATAGCCAACAGAACTTGAAACCTAAGGAAAAAAAAATAATAATAATACAAAACACAAACATATAAAAACATGTAAAAATACTACATTTTATAGACAAGCACACACACTCACCCCCCAAAACACATACAAGCGCACACACACACACACACACACACATATGTTGGTGCAGCTATCATTATGAGGATTCTCCATAGACATAATGATTTTTATACTGTACAAACTATAGATTCTATCCCCTACCCCTACCCCTAAACCTAAAAACTTTCTGCATTTTTACATTTCAATAAAACATCGTTTAGTATGTTTGTTTTTTTAAGCTATTTGAATTATGGGGACACTAGAAATGTCCTCATAAACCACATTTATAGCATAATACCCTTGTAATTACCAGTTTGTAACCTAAAACATTTCCTCGTAAACCACTTAAACCTAACCACCCCCCCCCCCCCCCCCCACACACACACACACACAAACACACACACTTAAAACCATAGGGTCATTTAGCCCAGTTCAGAGCTTGAAAAGCAGCAAATGTTTCAGATAATACTTCAAAAATAAGTACTTTACAGCATTTAAAACATATTTTTTAATCTTTTTTTGTTTTGTTTTTTATTTATTTTTTTCAGATTATATTTATGGTGTATATTCTTTGCCAACTACTTATCACATTCTGATCACAGAGGAACAAGTGCGAGAGATTTGAGACATTGTTTTGAAAGAAGTCATGCACGTATAATATTTTAATCAACTTACAAAGTTAGAAAAGGGGAATGTTCAAGACAAAAAAAAAAAAAAAAAAAAAAAAAGATTTCTTCAGATGCAATCCATTTAGAGTCAGATTTCTTCAGCCATCGTGTTTAGTCTCGCTGTCTGACAACTTGTCATGCCTAAATTACCTTTACAAATTGGAACGCAACACAAAATCGCACAAGGCAAGCAAGAGTATGAGCTAATAGGCATTCTCCATTAATGTTTTTTCTTCTTTAAAAATAAAGACCTTTATTTTGTACACAACCATTACACAACATAACATTATATGGTTGTGGTCGGTCAAGTATTTTAGAAAAAACTAATTATGATTTTAGAATTGGATCACTGTACTTCTTACACTCCAATATCTCATGGGAGAATGAGATTTCTCAAGGGACAATGAGTCACTGTCTTTATCAACAGAAGTCTTGACAAAACATCTTCCATTTCCTTTTGTTTGTTTGTCACATGGCAGTCAAAGAGGCATTCTGCACCGTTAATGCAGGGATGAAAGGAAAGGAAAAGTAGCAGAGAGGAGCAGACAGGAATGAGAGTGTGCACCCATCAGAAGAAACTTTTCAAAATGGCAACCGACCCTGAGATTGCAGGAGTCCGATACAAAACACACCACAAAAGGCACTTTATCAACGACAGTGCTTCTGTTCTACTGAAATTCAAGTTGAGAGAAAAAGTGTGTGTGGAACTCTCCTCAGTGATAAAGCAAACAGAGAAAGAGAGTGCGCAGACTCGTTTTTTTATTTTACTCCTGTGCGCAGAGAGTTCACCATCCCTGTCACGTCTCAATTCCGTCTTCCACCTCCAGGCAGTCCGAGAGGAATGACAAAACAACACTTAAGAAACCACAATGCGAAATATTGTAAAAAGCCATAAAATACTTGTGGATTGCAGCAAAGGTCCAGAGCAGGCTGCAGGGCAAAAATCTCCCCCTCTTGATGCATCCGTAGCTTGCAGAGGAACTTTTTTAAGAGATATTCAGCCCGCGTCAGAGGCTTGGCGTACTCAGATAAAACATCTGAGAAGTGATTTGTCCCTCCTGGCCCTCTCTGTTCCCCTCCAGCTTCCTGTAGTTCTCATCTTTAGTCCTCCCCTCCGCCTCCATAGAGGTCTGCCAGCTTTTTGAAGCGTGGACCCCAGTCATTGAGGTAGTCGTAGTCCTGTTCCCCAGAGCTGGAGGAGTCCAGGGAGCTGACAGAGCCTGCTGTGGAGCCGCTGCCCTCGTAGTCAAACACCAGCAGGGAGTCGTAGGGGGGAGCAGTGGGGTCATTATCTGCCGCACGCAGACCCTAACACAAGCGTGCAAGAGAGAAATAGAGAGAGAGAGAGTGAGAGAGAGGGAGGAAGCATATGATACAGCAGTCAGAACAGATGCAATAGAAAATTAACACAATTATAATTACACAAGCATTTCAGCAGTGGTGGATGAAGTACAGTAAGGCACTTATGTACAATGGAAGTGAATGGGGCCAATTTTTGGAGGGTTTAAAGGCAGATATGTAAAGCTTATAATTTTATAAAAGCACTTCATTCTTCTGTTAAAACTCATGTATTATTTGAGCTGTAAAGTTTTTTAAATCATCATTTTTTCCTGGTTGTTTTAGAGTTTGCAGCATAAGGACAAATTGTATATAACTTTACACAAACAAAAGGTTAGTAAGCGATTTTAGCACACTAAAATCATGTTAAAACACATATAGTTTACTTCTTATGCCAATACTTTTAAAAAATAGAGTAAATGTAAAAAATAAAAAAAAACTTTAACATTTACGAATTGGCCCCATTTACTTCCATTGTAAGTGCCTCATTATAACCTAGATTTTAGTTGTTGTTTTTTTCTTCGAAAAATCTAAATCCTTTTTTTTTTTTTTTTGGTAATCAAGATTATGCCACAAATGATGTCGATTGAGCTTAACTTGTACTGAATCCGGAATATTTCATTTATTTAAATATTATTCCAGTAAATGACTAAGCACTATTTGAGTAAACAGATTATGTACACAAGTTGCATAATCTCTACTGCATATAACTTGCTTTAAAACACCAGAGTATATACAACTTTTTCTGAGACTATGTGCATTCTCTTTATAGAATGAGGCATAACATTTATATTTAAGCTGGGGTAGCATTTAGCATTGTATAGCATACTTAGCATTTGCCATATCACAAGTTATAAACTCATAAAGATACAGTTCCTGGAACTGCTTATTTTATATTACAAACCATATTTTGTCATAATTGACCATTTATTGACTACATGATCCATATGTCAAATCTAACATGTATTAAAATGAAGCAACATATCATGCTTTGGAATGGAGTAGAAGTAAATGTTTCCCAAAATGAAATACTCTGATAAAGTACATATAATTGTATAAATAAAAAAATAAAAATACAGTAATGAAGTAAAAATGCTTTTTAAAATGCATCCACCATTGTATTTTTGCAGGGCATATAACCCCTTTAAGTCCTACTGAAAATTCCAAACTGGTCTCATAGAATCACGATACTATAGCTACATTTTTGTAAAATATTTTTTACAACGCTCGTTGTACATATTGCAGTTACCTGGTAAAACAAACACTAGGTGCTACTACTACAACAATTACTTTTCTCACTTTCATACTAATCACAAGTAAAAGGGCAGATTCTCAGTTCATAAACATTTACGTCTGTTCCTCACATAATGCTATCTTGTGACATCAAAACACTTTCACTAAAGCGCATGACGTGCAAGGCAATACATTAAAAAATGTATACTACATAACCAACTACATTTAAAACCATGTTCGACTCTGATCAAATTGCACAGTAGATAGTGACAGTGCACTGCAATTGAAGAACTGGGCATGAGTCAACAAGTGAGCTAAAAGTGTCACAGAAGCCCCACTAAATGACGTTGCGTTTTTCATCTCACATTTGCTTTTATGACACAATCTGTTTTATTTTAAGATTTATGGAGGCAGGTTTTGTTGATATAAACTCAATAGATCATTACCCTTATAAAAAACTGTTTGGGAGAACATTTAACTCACTTTAAGTGCCACGCAGTGGACATTTAACCTCGGAAATATTGCGTTATGTGCAGGGTTGGGGAGTAACGGAATACATGTAACGGGATTACGTATTTAAAATACAAAATATAAGTAACTGTATTCCACTACAGTTACAATTTAAATCATTGGTAATTAGAATACAGTTACATTCAAAAAGTATTTTGATTACTGACGAGATTACTTTGCATTTTAATGTCATTTGTTTAATTTAATATTTAGTCCTTTCAGATGGAAAACATTTACACATATAAATGATGCGATCCAAAGTGCGTTTAAACAGCGGTGAAACACTTTCTTATAATGTGTTACATTCATACAAGCAGACAGAGAAGTACGTTTGAAGTAAGTTTGGAGCAGAAGAAATAGAAATAAACCTTGTGTAAATTGTCAGCTTTACGCTAAGCTAAAATGCTATTTCTAGCCATTTTACAGGCACATTACCAGGCACGATCATATTTTTTTATCAAGAAAATTCACGTTGGATCATAATTTCTTTTTTTCTAGGAAGACCTTTGATATTAGGGCAAATTATTGTTTTCCTATAAAAATATCTAAAAATCTTTAAAACAAGATCAATTAGATTTATCTTGTTTTAGAAACAACACTGCATAAGATATTTAGGTTTTTCAGAGAATGTATTTTTAACATGTGTATTTTGTCTTACTGTACTGGCAGAGTTTTTATAGTCAAAACAAGTGAAAAAATCTACCAGTGCTGAAGAAGTAATCCAAAGTATTTAGAATACATTACTGACCTTGAGTAATCTAACGGAGTATGTTACAAATTACATTTTACAGCATGTATTCTGTAATCTGTAGTGGAATACATTTCAAAAGTAACCCTCCCAACCCTGGTTATGTGTATAATGAACCACGTAATATAATTTTACATAAATAATACCAAAAACACATAATTTTCATGAGATCAGGCTGGAAACATCATATCTACTTCCTTTAAGCACTTCTGCAACATTCAGCATAAGTCCTTGATCTTGATTATCTTCAGTGATAAGAAATAAACAGAGCCTACATCAATGATGAACTCCCCAATGTCTCCAGGGTGTGGTACCGTTGGTCGCACAGGGTACTGAGATTCTAGGATAACAGGTCTCTCGTCCACTCTCCGTACACCTGCGGGCTTGCTCATGATGTGATCTAGAGACTCGGGCTGCTGCAGCTGACTCAGGTCATAGTCCTGCAACCGAAATAAAAATATGCCAGTTGCAGTCTCAAAACAGGGTCAGAAATGTTCTTGCAACAGACAGTGGAGAAGCAGAATGATTACAAACAGCCTTGACTCTACAATCTATGAAAGCAAAGTCTGTGTGTGCATATGTGTGCGACTCTGACCTGATCTTCCTCTCCTCCACCCTCTTCATCATACTTAAGTATATTATCCCTGACATCATCCTCAGGGTCAATCAATAAAGGTTTCATCTGACGCTCCTTTTCTCTTCGCTTCACCCACACTACAAAGAACAGCACCATGCCTAAAGACACACATACACATACAAGAGCATCATTCACATATTTTTTTGAAGGGGCACCAGTGGCAGTCCTAGTTCACTTGGTGCTCTAGTAAAGGTGAGACATGACCAAAGAAAAAAAAAAAAAAAAAAAAAATGTAACAAACTTAGTACTTCTAAAAGAATCAGATGTGTTAGTTTAATAATGCTGATTTCATTTAGTGTGGAAATGGACCTGGGTTCAAATCCCAATCTACTTTGTAAATTACAACTAAACATGTCAGCAAGTAATCACTGTGCATGTTGTATGGAAAAGATTCTTGGTCCACCCATCCATCCATCCAACCTTCCATCCACTTACTGAGCAGTATAATGATGCAGATGAGAATGGTGATGATAGCCCCAGTTCCCAAGCCGGCAACAGTCACTGCCCCAACCGCAGTGCAGTCTCCATTTTCATCGCAAGGACACACCTTCACCTTCAAGACTGAAGTGTTGGAAAGGGGAGGGTTTCCAGAGTCGGAAACTAAAATAGGGACTCTGTACATGCCTGCCTCCAGGTACGGGATCCGCAGTTTCAACTGGGCATAGTTGCCTAAGAGAAAGATATAGCAAACATGGATATTATTGATTGAAATGGGAAGACTGGAATGCTAAATATGGCACTTTTAGTTGTGTGTTGAGCAATGATCACTGAATGTTTCAGATGTTTTCTTAAAAAAGAAAATCGTATTTTTTTTAATTTTGTTTTTATTTTTTACAAAATTCGCTCATTTTCTCACATTCCAGTTTACTTAAGCACCCTAGCTCCTTAAAGCACTTCACTAACATAAGTTTATACCTTTTTTTTCCGCAGGATTAAACTGTAGACTTTTCACACTACTCTTAACCCTGGGTTAACATGCTTTTAACCCTGAATTACTGCCACTATTAACCTTGGGTTAAGCACAGTACTGTATAACACTTGAGAGTTATAAAGCACTGCTCCAGAGTAGGTTTCGCATTCTAGAGGTTCTAGAATGTTACTGTGAGTTATTTAACAACAGACAACCAACCTTAAACTAAACAATGCTTGTCTCATTAAGTATTCACTTAGTGCAGCTGCAGAAATTTTCACATGCTGTGTTTCAGCATTTGAGCGAAACAGTAAAAAATGTTGAACAGGAATGGTAAGCGTGTTAATTGGGGTGACGGAGAGACACTTAGTCTAAATGTAAACAGGTTGTGTTTGATGCATGCTGTACTTTTCCAAGCAAATGTTTGTGATATTACAATAGCTTTATACACCGATCAGTGAAAACATTAAAACCACCTGCCTAATATTGTATAGGTCCCCCTTGTGCCGCCAAAACAGTGCCAAACTGCATCTTACAATTTAATTCTGAGATTATATTCTTCTCACCACAATTGTACAGAGCGGTTATCTGAGTTACTGTACTCCCCCGGACATACGGGTATAAAAGAGTCGGTATGCAACCACTCATTCAGATTTTCTCTTTGGAGCCGAGCGGTTCTATTCATTGAAGCTGAATTCATCCGCGAAGTTCATTCACCTCATCTGCTGGATTCTACGGTGCATTTCAGTGGCTTCTCCCCCTCTGCACCCGTGGAGTGCAGAGAACGCCCCTGGGCGCTTCGGCAGAAACAACTAAAAGAGTATATTCTAAAAAGAGTATATTTTCTTTCTAAAAGAGTGGCACACACGGAACGTATTTTTAAAGATGCCTTTCTGTTTGTGTTTTATTCCTGGTTGTGGTCGTTATCTCTCCGCTTCTGACGGCCACGATCGCTGTCTTACGTGTCTGGGCGCTGCCCACACGGAGACATCATTCGTGGATGGGTCTTGTCCTCATTGCGAGAACATGACCATGGCAACGTTGTGGTTGCAGCTTGCATTTGTAAGAAAGCAAGCCAACCCAGCGGCTCCCCGCCTTGGTCCTTCTACCTATGGGTATGAGGTCATGCCGGTTTGCACTGGGGGCAATTTGGGGACCTCAATGGGACCACCTCCGCCGGGTATCCCCCCACGGACCTCCCATTCCCCAGCACTCTCGCTTGCCCCGGTCGGGCACTTGGACGAGGTCGCCGGCTCATCTCAGGGCGAGTTCAACATCTCGTTCAGAGCCCGGGAAGAAGACGAGTTATAGAGCGCAGCACCGGAGAGCGGGCTCGTCCAGTCAGACGCAGAGGCTTCGACTAGGCTTCCTCCTTCGGGACAAGTCGCCCAGTCCCAGGCTGACGTGGAAATGATGGACATGCTTTCCCGGGCGGCCGCGAGCGTCAGGCTAGAGTGGAACCCTCCCTCGTGGCTTGATGATTGGTTCCTGGGCCCCCGTTCCTTTCTACCCGGAAGTGCATGAGGAGCTGGCAAGATCGTGGGAGGCACCTTTTACTGCCCGGTCTCGGTCTTTCAGCTCCCCCGCTCTCACTACCCTCGATGGCGAAGCGGCCAGGGGGTATTCAGTGATCCCCCAGGTGGATAAGGTGCTTGCGGTGCACTTGTGTCCGCAGAGCGCAGCCACCTGGCCCGGGCACCTGAAACTCCCGTTCAGGGCCTGTAGGTTTACATCGTCCCTGATGGCTAGAGCCTACAGTGCCGCTGGACAGGCCACCTCTGCCCTGCACGCCATGGCTCTCCTGCAAGTACACCAAGCCAAGGTGCTAAAAGAACTGCATGAGGGTAATTCTGACCCGGGATTGATGCAGGAACTGCGCTCGGCGACCGATCTCGCTCTCCGGGTGACGAAGGTCACGGCGCGGTCTCTCGGGCAGGCGATGTCCAGCCTGGTGGTCCAGGAGCGCCACCTTTGGCTCAACTTGGTTGAGATGCGTGAAGCTGACAAGGCACAGTTCCTTGACGCCCCATCTCCCAGGTTGGCTTATTCAGCGACACCATCAAGGACTTTGCCCAGCAGTTCTCGGTGGGGAAGCAGCAGACGGAGCCCATACAGCACATCCTGCCCCGGCATGGCTCAAGACCCCACACCCCGTCTGCTCATCGCCAAGGGCATCCTCCTGCAACTACAACACCGGCTCCGCCACAGCCCACCCCTGTGGCCTGACCCCGGCGTGGAGCTCAGCGCAGGAAGCAGACACCACCCATCTCACGGTCGGCCACCAAGAACCCGAGGAAGGCTTCGAAGCACCCCTGAGACTGGTGACCCAGGGGCAAGGAGACCCGCTTCTCTGGAGCTGGTGAGCAGACCACTCCATCACCCGGTGGAGGGCCGGGAGGAGAATCTTTTGTTTCGTTTTCATTTAATTTCACCGCATGCCCAAAAGCCTTGGACCGACCTTGCATTTCTATGGGCAGGGGTTCCGCTAGAGCAGGTCTCCAGGCGCGTCGTGGTTACAACAGATGCCTCCAAGTCAGGCTGGGGTGCCGGATGCAATGGGCACACAGCCGCTGGCTCCTGGACTGGCCCGTGGCTGTGTTGGCACATCAACTGCCTAGAATTGTTGGCAGTACTGCTCACCCTGCGGAGGTTTCGGCTGTTGATCCAGGGCAAGCACATAACGTACGGACGGACAACACAGCATCGGTAGCGTACATTCAACCACCAAGGCGGTCTACGCTCCCATTGCATGTCACAACTCGCCTGCCGTCTCCTCCTCTGGAGTCAGCAGCGCCTCAAGTCCCTACGAGCCACTCACAACCGGGGCGACCTCAACACTGCAGCGGACATGCTGTCATGTCAGGTTACCCTCAGGGGAGA
Source organism: Myxocyprinus asiaticus (assembly GCF_019703515.2). Lineage (NCBI taxonomy): Eukaryota > Metazoa > Chordata > Actinopteri > Cypriniformes > Catostomidae > Myxocyprinus > Myxocyprinus asiaticus. The sequence continues at coordinate 11,347,414 of NC_059380.1, forward strand.
GTGGAGACTCCACCCTCAGGTGGTCCAGCTGATTTGGAGTTGATTCTGTCGAGCACAGGTAGACTTGTTTGCTTCCCGGGAATCCTCCCACTGCCCGCTTTGGTATGCCCTGACCGAGGCACCCCTCAGTATAGATGTGCTGGCACACAGCTGGCCCCCTGGACTATGCAAATACACGTTTCCCACATTGAGCCTACTTTCACAGACCCTGTGCAAGGTCAGGGAGGACAAGGAGCAGATCATCCTAGTAGCACCCTACTGGCCCACCCAGATGTGGTTCTTGGATCTCACACTCCTCGCGACAGCCCCCCCTGGTGAATTCCCCTGAGGAAGGACCTTCTTTCTCAGGGATGGGGCACCATCTGGCACCCGTGACCAGACCTCTGGAATCTCCATGTCTGGCCCTTGGATGGGACATGGAAGACCTAAGTGGCCTACCACCCGTGGTATTAGACACGATCACTCAGGCTAGGGCTCGCCATGCTCTGTAGAAAATCCTCCCCCTTCGGGTAGGACCTACCATGGGACATCTCCACATGACATACTTCCGACAAGACTCAGTAAGACCATGTGACATATTCCACTCAAAATACCCCCTCTTTTTGGGTGGGGTGTGGTCTCCGTGGTGTATTCCCCTTGGGACACCCCCTGACGCAGACACTTATGGCTCCCAGTCAGTTAACAAATTCCACTCTTTTTGGGGAAAAAAGAGAGGGAAAAGAGGCCTCAGCTGGGCTAACCTGTCCCTATAGTTGGGCAGTCAACTTGTTCCTGATGGACTGTTCGACACTCATAAGAGCGTTGGGGGAGGTTACGTGATGGCCTGGTGTGCTGGCTATGAGGCACACAGCAGTCTGCCTGTCACACACCACCAGTTCACGTAACACAGTTCAGCTAGTTGTGGCATTTTGTATAGGGACCCCTAGTGTCACTACATCGACACAACGTCGAGTGAGTGACAGATAGGGAACGTCCTGGTTACTTTCGTAACCTCCGTTCCCTGATGGAGGGAACAAGACGTTGTGTCCCTCTTGCCACAACGCTGAACTACCCGCTGAAATGGCCGGGACCTGGTCTCTGAATGAGTGGTTGCATACCAGCTCCTTTTATACCCGTATGTCCGGGGGAGTGGCATGCAAATTCCACTCGCCAATTCTCATTGGCCTTTTTAAAAAAAAGCAGAGGTGTTTGGGGCTCCCAAGAGTGACCCCTAGTGTCACTACATTGACACAACATCTCATTCCCTCCATCAGGGAATGGAGGTTACGAAAGAAACCAGGACGACTTCCAATCTGGCCATTCTCCATTGACCTCTCTCATCAATGAAGCATTTCCATCCACAGAACTGCTGCTCACTGGATGTTTTTTGTTTTTTGGCCCCATTCTGAGTAAACTCTAAAGACTGTTGTGTGTGAAAATCCCAGGAGATCAGCAGTTACAGAAATACTCAAACCAGCCCAGCTGGCACCAACAATCATGCCACTGTCCAAATCACTGAGATAAAAAATTTTCCCCATTCTGATGGTTGATGTGAACATTAACTGAAGCTCCTGATCCGTATCTGCATGATTTGCACTGCACTGCTGCCACACGATTGGCTGATTAGATAATCGCATGGATGATTGTTGGTACCAGATGGCTGGTTTGAGTATTTCTGTGACTGCTGATCTCCTGGGATTTTCACATACATCAGTCTCTATATTTACTCCGAATGGTGCCAAAAACAAAAAACATCCAGTGAGTGGGAGATCTGTGGACGGAAATGCCTTGTTGATGAGAGAGGTCAGCAGAGAATGGCCAGACTGGTTCGAATTGACAAAGTCTATGGTAACTCAGATAACCGTTCTGTACAATTGTGGTGAGGATAATAGTATCTTAGAATACTATTCTGAGATGCAGGTTGGCGCTGTTTTGGCAGCACGAGGGGCACACAATATTAGGCAGGTGGTTTTAATGTTGTGGCTGATCAGTATGCAACCAGAGAAAGTGAATCTGTTTATAAATCTGAAATCAAATTGCAACTATTAATTCTACACTAAGCCATTACAACAATATTTTAAGCTTATTTTAACCGTCACAACTAAGAAAAACAATGTGTCAACATCAAGGTTGCAACTATCTATTTATGGATAAAGGTAGACTTGAGGCAATACTCAAGTATGAGTCCGGACTTTAGTACCCCAACTTTAGTTGCAAATAGTATCAAAGTCCCTTTAAGGCAATACAGGTCACTCAGCGGCCATATTCATAAAGCTTCCAGGCAGCTTTGTCCTAGTCAAGTACAGCTATATACTTAAATGGAGAAAGGCCAAAATCTCCAAAATATTTGGTCAAGATTAAAATCAAATACTTTATTTCAAATTAGCAATATAATCTGACAACAATAGTACCATCAATTGTGCTTCTTTGGCTAAAAAGACACACAAAAATTCAATTTTTCAGACTGGTCCTGCAAGTGCAAGTGTGTTCTCATGAAAGCAGACAGGTGATGTCTCAATCAAAAAGGTGACTGTCTCTTTTAAGGTGTGATTTTCATGCCTACAACCACCATATTTAGCATTGTGATTTCTCCCATTCATATGTATACGAGTGACCCATCTCATCCTATAGTTTCTCTTGTAGTATGAAGAACATTAAGTATGTAAAATTCATGTCTAACCATTCAGACGCGAGATGGTCCAGTTACGGCGAGCAGAGGAGGGGAAAGAGGGCAGCTCAAAGACATATGGGCCAGCATTGGGCTCTGTATCTAAATCAGAGGCTGTGATGTTCACTGGATTTCCATGCCGTGACCTCTCACAAACCAGAGCCTCTTGGGGAACTAAGACAGGCACGTTGTCATTCACATCTATCAAATAGATCTGGAGAGTACCTGTTCCTGTGGCAGGAGGGGAACCTATGAGAGAAAGAGAGAGAGAGGAATAAAATGAAAGCAGATAACGATAGTCAGGAGAGCACAGGGGTTAAGATCTTACAGTTTATGTATTTGTCTGAAAAGTCTCAAATGTGTCAGGAATAACAAACGATAACTGCACATAAATATTTCACAAAGCTGTTTTCTCTTTAATAGAGCTGGGCCCTCTCAGAGGACAGCAGAGCGTAATAACGTTGCCTGAAGAAACAGACACATCTGTTCCCTATGGCTAAGTGTGAATCAAACACAAAAACACACCGCACAATGGCCAGATATATACAGACTCTGACAACACATTCTGCTGTCACAGATGAAGGGCATTTGTGGAAAACAGGGCCTGTCTAATTCCCCATAGCCCTGACTTGAGACTAACAGGCTACATATTATAAAAATTGATTCTGTCAAATTCTGTTATTAGAAGGTCCAAAATGACCCTAAAATATAACTCGTCACCCTGGACAACTGTATCAACTGCTTGACAAAATACTAGTCCCAAGAGATATATTGATTTTGCCTAATATACTTTTGTTCGGATAAAATGCCTGACAAGGCCTGCCTCTACGGACACCATTGAAACATTTGGGGAAAACAACAAGACAGGCAGATAGATTAGTCGATTTCCTAATCATACTAACTCCCAGCAAAGATTTCTGAGCTTGTAAAGCAACTTCCTACAGTGCATCCGGAAAGTATTCACAACGCTTCACTTTTTCCACATTTTGTTATGTTACAGCCTTATTCCAAAATGGATTAAATTCATTATTTTCTTCAAAATTCTACAAACAATACCCCATAATGACAATGTGAAAGAAGTTTTTGAAACCTTTGCAAATTTATTCAAAATAAAAAACGAACATAAGTATTCACAGCCTTTGCCATGACACTCAAAATTGAGCTCAGGTGCATCCTGTTTCCACTGATCATCCTTGAGATGTTTCTACAACTTGATTGGAGTCCACCTGTGGTAAATTCAGTTGATTGGACATGAAGTGAAGCGCTGTGAATACTTTCCGGATGCACTGTATGTTCAGGTCCATTTCAGTCTCTCAATTTGAGAGAGTTTGGGTGAAAAAGGACAAGCATATCAACTGTGATTGGATGGCAGCTTTGTTGGAACTCCTTTTTGGTTGAATAGAGCAAAGATAATTAAATCCAACCAGAGTAGAAAAATGTTGGAGTGCTCACAGAATATGAATCAATTGGCTGTGAACTGTTTGTTGGCTCCATGGGACAACTGAACTTGCTCAAGTTCAAACTTGACCTATCCAACCATTTAAATCCATTTTTTTACACTGTGCCATGGACACTTTTTAAATGCACAGATACTTTTACATAAAGTTTTAATCTTGCTCAATCTTTACCATTGTCCACGGCCAAAAAGGTTGCTTCATATATGTTCTTCTTCATATATGGCGACTCACGGTCCAGAACCTCTGTGCTGGTGATCCTTCCATTGGTCCTGTTGATTTTGAGCCAGTTAGCTGGATCTGATAGTTTGGAGTACCTGAAGGCCAAAAGCATTTGTTCATTAGATTACTCCATATAAAAATCCATAAACATCCGCAAGACGTGGCTATAGAGTTCAACGTTCAATCATAATTTATGCTGCAACAGTATGGCTGAAGGTAATAATGTAGAACTTTTGAGATAACCAATCCATTTAAATGCCGTTAAAATCATATTTTGTCTCTTATGAGGATATGGGATGTGGATTATTAATATATGTTCCTCATTCATTTGCAGCTTGGGCGGCATTTCTAATCGGTTCTCTTCTGATCAATGGATCTGCACAGAGGAATATGGAAATATTTACACTCAATCAAATTACTGATGTGACATATAATCTTTCTTCTATATATTACTGGGTAATGTATAAGGCTTCTGTGCTATTAATCCTAAACATTGAAGTTAAAGACAGTTACAGTCTATTTATCTGCCTGACCAGGTCTCAGAGTTGGTTAGAGGATTACTGCATTTATTACTATACTGGTGGCCAAAAGTTTGGAATAATGTACAGATTTTGCTCTTATGGAAAGAAATTGGTACTTTTATTCACCAAAGTGGCATTCAACTGATCACAATGTATAGTCAGGACATTAATAACATGAAAAAGTACTATTACAATTTGAAAAAAAAAAAACTTAAACTACTTCGAAGAGTTCTCATCAAAAAATCCTACACGTGCAGCCATGGCATCTTTGCAGATCCTTGGCATTCTAGTTGTCAGTTTGTCCAGATTCTCACGTGACATTTCACCCCACGCTTCCTGTAGCACATGCCATAGATGTGGCTGGCTTGTCGGGCACTTCTCACACACCTTACAGTCTAGCTGTTCCCATAAAAGCTCATTGGGGTTAAGATCCATAACACTCTTTTCCAATTACCTGTTGTCCAATGTCTGTGTTTCTTTGCCCACTCTAACCTTTTCTTTTTGTTTTTCTGTTTCAAAAGTGTTTTTTTTTTCTTTGCAATTCTTCCCATAAGGCCTGCACCCCTGAGTCTTCTCTTTACTGTTGTACATGAAACTGGTGTTGAGTGGGTAGAATTCAATGAAGCTGTCAGCTGAGGATATAAGAGGCATCTATTTATCAAACTAGAGACTCTGTTGCACTTATCCTCTTGTTTAGTTGTACATCTAGGCTTTCCACATCTCTTTCTGTCCTTGTTAGAGTCAGTTGTCCTATGTCTTTGAAGACTGTAGTGTACACCTTTGTCTGAAATCTTCAGTTGTTTGGCAATTTCAAGCATTGTATAGCCTTCATTCCTGAAAACAATGATTGACAGACGAGTTTCTAGAGAAAGCTGCTTCTTCTTTTTTTATTTTTTTATTTTTTATTTGTTTTACCATTTTTGACCTAATATTGACCTTAAGACATGCCAGTCTATCGCATACTGTGGCAACTCAAAATCAAACACAAAGACAATGCTAAGCTTCATTTAACGAACCAAATAGCTTATAGTAGTGTTTGATATAATGGCAAGTGATTTTCTAGTACCAAATTAGCAATTTAGCATGATTACTCAAGGATAAGGTGTTGGAGTGATGGCTGCTGGAAATGAGGCCTGTCTAGATTTGATCAAAAATGACTTTTTTCAAATAGGGATGGTGCTGTTTTTTACATCAGTAATGTCCTGACTATACTTTGTGATCAGTTGAATGCCACTTTGGTGAATAAAAGTACCAATTTGTTTCCATAAGAGCAAAATCTCTACATTATTCCAAACTTTTGGCCACCAGTGTATGTCTGACTAGTGTAAGAATTTTACAACATATCATTACAATATTACTAATACTAAGAAAGCCTTTACTTGCTGTTTTAATTATAATACTTAAACTGCACTCTCATCCCTACCCTTTCCCAAAAAACATTCAATTATCCCATAACTCTGTAGTTTGCCTCAGGACCCAGATTTAACTTTGGACGTAAAGTGGCGACCCAACAAAGTAACCAAATTTGTTTATTGTATAAAAGTAAACAAATATGTCTAAAATCAAACACTGAAATCTATTATTATTATTTATTATATTTAATTTACAATACGAAACACATTGTGGTCATCACAAACCATGTTCATTCTCATTGCAAGATTAACTAGTATTTAATGTACTCTGGGTTGAATTTTCTTTTACCTTTCTTAATTTTGTTCATGGTTTTTGCAGATGAGGACATGACATACAACCTGTCTGTTGACATCTGCCAAATTTGGCTAGCTTCTACCAAGTGACATATTAATTTGTACTAGTTTGGATGCAAACAAAGGATTTGGGAAGCATTCTCCTCATTTTTAAAGTTTATAAGCCTATTTTGTTATCCTAAATACATGATTATATAGTAAGTAGAATTTTATTTGTATTTAGCATAGTTGTTCTAGCTGTCCGCAGCCATATCAGAACAGATCTGTCACCCATTTTTATGGGCTATTTAAAAGCAATTATACAGACAAATGTTAATTTGCAAGCTTTTGTTTGCTTAGTTCTTTTGTTTGCTCCAAATAACTTATTTGAGCCTATATCACTGATGCAATCTGAGAGAGCACCACAGTGTGGACTGTATTGATTGGAATGCTCCTTGCACACTGTGAGCTATTGAGCAAGTCTAGTGAAGATCCCCTGTGTGTGTGTGTGTGTGTATCTATATATATATATATATATATATATATATATATATATATATATATATATATATAGGGTTGGGGAGTAACGAAATACATGTAATGGGATTACGTATTTAAATTACAAAATATTAGTAACTGTATTCCACTACAGTCACAATTTAAATCATTGGTATATAGAATACTGTTTCATTCAAAAATTATTTTGATTACTGAAGAGATTACTTTGCATTTTATTGTCATTTGTTTGAATGTGAAACATTCATTTGAGCAGACAGTGAAGTAAGTTTGAAGTAAGTTTGGAGCAGAAGAAATAGAAATAAACCTTGTGTAAATTGTCAGTTTACGCTAAGCTAAAATGCTATTTCTAGCTATATATATATATATATATATATATATATATATATATATATATATAACACACACACACACACTACCGGTCAAATGTTTTGAAACACTTGACTGAAATGTTTCTCATGATCTTAAAAATCTTTTGATCTGAAGGCATATGCTTAAATGTTTGAAATTAGTTTTGTAGACAAAAATATAATTGTGCCACCATATTAATTTTTTTCATTATAAAAACTAAAATGTAATAAAAAATAAATAAAATAAAATAAAAGTTTTTGAAATTGATGACTTGGACCAAATAATAAAGAAAAGCAGCCAATAAGTGCCCAGCATATAGATGGGAACTCTTTCAATACTGTTTAAAAAGCATCCCAGGGTGATACCTCAAGAAGTTGTTTGAGAAAATGTCAAGAGTACATGTCTGCAAATTCTAAGCAAAGGGTGACTACTTTGAAGATGCTAAAATATAACAGTTTTTATTTATTTTGGATTTTGTTTAGTCACAACATAATTCCCATAGTTCCATTTATGTTATTCCATAGTTTTGATGACTTTACTATTATTCTAAAATGTGAAGAAAAAAAATTATAATAAAGAATGAGTAAGTGTTTCAAAAGTTTTGACCGGTAGTGTGTGTGTGTGTGTGTGTGTATATATATATATATATATATGTGTGTGTGTGTGTGTGTGTGTGTGTGTGTGTTAGTGTGTGTGAACCTGCATGGAGGCAAACTTTGGATCAATACTTCATGCTGGCATCTTGCCCGCACACTTTTGAGTCATGAAAAAAAGAAATCAAGAGAGATCAGGTGTGAAATAGTAAGAGAGAGGGAGAGATAGACAATAGAACCACCAGTCTAGGGAATGGTTCGGCTCATTACTCAATGACCTTTCATCCTGTTGCTTGGCAACCCAGGAACAACCAAGGGACTAGAACGGTAGAGAGAGTCAATTAAAAGCATTAAGCTGTTCCCTGGGGTGCTAATGGTGTACAATATGTGCTAAATCACTTGCTATACAGCACAATATGGAAAATGCGTGTACTTCTAATGTTCACTTACAAAGTCAGGAGCTAACCTGCACCTGAGAGTGATGGATTTGTATTGGCCTGTTTTCTATAAAAATTACTCAAAGTCAACAGGCAAGTAAAGTTCTTATGGCCTTATGAGGATTTTAAAACGTCATGGTTACTTGTGTAACCTCCGTTCCCTGATGGAGGGAACGAGACGTTGGTGTCGATGTAGTGACACTAGGGGTCACTCTTGGGAGCCCGAGACACCTCTGGTCTTTGATAAAAGGCCAATGAAAATTGGCGAGTGGTATTTGCATGCCACTCCCCCGAACATACGGGTATAAAAGGAGCTGGTATGCAACCACTCATTCAGGTTTTACGCTGAGGAGCCGATATAAGGTCTGGCCATTTCAGCGGGTAGTTCAGCGTTGTGGCAGGAGGGACCAACGTCTCGTTCCCTCCATCAGGGAACGGAGGTTACACCAGTAACCATGACGTTCCCTATCTGTCACTCACTCAACGTTGGTGTCGATGTAGTGACACTAGGGGTCCCTATACAAAACGCCACAAGGCTGAACTGTGTTACGTGAACTGGCGGTGTGTGGTGGGCAGACTTGCTGTGTGCCTCATAGCCAGCACACCAGGTCGACACGTAACCTCCCCCAACGCAGTTATGAGTGTCGAACGGCCCCTTTTGGGGACAAGTCGACTACCCAAAGATAGAGACGGGCTTAACCCAGTCGTGGCCTCTTTTCCCCTTCTCTTTTTCCACTCCCTAAAAAAAGAAGGGGGATTATCCGACTGGGCCGCCAGGTCTAGTCGGGGGGTGTCCCTCCCAAGGGGAGGACACCGCGGAGACCACACCTTGCCCCAGAGAGGGGGGGATATTTAAGTGGAAAAATACGTCACATGGTCTTTCCAACCATGTGGAGAGCCTTCAAGGTAGGTCCTGCCCAATGGGGGAGGAGGTACTACAACATGGAGACTGGGGCAGAGGGGCTCTGCCCAAGGAAGACGCAGTTTGCCAGCAGGGAAACGAATTAGCGGAAGATATAGATAGCATGGGGTTAGCCTTACAGGGAACCGCCACATGCAGAGCACCTACCCCAGAACCGGGCTCTTAGTCAGCGCGTGTACTGGGTCGGCAGTGAGTCTCTCCGAAAACTCGACTGCCACAGGGCTCGGAGGAAGTCAACCAGGAACAAGTTTTGTGAACGCTACTGGGAATTAACAGCACATGTCTTCAGCTCAAAAGGAGGTGGAAGGCGCTATGTGCAAGCGATACACCCGGCCGGCTATCCCGGGCTTATCCGCTTAAGTTGCGTGCCACTACCTGGGACGAAACCGGTTCCACCCGGAGGTTGTAGAACCTTGCAAAGGTGTTGGGTGTTGCCCAGCATGCTGCTCTACAAATGTCTGTTAGAGAGGCACCTCTGGCCAGGGCCCAAGAAGCCGCTACACCACGGGTAGAATGGGCTCGTAGCCCTTCCTGGGGCGGCATGTCTTGGGTGAGATATGCCATAGATATGGCATCAACAAGCCAGTGGGCGATCCTCTGCTTGGAGACAGCGCTTCCTTTCCGCTGTGCACCAAAGCAGACAAAGAGCTGCTCAGAGAGTCTAAAGCTCTGCGTGCGATCCAAATAGATGCGCAAAGCACGCACCGGACACAGCAACGCCAGGGCTGGGTCTGCCTCCTCCTGGGGCAGCGCTTGCAGGTTCACCACCTCCTAGCACCTCTTAGGAACCTGATGATCAGGTCGTGCTTCCCTAAGGACTTACCGTCAACTGCGTCATGGTGTGCTGCTATGGCAGCAACGTACACCTTCAAGGTGGAAGGGGACAGCCTCCCTTCCAACCTCTCCTGCAGGAAGGAAAGCACTGATCCGACTGCGCATCTCTGGGGGTCTTCGTGTCGAGAAGAACACCACTTAGCGAACAGACGCCACTTCAAGGCATACAGGCGCCTCGTAGAGGGGGCCCTAGCCTGAGTGATCGTGTCTACCACCGCGGGTGTAGGCCACCTAGGTCTTCCGCGTCCCGTCCAGGGACCAGACATGGAGATTCCAGAGGTCTGGGCGTGGGTGCCAGAGGGTGCCCCGTCCCTGAGAAAGAAGGTCCTTCCTCAGGGGAATTTGCCAGGGGGGAGCTGTCACGAGGAGCGTGAGGTCCGAGAACCATATCTGGGGGGGCCAGTAAGATGCTACCAGGACAACCTGCTCCTCGTCCTCCCTGACCTTGCACAGAGTCTGTGCAAGTAGGCTCACTGGGGGAAACGCATATTTGCGAATGCCAGGGGGCCAGCTGTGTGCCAGCGCGTCTATGCCGAGGGGAGCCTTGGTGAGGGCGTACCAGAGCAGGCAGTAGGACGATTCTTGGGAGGCAAACAGGTCCACCTGTGCCTGACGAATCGACTCCAAATCAGCTGGACCACCTGGGGGTGGAGTCTCCACTCTCCCCTGCGGGAAACCTGCTGTGACAGCGCGTCCATTGTAGCGTTGAGGTTGCCCAGGATATGAGTGGCTCGCAGCGACTTGAGGTGCTGCTGACTCCGGAGGAGGAGACGGCGGGCGAGTTGTGACATACAGCGGGAGCGCAAACCGCCTTGGCAGTTGACATATGCTACTGCTGCCATGCTGTCTGTCCGAACTAGCACGTGCTTGCCCTGGATCAACGGCCGGAACCTCCGCAGGGCGAGCAGAATTGCCAGTAACTCGAGGCAGTTGATGTGCCAACGCAGCCACGGACCCGTCCAGAGGCCGGTGGCTGCGTGCCCATTGCAAACAGCACCCCAGCCCGTTTTGGAGGCATCTGTCGTGACCACGATGCACCTGGAGACCAGTTCTAGGGGAACACCTGCTCGTAGAAACGAGAGGTCGGACCAAGGGCTGAAAAGACAGTGACAGACCGACGTAATGGCCACGCGGTGTGTCCCGTGGCGCCATGCCCGTCTCGGGACTCGAGTCTGGAGCCAGTGCTGAAGCGGCCTCATATGCATCAACCCGAGCGGGGTGGCCACCGCTGAGGATGCCATATGTCCCAGGAGCCTCTGAAAGAGTTTCAGTGGAATCGCTGTTTTCTGTTTGAACGCCTTCAAACAGGTCAGCACCGACTGGGCACGCTTGTTCGTAAGGCGCGCCGTCAGGGAGACTGAGTCCAACTCCAAACCGAGAAAAGAGATGCTCTGAACCGGGAGGAGCTTGCTCTTTTCCCAGTTGACCCAAAGCCCTAGTCGGCTGAGGTGCGAGAGCACCGGGTCCCTGTGTGCGCATAACAAGTCTCGAGAGTGAGCTAAGATTAGCCAGTCGTCGAGATAGTTGAGAATGCGAATGCCCACCTCCCTTAACGGGGCAAGGGCAGCCTCTGCGATCTTCGTAAAGACGCGAGGAGACAGGGACAGGCCGAAAGGGAGGACTTTGTACTGATACACCCGACCCTCGAACACGAACCGCAGGAAGGGTCTGTGTCGAGGAAGGATCGAGACGTGAAAATACGCGTCCTTCAGGTCTACCGCCGCGAACCAATCTTGATGCCGGACGCTCGCTAAAATGCGTCTTTGCGTCAGCATCTTGAACGGGAGTCTGTGTAAAGCCCGGTTCAGTACTCGCAGGTCCAAGATTGGCCGCAACCCACCGCCTTTCTTTGGTACGATGAAGTAGGGGCTGTAAAACCCTTTCTTCATCTCGGCTGGAGGGACAGGTTCTATCGTGCCCTTCCGTAGGAGGGTAGCGATTTCCGTGCACAGGGTAACAGCTTTTTCACCCTTGACAAAGGTGAAGTGAATACCGCTGAACCTGGGCGGGTGCCTGGCGAACTGAATCACGTAGCCGAGTTGGACGGTCTGGATCAACCACCGCAATGGATTGGGAAGCGCAAGCCATGCGTCCAAATTCCGTGCGAGGGGGACCAAGGGGACAACGTCGTCGGACGTACCGGCAGGTGGGGCCTTGCGGCAGGGCGGAGCGCGAGGTGCCGCCGAATAGGCCCGCCTGGGAAATGGGGGCAGCAAGGAACCGTGTCTTGTCGGCCTCGCCCATCTCGACCAGGTTGAGCCACAGGTGGTGCTCCTGGACCACTAGTGTGGCCATCGTCCACCTGAGAGACCGTGCCATGACCTTCGTCGCCCGGAGGGCAAGGTCGGTCGCCGAGCGCAGTTCCTGCATCAAATCTGGGGCGGAACTACCCTCGTGCAGTTCTTTCAGTGCCTTGGCTTGGTGGACCTGCAGGTGAGCCATAGCGTGCAGGGCAGAGGCGGCTTGTCCAGCAGCGCTGTAGGCCTTGGCCATCAGGGACAACGTGAGCCTACAGGGCTTGGAGGGGAGCTTAGGGCATCCACGCCAGGTGGCGGCGCTCTGCGGGCATAAGTGCACTGCGAGCGCCTTATCCACCGGGGGAATCGCCGTATAGCCCCTGGCCACCCCGCCATCGAGGGTAGTGAGAGCGGGGGAACTGCGGAGTCGGGGTCGGGCAGTAAAAGGTGCCTCCCACGACTTCGTCAGCTCCTCATGCACCTCCAGGAAGAATGGCACTGGAGCGGGGCGCGGCTGGTTTGAGCGGCGCCGTGAGCCCAGAAACCAATCATCAAGCCGCAAGGGTTCAGGGGAGAGTGGAGGGTTCCACTCTAGCCCGACGCTCGCGGCCGCCCGGGAAAGCATGTCCGTCATTTCGGCATCGGCCTGTAACTGGCCGACCGTCCCAGAAGGGGGAAGCCCAGCTGAGGCTTCTGCGTCTGACTGGACAAGCCCGCTCTCCGATGCTGCGCTCGAGAGCTCATCATCTTTGCGGGCCTCGAACAAGAAGCCAGACTCGCCGTGCGATGAGCCAGCGAACTCATCTGGAAGCCCGATTGGGGCAGACGAGCGTGCTGGGGAATGGGAGGTCCGCGGGGGGATACCCGGTGGAGGCGATCCCATTGAGGTCCTCAAATCGCCCCCAGCGCCAGCCGCGCTGACCTCATACCCGTAGGTAGGAGGACCAAAGCGGGGAGCCACTGGGGTGGCTTGCTTCCTTACGAAAGCAAGCCGCGACCGCAATGTTGCCATGGTCATGTTCTCGCAGTGAGAACATGAACCATTCATAAACGCTGCCTCCGTGTGGGGGTCGCGCCCAGACACGAAAGACAGCGATCATGACCATCCGAAGTTGAGAAAAAACGACCGCAACCAGGAATAACACACGAACGGAAAGGCATCTTTAGAAAGACGCGTCTTTAAAAAGACGTTCCGTGTGTGCGCTCTTTTAGAGAAATATACTCTTTTAGAGGGGAAAAACACTCTTTTAGAAAATATACTCTCTAGTTTTTCTGCCGAAGCGCCCAGGGGCGTTCTCTGCAGTGCACCAGTGCAGAGGAGGGAGAAGCCGCTGAAATGCACCGTCAGATCCAGCAGAGGTGAATGAACAGTGCTATTCAGCTCAATGAGCATGACCGTTCAGCTTCGAAGAGAAAATCTGAATGAGTGGTTGCATACCAGCTCCTTTTATACCCGTATGTTCGGGGGAGTGGCATGCAAATACCACTCGCCAATTTTCATTGGCCTTTTATCAAAGACCAGAGGTGTCTCGGGCTCCCAAGAGTGACCCCTAGTGTCACTACATCGACACCAACATCGAGTGAGTGACAGATAGGGAACTCTGAATTTAAATGCAAGCTTGATTCAGCAGAAAACTAAAAAAAGTGAACCAAGTTGGCAGAAAATTCTAGATTGTAAAAAAGAATAATCCGGAATCAAAATTCTGATTGGATGAGCTGTGTTTGAGGCTGCTGTGAAACAACTATAAATGCACACAGTGTCAACCATAAAGAGCCTACAGGCTAATGCACTATAGAAGTTACTGTTTAAAAACAAACGCTCAGCTCCGGTACTTCCAGGTTCTTTTGGCATTGCAGAAAATAGCTTTAATGGGCATTTTGTTCAAATCAGTAATTATTTGGGCTACTTTAAATTTCCATCAGGATTGTTGGATCCAGAAAAACTTTAACATACATCATGCATTGCCTTTATTGTTATCGTATCTGCTCTATTAGACACAGTTGACCCGCAGTTGGCAGACTGCAACTTTTCAGGAAGGAATTTCACAAATTTGAATGTGGGATATGATGATATTGAAGCCATATATTATTATTTACTCTGTGTGGGTTTAAAATGTAACCAGTAAAGATGCATATCTGATGGTAGTTTTAATTTTTATATGCCACATTGCTGAGGCTTTAGAAGTGTGTTAAGCATGTGAGGATGTGCATTTATCAACCTGTTACATGTCCGACATAATCATACAGGCCTTTTGAAACAAGTTTAAACTTGTTAAAACTAGTTTAAAAATAGTTCAGAAAGCATAATTTATTCACTGTTGTCAAAACTTGTGGTCGAGAAGATGAAAACGATATATAACAATACAGAGTACCATAAACCAAAACAAACTTACACAAGCATAACACGGGCGAGAACTGACAAACATTGAACAAAACTGGAGCGCACGCACGCACACACACACGCACGCACGCACACACCACAACTAATGAGGGGATTGAAGACAGGTGAGGATGATGTGGAACAAATGGAGGCCTGGGGGGAGGCCTCAGAGCTGGGAAAGCATCAGGAGTTTACCTCCTGCCACAGGGCAGAGAAAGGATCAGGAGGCCTGGGAGGTGGCCACAGGGCAGGGACAGAATCAGGAGGCCTGGGAGGAGGCCACAGGGCAGGGACAGAATCAGGAGGCCTGGGAGAATGAGTCATGAGGCAGAGCCAAGGAAGGTGGAGCCATGGAAAGCTCGAGGGACAGAGTCAAAGGAGGTAGAGCCGTAGAAGGTGGATCCAGTGAAGACTCTGGGGCGGAGCCATGGAAGGCAGAGACGGGGAAGGCAGAGTCATGGAAGGTGGAGCCGTGAGAGGCTCGAGGGTTGGAACTGGGGATCCTAGTGCCCGGAGCGTAGTCGGAGGCTCGGAGGACCGAGGCAGAGCTGGGGGATCGGAGGACCCTGGTGAAGCTGAAGGTTGAGCCAGGTGACCAACTGACCAAGGCGGAGCTGGAGGGACCCCGGTGATGCCGACAGGCTGACGGCCCACAGTGGAGACGAGGGGATGCAGAGTGGAGGTGAAGAGGGATCGGAGGGCCAAGGCGGAGTTCAGGGTTCAGAGTGTGAAGGGTAGACAGATCCCCTTGTCTGTGGAGTCACCGGGGCTGATGGTTGAGCCTGTGACTTGAAGGGAACCGGCTGATCAGAGGAGGGAGGAGCCTTGGAAGGTGTCGAGGGGTTGAAGGGAGCCTGCGGAGATGGGGCTGAGGAATTGGATGGCCTTGGCAGAGGAGGAGGGAGTGGGAGGGAACAGCAGAGATGAGGAGACTTGGAAACTAGATGGGATTAGTGGTGACTGGAGACTCATTTATATTTATTCATTTGGCAGATGCTTTTATCCAAAGCGACTTACAAAAGAGGAAAACATAAGCGAATCATCTTAAGGAGACAGTGGTATGAAAAGTGATGCATTACAAAGTTTCACTAGCATCATAATAGTATTCAAAACAGAATAAAGTGCAACAGGAATTTTTTTTTTTTTTTTTAATGACTGGTTAAGTGCTCATGGAAAAGTCGTTTTTAGTCGTTTTTTGAAGACAGAGTGAGTCAGCTTCACGAATGGAGTTGGGAAGGTCATTCCACCAATGTTGTACAATGAAGCTGAAAGTCCGGGAAAGTGTTTTGGTGCCTCTTTGTGTTGGTACAACAAGGCAACATTCCTTAGCTGACCGCAGGCTTCTAGTGGGCGCGTAGCTCTGCATAAATGATTTTAGGTATGCTGGAGCAGACCCTGTGACTGTTCTGTATGCCAGCATTAGAGCCTTGAATTTGATACGTGCATCAACCGACAGCCAGTGGAGAGAGACAAGGAGTGGTGTAACATGTGCTCTCTTTGGTTCATTAAAGACCAGACATGCTGCTGCACTCTGGATCATTTGCATATGCAGGGAGGCATGCAATGAGAGCGTTACAGTAGTCCAGTCTAGTTATGACAAGTGACTGGACAAGCAGTTGTGTGGCATGTTCAGAGAGGAAGGGTCTTATCTTTCTGATATTGTAGAGTGTAAATCTACATGATCTTGCAGTCTTTGAGATGTGGTCTGAAATTTAGTCTGTTGTCGATGGTTACCCCTAGATTCATGGGACAGATTATTTCAAAACCATCAAGTAATTTAGTAGGGACTGGTCTCAGCTCGCTCACAGTGGTGGGAGTATGGGCGGGGCTCCACTCAATGCCCTCAAACTCAACTAGTATGCCCTCTGGGATGGACACTGGTGCCGGCTCTCGCACCTGGTCAGACTCCGCAATGGTCGCTGAGTCTGTGGTGGGCTCTGGCTTTAGGTCTGTTGGGGGCAAGGCTGATGTTTGGTTGGGCTCTGGAATGGGGCTGGCATTGTCCTCAGCAGGGCAGACGGTGAATGGCGAGTCACAGCTTACCAGCACCCACTCCACATATTTAGCGAAGTTCCCTTGAGGACCCTCCCCAGACAACTTGGCCTTAATCACGATGTTGAGTCTGACATAGTAGAAAAGTACATAGGCAATCGTCTGGGTAGTGGGTTAGGTGAGCCAGATCTAAAAACTCAAGAGTATGGTCCTCGAGGGAACGATCCTCCTGTGTGATGAAGAGGAGACGAATTGCTGGCAGATCCATCTTGTTGGGTCAGTTCTTCTGTCACAACTTGTGGTCGAGAAGATGAAGGCAAGGGGCTATTTGCAGGCTTTTTAATGAAGACGATATATAACAATACAGAGTGCCATAAACCAAAACAACAAACTTACACAAGCATAACATGGACAAGAACTGACAAACACTGAACAAAACTGGAGGGTATACAGGTGCTGGTCATATAATTAGAATATCATCAAAAAGTTGATTTATTTCACTAATTCCATTCAAAAAGTGAAACTTATTATATTCATCCATTACACACAGACTGATATATTTCAAATGTTTATTTCTTTTAATTTTGATGATTATAACTGACAACTAAGGAAAATCCCAAATTCAGTATCTCAGATTAGAATATTACTTAAGACCAATACAAAGAAAGGATTTTTAGAAATCTTGGCCAACTGAAAAGTATGAACATGAAAAGTATGAGCATGTACAGCACTCAATACTTAGTTGGGGCTCCTTTTGCCTGAATTACTGCAGCAATGCGGCGTGGCATGGAGTCGATCAGTCTGTGGCACTGCTCAGGTGTTATGAGAGCCCAGGTTGCTCTGATAGTGGCCTTCAGCTCTTCTGCATTGTTGGGTCTGGCATATCGCATCTTCCTCTTCACAATACCCCATAGATTTTCTATGGGGTTAAGGTCAGGCGAGTTTGCTGGCCAGTTAAGAACAGGGATACCATGGTCCTTAAACCAGATACTGGTTGCTTTGGCACTGTGTGCAGGTGCCAAGTCCTGTTGGAAAATGAAATCTGCAACTCCATAAAGTTGGTCAGCAGCAGGAAGCATGAAGTGCTCTAAAACTTCCTGGTATACGGCTGCGTTGACCTTGGACCTCAGAAAACACAGTGGACCAACACCAGCAGATGACATGGCACCCCAAACCATCACTGACTGTGGAAACTTTACACTGGACCTCAAGCAACATGGATTGTGTGCCTCTCCTCTCTTCCTCCAGACTCTGGGGCCCTGATTTCCAAAGGAAATGCAAAATTTACTTTCATCAGAGAACATAACTTTGGACCACTCAGCAGCAGTCCAGTCCTTTTTGTCTTTAGCCCAGGCGAGACGCTTCAGACGCTGTCTGTTGTTCAAGAGTGGCTTGACACAAGGAATGCGACAGCTGAAACCCATGTCTTGCATACGTCTGTGCGTAGTGGTTCTCCCCCACATTTTTGAATGGGTTTTGTTTCACAATCCTCTCCAGGGTGCGGTTATTCCTATTGCTTGTACACTTTTTTCTACCACATCTTTTCCTTCCCTTCGCCTCTCTATTAATGTGCTTGGACACAGAGCTCTGTGAACAGCCAGCCTCTTTTGCAATGACCTTTTGTGTCTTGCCCTCCTTGTGCAACGTGTCAATGGTCGTCTTTTGGACAACTGTCAAGTCAGCAGTCTTCCCCATGATTGTGTAGCATACAGAACTAGACTGAGAGACCATTTAAAGGCCTTTGCAGGTGTTTTGAGTTAATTAGCTGATTAGAGTGTGGCACCAGGTGTCTTCAATATTGAACCTTTTCACAATATTCTAATTTTCTGAGATATTGAATTTGGGATTTTCCTTAGTTGTCAGTTATAATCATCAAAATTAAAAGAAATAAACATTTGAAATATATCAGTCTGTGTGTAATGAATGAATATAATATACAAGTTTCACTTTTTGAATGGAATTAGTGAAATAAATCAACTTTTTGATGATATTCTAATTATATGACCAGCACCTGTATATACACACAACAACTAATGAGGGGACTGAAGACAGGTGAGGATGATGTGGAACAAATGGAGGTGATGAGGGCAGTGCACTGTGGGAAATGGAGTCCAGAGGGAAACTTCAAAATAAGAGTCCAGTGTAAACATGAGGGAGACAGAACGTGACAACTGTAAACTATATATATCACTTTATAATAACTTTTAATAATATTATTAACATAACACACATTCTAACATTATATAATGCTTAAAAATAATTAAAACTGCAGCTCTGTTTAAATTCACATTTGAAAGCTGCTGCTCAAAAGAACCCGGAAGCACGAATGCCTGCAGTGTGACGTCACAATTTAATTTATATTACTTGGAAGGTTTCTTATAATTATTAATAATAAATATAACAGATTATTGAACATTGGTGTGTTTTACTGTACTACTATAGTACATAGTTTTTTGCCTAAAAACGCCCTTAGCCTTTTGTGGCTTATAGATCTTAGTCATGGTAGACAACATATTAAATTTTTTGGTGAATGACAACGATGCTGTGAGGACAGTGTGTTCAATGGATTATACTGTTTAATATCTAATAATTGTTCAGCTAACCAAACATTAAAATAAATTATAAATAAACTTCAGTAAACATGGGTTGTAATATTTAGAACATTGTGATCATTTAAATATTGCAACCCATTAAATGGATTGCTTTTTTGTATAAGGCTGACAAAGCCAGAACTTGGTTTGGTCTTGATATGTGTCACTTAGCTAATGTGTACTTTATTAAAAACATTTACAGCAATCACGGAGTCAGAGTCATTCAAAGACTCTTAACTCTGAAACTTTCATTAAAAAATTACGTAACAGTATTTTAATTAGACTTATATTTAGCTAAGAAATGTCAGGACAAAAATAAGGTTTCAATCATTGAGGTGATGTGTGCCTGTGCACTTGTGTGTGTGTGTGTGTGTGTGTGTGTATTTGAGTGAGTATGAGTGTAAATGGATTGTGGATTGACAGTTACACAGTCAATCAGTCAGATAGACATCTAGACAGCTTTAAACTGACAGACAAAGGTATTTCCTGTCATTTAGACATTTCTCTCTACCTGATAGTCTGTTGGATGAAGCGGTCGGGATCCAGTGCAGCGAAGGTAACGAGGGTGGTTTCAGCAGGAACACCTTCTTCAAAACGGATGATTTTAGGGTTGGATGGGAAGACAGGGGCTTCATTGACATCCAGCACTGTGATAGTAACCCCAGCCGTGGAGGACAGGGAGGAGGGTATGCCACTGGACAGGTGAGCCTGGTTTGAGACCACCACTGTCAGCATGAAGGCTCCATTGCGCTCATAGTCCACAGGCTGCCCGTAAGAACAACACACAACAAACACACATCAGAGGAGAGAGGCAAATATATTGCAGTTGTTATGTTCCTTAAACTTTCAAAGGCAAGAATTGTTACCTTCACCAGCATTTATTTTATGCAGTATGGAGAGAATGCGGCACATTCTCAAACTCTAATGGTCAAGGAACACACAAATAGGGTTAAAAGAATAGTCCACCCAAAAATGATCATTATTTAGAATAAATGGTCATTATTTAGTCACCATAATGTTGTCTCAAACTTGCATGCAGAATACAAAATTAGCATTTCGCATTATTGATTCCCAGGCAATACCAGCTGAAAGTGACTTACATAAAAAAAAATTGTCATAAAATTATCCCATCTGACTTGCGCATAATACTCCAAGTCTTCTGAAGACATACTGTATGATGAACAGACTGAAATTTAAGTTGTTATTTACCATTATTATACCTCATTGCCTCTTGCATGTCTCGACACCAAACATCATGATTTCATGATACAAAAATTGTGAACAATGAGGTTTGCCACATATCATATAAACGTGTTGCCATACTTGATTTGGGCTCTATGTATATGAGTTCAACAAGGATTTTTTTCAACCTCTCCATTTCAACCACCTGCCACCATTCTCATATGTAATGCCTTTTTTCCCCCCAACCCAAACAATTCCAATGGAATAAAGCAAGTCCCTCTCTACATTGTTTATGTTGAATATCCTGTTTCATTTCAGATTACACTGAAACAGCCAGAGGGAGAGTAAATGATGACAGGATTTTAGTTTTTGTGTAAACAGTCCCTTTAACCTTCAAGTCTCCTGTCCTGGTTGCTATAAAGTTAGCAGATACAATCAGAAGATCCTAGGTTATCTCTCTGAACTTTAATTGACCTATTATGGCAAAGAAAAAAATAAAAATAAATAATAATAATAATAATAATAATAATAATAATAATAATATATATATATATATATATATATATATATATATATATATATATATATATATAAAGGTGATTTTTGAACTGGGCCTACAAATAATCACTGACAGAAGCATTTTAATAAAAGACATAGAACTTTTCAACCACTGTCAGGCTTAATGGCATTACAAACTCCAAAAGTAGTTAGTACTTTCTGTTCCTTTGTAGAAGGACAGAAAGTCACTCAGTTTGAGTTGGGAGGAAAAGTGAACCTTAGAGTAAAGGTTAGGAAGAGTTGTGAGACGAGCATGAGAGGATCAGCTGTTCCGTGGGTGGCAGTGTTTACTGTGAGCCATAATGTGTGACAAGAAAAGCCCTGTTACACTTCCGGAGAGGATGGAATCATTTTATTGTGTGTGCCGAGGGTTTATATCACTCTCTCTCACACACATGCCATGTAAATGACCAAACAAACACGTTCACACACAAGCATATCAAATCAAATCACTTTATTGTCACTCAACCATATACACAAGTGCAACAGTGGGTGAAAGTCTTGGGTGCAGTTCTGAGCAACATAGAAGTCATGACAGTGATGAAACATATACCAATCTACAATAAACATCAGATTTACACAACACAATTACAAAACTAATATACACATAATTACACACAACACAATATACAAATAGTATAGAATAACACAATATAGAATACACAGTATACAATAAAAATAATATATATATAAAATATACTGTAGGTTGTATTGTTTTGTACTGACATTCAGGCTGTCGGTTGATAGTCAGTTGCCAGTGTGTTGTTAAGAGAAAATATAATTTATGACAGTCCATTGTGAGATTAATAAAGAGCAGTGCTGATGTATATTGATCGTGAGAGATCAAGATTTCAAAAGTCTGATCGCTTGGGGTAAGAAGCTGTCATGAAGTCGACTGGTGCGGGTCCTGATGCTGCGATACCACCTGCCTGATGGTAGCAGTGAGAGCAGCCCATGGCTCGGGTGGCTGGACTCTTTGATGATTGAGCTTTTTCACACACTGCCTGGTGTAGATGTTCTGGAGTAAGGGAAGCTCACCTCCGATGATGTGTCTGGCATATGCATCCACACATGACTTACACTTCAGTTTAGTTCAGATACTAACTCTTATTCTCTCAGTTAAAGAAAGAGTTTGAGTGAAGGTTCTAAAGGGCAAACAAAAAACCATCTACGGGGTTCAACAATTGTTATTGTTTGATCTCAAAAATTTTTTTTTGGCAAAATGAAAATACAACAATAAGCCAAACAAAAATTGAGAAGCTAAATTCAGGTTAATATTTCATTATACCTCCCATATTAAAATGTATAAATATACATAATTGAATTATTAAAGAGGCCCTATTATGCTTTTTGGGATTTTACCTTTCCTTTAGTGTGGAATATAGCTGTTTGTGCTTGTAAAAGGTCTGCAAAGTTACAAAGCACAACGTCCACACAAAAGGGAGTTATACTCTCCCATAGACAACACTGCTCAAGAACTACAAGAAACGGCTGGTTTGTAGTCCAGCCATTTCTTCCGTAAAGTATCTACGTAACTATATAACACATTTGCATATTGCCCACCTAAGGGCTACTTTGGCCCGCCCTCAAACAAACATAGTTACTGTATAGCCGAGGCCAGGATGAGTTAGGTTAGTGTTGTCGCCATGTCAAGAAGATGCTGTTTTCTTCACTGCGAAAGCAAAACCTCTTTGTTTGGACTTCTAAAGGCAGACGAATTGAAGAATCAGTGGTTATTTTTACCACTATTCCTCAGCAGTACAACCACAACCAGTGCCGGATTTTCAAGACGGTTACTTCTAAAAGATGGTGCAGTTCCCACTTTGTTGGGACAATCTGGCGCTTCAGGATCACAACCTGTAAGTATGCTTGATTATTTGTGGTTTTATCTGCTACTGAGAGTTCAAATGCAGAGTTTTGTGTTGTAGCTATGGTGTACACCCAGTGCATTGTTGTAGGCCTCTGCTAACCTGCTAGCTAATTATTGTGTTAAAATAGTTTTGCTAATCAGCTGCAGGCCCACTTTTACCTACATTAGAACTGTGTAGAATTATGAAGATTGTTTGTCTTTTCATACTATCATGAATAGTGATCAAGTGTGGAGATAGATTTATTTTTACAAACAGTCATTTTACATCTGCAATCCACGGTAGTGCTTGGCTAACTTGCTATGTAATATTATTGTTTTGGTAAGGGTTTACTATTCAGCTCTGGGCCGGCTTTCACCTAAAACTGTGTAACAAAATGGTTGATCTCAAGAGTCTTATATAATTATATAATTACAAGCTGTAATGTTACGGCTGCTATCCACGGTAGTCCACGGCTAACCTGCTCGCTAACCGGGAGTAAGCCTCTGTTCTCCATTCATAGCTCTGGTGAAAAAAGTTCGGCTACATCCATTCCAGCAAAAGATGACTAATTTAGATGCATTACGTGTCTTCTATTTGAAGCTTTGTTAGGTTCACAATAATCAACAGTGTAGAAAGTTACTAAATTAAAACTTACCACTGTGAAACATCCTGATCAAGTTGTGCTTGCGAATGTGGTTCGGGTTGATCAGCTTGTTCTTCCAAACTTGCATTATTTCATTCATTATCAGACTCGGGCTAGAGCTGGTATGGCAAAAACCGATGCCACTGTTACCATAGTTATAGTAGTGTTTACAGCTGCTCAGCTGAAACTCGGTTATGGTAAGGGGCGTTACATTTCCGACACACGCTCTACACCAGGGGTCGGCAACCTATGGCACGCGGAGGGGTAATCACTGGCATGCCAGCAACGGTGAGAGAGGAATAGACTATTTTATTTACATAAATTCCGCACCTGCATTCCAATCTTCATCTTGATGTAATCCTTCCTCATGATCACGCAGTGTGTTTTCATGAGCTGAATGGAAGGTTAAACACAAAGTTAAAATGTGACGAGACTGCAGTATACTCATCAGACTAGTGCAGCTCGTGCAAGCCATTTGCACATCACGAGCAGGTCACGCTTCACTTTCTGTTAATCACTTTCTGAGTAAATGCGCCCGCTTTGCTTCAGTCAGGCTGTGTGGATGACAGCTTACATTCCGTGTTTCATTTGTTTCTTTTTGCTTTCAGAACAACAGGTAATGCAATAAGAAAAACCCCACAATTAATCCTTGAGATTTCAAACCCAGCATACAGGTACACCCTCCTTAAACCATGGACATTCAAAATTACATTAAACGATTAAAAGAGAAAACATAAACCCACATGGTGGGGTTCAAAAATCTGAGTCTATTCAAAATATAAATTAAACCTGGAAATAAAGTTTTAGGATTTTGCAGGTGCGAATAACTGAAATAAAGCGAGTCTCGTCACACTTTAATACTGTTTAGCCTTCCATTCATCTGATGAAAACACGCTGCGTGATCATGAGAATGGATTAGGCTACATCAAGATGTAGATTGGAATGCAGGTGCGAAAAACATCATATAAATAAAATAGCCTGCTCCTCTCTCGCTATTGCTTGCGTGCTAGTGATTAAATGATTACAGTGACATAATATAAGAAATATTTATGATTCCACACAATTTCATGATCAGTCATCAAATAAGCAAATTTGTGACATTACCTTTGTTAACTCATAACACAAAAGGACAGGTTTTCTTTCATTAAAGCATTTTAGATGCTCTGAAAATTCACATGCAGGATCATGATTATATCATAATTATATCATCGGGTTTTGCACAAAATTTTCACTCAAACTGTTTAATATAATTTGTAATGAAAAATAAATGATTAAATTAGAAACATGCAAAATAGAAACATTTTTACAAGGGGAAAATCATATACATTTGCATGTTTTTTGCACAGCCATTGACCAGGAAAATAAAAAATGGCACTCCATGTCAAAAAGGTTGCCGACCCCTGCTCTACACGGCTGACCAGTCACAACAGACTAGGCCAGCTAACCAGTCAGAGCAGACTGGGCTTTTCGGAAAGGGGGGCTTTAAAGAGACAGGACTTAAATCAGAGCGTTTCAGCCAGAGTATGAAAAGAGGGGAAAAGAAATGTACAGTATGAGAAAAATTATGTGTTTTTGGAACATTAAAGCATGTAAACCTATTCTAGTAGACCCCCAAAATAAAATTATGAACCTGCAAATTAGCATAATATGGGCTCTTTATTATAAAATTCAAATGTAATGTAAATGAGTCTGCACATCAATAAGGATAATTTTTTTGGCTTTGCCCATTTCTAAGCATAGGCAAACTAGGCAGTCACCTTTGGTGCCATCAGCTGGGGGTGCGGGGGTGGGACAGGAGGGGTGTGGCAACTTGTAATCTGCCCCCGACCGACGAGATTGCCAATGATGAGATCGCTGTCACTATCCTTGTTTTTCTCATCATATTTCCGTCAACAGTATGTTTGAATTAATCTAATTTAATTATCGTCATGATGCATCTTTTTGTCTCATATTTGTTATCGTTGATGAAATCAATAATAATAAAAAAAAAAATTGTCAGTAATTTTGTCGACAAAATTAACACTGTATGCATTTTATTAGAGGCCAGGCCTACAATGCAACACTCAAATTGATTCATTATGTAACAGTGGGTCTCTGCTCTGTCTCATCAAGAGGTCCATGACCTGAAAAAGTTGTATGACAATGTAACCAAGTAGACAAACCCACCTTAACTACCATGACCCTGCCGTCATTGGTGATCTCATCAGTGCGTATGGCGAAATGACCCATTGGATCTCCTCCCACAATCCTATAAACAGCATTCCAGTTGGGTGTGTGAGGCTGATCCTTGTCCCTCACTGTCAAATTAGCCACCACCACGCCCACAGCATTTTCCAGGACCTCCCCTAGAAACTGAGAGGAAGAGAAGAAGACACACAAATGAAGTAAGCAGGTCATTTTCTAGTATGCAAGAAAATGAGAAACACAGTGGCCTCAAGAAGTATTTGGGGGGTTTGTTAGGTTTGTTAGTATTTGGGGTTTGATAAGTTTTCAATAAAATATAAATATAAAATAAAGACAAAAGTATTTTGACACACTCTAGTTGTCACATATGTCCATAGTTTATATGATGAGCTACATTTGTGGTTACTCTGTTAGGGCATCTGTGTGAACTTGAGGAAATCTGCTTTCATACATCCACTAAAAATCACATTGAGACCAGTCAGTTAAAAGTAATTTCAAAAATGCAAAAATGAAGTTAGCTCTGAGAAAAGGTCAAGCTACGAAAAGGTCAAGCTACACTCAAAAAATAAATATATTTCACTTTTGTCAGTTTAACTGAATCCTCCCTTGCTCACTTGTAGTGTTTAATGTTTTGTTGTATTGAGATTTATAAGAGTTTATTTTATGTTGGTGTTTTGGGGTTACCATCATGGTGAAGAGTGAAGCTTATGCTTAGCTTGAGGACAGGTAGATGCTGAGAAGGCTCTATATTGCTTTACTCATTGAGTAGTTGCTATTCTAATAATAGCATAGTGTTAGCATTAGCATGCTAGCATTCACTGTACTAACTAGTCAATCAGTGACTCATTTGAGTTAATCCAACATATCTAATATAGTTGGGTTTACTCAATTCAATTAGGTTGCCTCTACTTAATAAGTTTAAGTTTTTAATGGTATTTAAGATTACATGGTAGTTTTTTTTCAAGAAAGCTAATTTTAAACATGTGGAGCCACTGTCCAAGACTGAACAAAGCCTTTACTTGTTTGCAAATTTGTTCCATTTAGTTTAATATTTATCATGCAATGACATTAAAAAAAATTGTAAGTGCACAAATACTATTTGGGGACAATGACAGTTCCCCTGGAGGAACCTAGGGATAAGTGGTTCGCTCAAAGGCACAATGGTAATGACTCATGGGCATTCAGCGCAGCTGCATCCTTCTTGTTACCAGCCCTGAGCTTTAACCACTACAACAGCGGTACTCAATTAAAGTTCCAAGAGGTCCGGTCTTTACATTTCCTTCCCAGCAAAGGTCCGGACAATATCTTACATGGTGTCAGTAGTGAGTATAGAAAAAAATGTAAAAGTTTGAATGGACCATTTTTATATTTTTCTTAAAGTGAAAATCTACCAACAACAAACAATGCACATCACAATAGTAAAGCTTAAAAATACTGTTAGCTAAAGTTAAAGGAATAGTTCACCCAAAAATGAAAATTTGCTGATAATTTACTCATCCTCAGGCCATCCAAGATGTATCTGAGTTTCTTTCTTCATCAAAACATAATTTAAGATTTTTAGGATTTCATTTCAGGCCTCCTCCTTTAAACAATGCAAGTGAATGTACTCCATTTTTTTACGGTCCAAAATGCATATTTAGGGTGCATCAAAATAATCCACACGACTCCAGTCGACAAATAAAGTTCTTCTGAACCCAAACAATTGATTATTTTTAGAAACAAAACAATATTTATATACTTTTTAACTACAAATGTTCGCTTCCATACATCTCTGTGAAGCGCTCGTGAGAGGGATGACGTAAGCTCGTTGGTAAGTTCACGCATCACGTGGAGGAGGAGGCAGGAAGCACGTCATTGTTTACAAGAGAAACTTGCACAGACCATAGACCAAGTGCCGTTCACAAACCAAAACAGTCCAAAACCATTTCAAAACAATATAAAATAAAATAAAATCATTTCCAATTAATAATAATAATAATAATAAAAACATTACTGCAGTAAATAACCATCCTTTATTTCGTAGCAATGCCGTTGCGTTATCTACTTGTGCTTTTTCTTTAGCAGAAATATATAGGCTATATGACTCTCAGGAATTCAAGCCACACGATTTGTAGTTAGTGAAACCAAGTGTGAGACCATTTTCTGAGATTCACAGGATTTACACAGTTAGATCAATGGTACAGGTGATATCACACAAAAGAGAAGTTTCACAAACTGATGAAGAGGTAAAACAACAGGTAAGCACGAAACAGATATCAACAAAGATCAAGAACAAATACAGACAGGTAAATAAACACTGCGAGTCCTTTGTGTGAGACTTGACAATGAAGTGGCGTGAAGGTGAGTTATTTATGCAGGCAGTGATGAGCGAGTGAATTGAGTGCAGGTGTGGTGAATTAGAAATTGAGTGATGAGGAACGGAGTGCTGAGGGAGGCGTGACAATTACAACGTTTTCACACATACCTGAGTTTGCTGGAAAAACAGCACGGGCACAACCGATGAATTCAGATATCGACCCTTTGTTTCTTTCGATGGTCTGAAATCCTCAGGGGTAAAATGTTCACTGCACACCCTCCAATATTTGAGAGAATGTAGGGGTGTACTGATATCCAGGTTTAGCGCGATAAGCCTGAGCTTCAATCGCTCATGATCATGTATAGGCAATCGATGAAAAGTTTATATTGCATTTTCTATGGGGTTTCTGAAGGTTACACACGCCAAACGACCATTTTGAACAGTACACTTATACAAATACAAATCTACAGCAAACTTTTGTACAGCACTCCTACTCTTGTAAACAATGACGCGCTTCCTGCCTCCTCCTCCACGAAATGCGTGAGCTTACCAACGAGCTTACGTCATCCCTCTTATGAGTGCGCGTCATAGAGATGTACGGAAGCGAACATTTGTAGTTAAAAAGTATATAAATATTGTTTCTAAAAATAATCAATCATTTGGGTTCAGAAGAACTTTATTTGTCGACTGGAGTCGTGTGGATTATTTTGATGCACCCTAAATATGCATTTTGGACACTCAAAAAATGGAGTACATTCACTTGGATTGTTTAAAGGAGAAGGCCTGAAATGAAACCCTAAAAATCTTAAATTCTGTTTTGATGAAAAAAGAAACTCAGATACATCTTGGATGGAGGGTGAGTAAATTATCAGCAAATTTTCATTTTTGGGTAAACTATTCCTTTAAGTAGGCCTATAAATGGAATATAAATATCAAATATAGGAAACATTCTCATGAGAGCTCCACTATACTACTAGTATCAAATTTCTGGTTGTTTTTCCGTGCCATCTATGCAAGAGATGATGACATCTGTGATTCATTTTCACAAACATAATCTGTTTGTGAAAGACTTGAAACATGCTGATCATAATACAGGTAATTTTAGACAAAAAAACCTGTAACATTTTAAAGGCGCTCTGGAAGCACGTTGTCTTGTCACAAACCTGGTTTAACTGAACGGTTGGATTCATTTCAGACACATGAAGGTGAATTCACTTTGCTTCATTTTGTTTTCTGCAGTGTTTTTTAGCGAAAGATGCCAGTATCTATATTACGGCTCACTGTATTTTTCTGCTATGGCCTACTGTTGTTAAAATAACCGCATCTGAAAATCTGCGCACAGTGCCACGTCTACCAATGCGCGTGGAAAACGAAAGGGTTTAAATGAAGCGTGTTCTGTAATAGAGAAAAATATTCAAGGATACAGTGCTGTAAGATAAGTGCTATCTACACACGAGTGCTTGCGATGTGTTCAGCTCCATTGTTTTGTTGTGCTGATCACTTGAAGTGCAGAAACGGTGAGATGGGTCAGTCAATGTCATGATGTCTCGCGGTCCGGATGGAACCAAGCCGGGGTCCGGACCCGGGTCCGATAATTGGTGACTGCTGCACTACACCATATCACTTATTTTCTGTTCTTGGGCTTTGGGGCTTTGTTTCAGATTATCTTATTATGGTTTGGATAGGGTTACTGACAGGGTAAGGGGTAAATTTGGGTCTCATTTGTTACACACAAACACACACAGTCTGCTACAGTAGGTATACTCACAGCCCAAGGTGCTAATGTGCACACAAGCTCATTACAGCTCAGTAATCTGTTTCTCTCTCCAGCAGTTTAAAGGGGTTATGAAGTGTGTCTGCCAGATGCTGTTTACTGTAATGGCATCACCATGCAGCACAGACTAGAGCCAAACACACACTGCTGCAAACTGCATACACACATACTTCATCACGGAACAAGTTGGCTTAAATTGGGAAAATAAATCATGGTGTATTTTCATGCTTTATTAGTTGAAATTGTAGAAAGGAGAGAAATGAGTGAGACACACAGACAGAAAGGGGAAGAGAGAGAGTGCGCGAGACAGAGCAAGTAATGTGTACTGGCTTTAGCGATGAAAACATCAGAGGGGCCGTCCAGTCTCTCTGGCTGCACGCTGTCTGGGATGCACAGCTGCTTTCACTGATAAGCAGAAAAACATTTTGTCGAGATCAAACAAATGTGCTGTGTCCCTTCCAGGACGGGTTGCGAGAGACCAGTAGAGGACAGGACAGCAGACAACGTGATTGAGTGATTGATTGATCTGTGCAAAATCACAGTCTGATTTCTCTAGACTGCTTCCAGTTTGATGAAAAACCCTCCTCTAGAGGCTATTTCAATAAGATTATGAAATTGTGTGTGTGTGTGGAGAGAGAAGATGGAAGAAATGTGACGTTGATACTTGTTTATGATTTGTGGATTACGGTGGGGTGAATTTAAATGAGAAGAAAATTAGAGGGTAAAACAAAAAGGAATTAATTTCTCTTCCTCTTCTGCTTCCTTTTCCAACTTCAATCAAGGGCAACATTTCAACATTTCCTATTATGTATATATAAAGAAATTATTCATTACACTAATAAATTATGGCCATCTCATCATGATGTGATCATCGCTACTCTAGATGTGGCAGTTTGATGATGCTTAGTGACAAAATGATCTGTGACATACGTAATTGTATTAATTGTAAGAATCATTGATTTCTGTTGCATTTTTTTTTCATCAATATTCAATACATTTCCATCAAACTCTGTTGGATGTAGATGCTAAAAGACATTTATTACTAGTAACAGCATTCATATAGAATGGCATGCTGAGTAGGTTGCCCAATATTACATTTTTTTATCTTTCATCAGTCAAAAGTTTTGACACGCTGGTGTGAATTTTTGTGAACAGCTTCACACTGAAAACAACAACAACAACAAAATCATATCCAACCTCAAGTTCTTTGGTTTGTTTAATCATTTTTAATGTATTTGTCAGAATATAAATAAATAAAGAAAGCCCTGAAGCAGTTTCTTTTTTTTTTTTTTTTTCAAAAACAAAGTGTGTTTCATTAAAGTCTTTATTTGACAAACAACCCTAAATCAATCAATGATTATATGATGGGCAATATAGTCTTATAGCTTTAAGTCATTCAGTGGGCGTGGCCATAAAATTTTGGTATTTTTGTGCAAGCATGTGCTAAGTCTCGACGCAAGTAGGTTTGGCGAAATTTCGCATGCAATGCGCTAATGGGCAAAATCAAGTGCAATTCAATTCTGAGATTACAACATACGCATATGCATTAATGCCCTGCAATGACTATAAAACATTTTACAAGGCCTCAGTATAGTTATGATGTTTCCTGGGACAAAGTCTACTGTCTTTATTGCCTTCATCATCATCTTAACCACCACTAACAGCATCAATATAATCATCAGCATTATCATTATCATTACAGTTGTCAATGCGCTTTAGAGTTGTATGTGTCTTAAGATGCGGTTCTATTTTGCTTTACTCTTCCTCTTGAGAAGAGACAGATCTTTCCATTTTCATGCAGCTTTTACATAAACAATTTTATAAAACATGCTGCTGTCTTCAAATTGGAAGCGATATATCTGCAAGGTTTACACCCCCTCAAGCAATTTAGCTTAATTAGCTTGCTTACTTTTCTGTGGGTCTCCTACAGCAAGATATATACGGCTTCATGCCTCTGTCAAATGCATATAATCACAGAACATTTCTACCAGAGTCAGTCTGTGTAGGTGAGAGAGGGAGGGAGGGAGAAAGATAGACGATGGATGAAAAACAAAACAAATTAGTTCTAGCATGCATTTCACATGAAAAATTGTGTATGTGCCTTTGTGTCTGTCATAAACATGCAGTTGAGCACAACCCCAATACAACTGCCCAAATCCATAATAAGCCAAAAAGACATTTATTTTTAAGTTCATATTCTCCGCTTGAAACAATAAAGCTTTAATTAAATGTTTGTCTGAGTTTAACCAGCAAAGACATACAGTGACACATTTTAGAAACTTATGAACAAGTCAATTACTGCCTGTTCTATTGAAAAAAAAAAAAAAAAAAATCGTTATCAGTAACTCGCTCACAAATTGCTGACTGAATCAACAAAACCATCACAAGTGTCAGGTCATGCAATCCTGCCATAAACCAGTTGTGGTTAATTTGCTCTCGGCTCAGTGATATGAGACAAAAGTGTTTGTTATTGTGAGTGAGAGCACGTGCTGAGTGTAGAACTTAATTGCTGGTGTCATCTGGGTTAATTTGCTCTGTTAGGACCTGCCATATGTTCTAAGACGAGACAGCCAAACTGCAGAGTTGTTCATCGGTTACGCTCTATAATTAAGGAAGCTCCACTGGTCAAGGATACACACACTTACACCCTTGTGGGAGGAGCAGCATAAATTTATATTTTTTTTAAACTTTGAAACTTGCAAAGTTTCAGAAAGTATCACAAGTAATCAAGTGGGTGGGTGAGCAATGAGTTTCATTTCATTTTAGTCTCGCTTTTAATTTTGCTAAATTTTCCCTCTGTGTTCATTCAGACAAGAGAAAGTCTAGAGCATGGATGAGTGAATTTTAGTGTGTATTATTTAGAGGAGGTGTCAAGAAAAGATGGATGGAGGTCTATCCTACTTCTCCGTCTCAGAAGTGTGTGTAGAAAATTTAATAAATGATGCCTATATAGGGAAGAATAATCACTGCAGACATGTCATCTAAACAGACATGGTCAAAATATGCATCGCAGTATCATAATTGGGTTGCATCAGCATGTGTCTGAGAGAGAGTGGATCTGCGGGATCAGTGGATCTCTCTTGCATGGTTCACTTCACTTTTTGTCCGGAAAGACAAAGTTAAAATACTTTCCAGATAATAGTTATTTTCAAGTACTACATTCTGTAAACCTTCAAAGGAACTTCCCACTATGGATGGCAAAGCCTTCACAGTGAATAGAGCATAGGCTTAAGTTCTGAACAGTGGCATAGGTTTATTTATTTCTCTTTCATTCTTTTTTCTTTCGTCAGTTTAAGGAAATAATGTCTTTGTTCCCTGAACATTTCCAACTAGTTGTCAAACTCATTCAAAACAACAGTGGGAGATGCTTCATTCATAGTAGACTTTAACATGATTAACAATACTAACATTAACATGATTGTCTTAAAATGCCATTATTAAAATTTGGACCATGTTGTTCAGTGACTGGATGCTCCATGGATGCCTGGAACTAATGGAAATGAAACTGTTTTTTCTCCAAAAAAGCAACCGCAAATGGACGCATGAACCGCAGAAGTGAAGCAAGACAGCTGGATACGTGTAGTACTAACAACTGTAGCGCACATCTTATCTCTGGTAGGTGAATGAAATGTATGCCATCTAATTGCAAGTTTGATAGGCAGAGCTCTAAAAGTGACTATAGACTGCTCCCATTATAATGAATGTCATTTACTATTACATTTACTCATGCATACACTTTTGTCCAAAACTACTTACAAATTAGGAACACAAAAAAAGAAATCCTTACCTTGTCTGCAGGTCACGCAGACAGCTTTATTGAATGGCTTCATTGATTATAATAGGAGCGATCCAATAATCCTGATCTCTCCGCTGAGGAAACTTAACTGCGAGCATCTTAACTACGATACACTTTCATCGCCTCTCTCGCGTAGACGCTCAATATCAACAACATGTCTAGATAAGTCACTTCAGGTAAACATTTGATGTTCTATGAGAAAATCTGTTAATTCTGAGCCTTATTTAAAAATACGGTAATGATACCAGAAGTGATCCCAGGCCAGCAGCGTTCTAATTCCTTTGTTATTGTTTACATCCTTGAAATAGTCTATATTTTTGGAAGGGGTTTCCATGAAAGGAGATCATCATATCTGGGGCTCCTCTGCATTAAACAGTTTGAAAACCCCTGTGCTAAGCTACTGTCAGCTAATCACAACTCTGACCCACCAACAACAGGACCCAGACACTCAACACGGGCAGAGAGACCTGTCCACAAGCATCTACTCCTCAGAACAAATGTTTGAAAATAAGATGACATCAATTAAACTGAAGACCAAGACTGTCTGCTACCAGATGATAGATGTCATACTGATTCACTAAGTATCATTTGGCCTTCAAACAAATATTACAGGTAGAAAAACATTTGCAAAATAATTCTGAATGTTTGAGCATCAGACGGCATGGAGGAGGCCTGGGGTTATTACTTAATGAGTGAAGGAATGCAAGGGCAACCCATATGAGTGCTGTGAGAGAGAGATAAAAGAGGCATGGCCAATAGCTAGAAATAAATGAAATTGGAGAAAGGAAGAGACACTGAAAGCCAGAGAGAAAGATTGAGGGAAGGAGATATATATGGTTAACTGGAGAAATAAGGAGAAAGATATGGAGGCTGACAGAAACAAACACTGTTTAAAGTGGGCAGAGACAGAGGAGTAGAGGGACAGAGATAAAAAATAAAAAAGTTAACTGTAAAAAATCATGTTAAGAACAATAGAGATATACAATGGCACAATATAACGTTCTATAGGAAAATGGGTTTTATCAATCATTACTTAATTTTTTCCACAATTAATGACATTATATTCAGTTTATTATTATTCCTGTACAGAGTCAACCTTTTAAATCCAGCTCAAAAATCTATCAGCACTAATATTATGCAGCCTAGTCTCATGAACATTGCGTGACTTTGGCAAAACAAAATATGTGTCGCTTGTATGACACTCTCGTCTCACGTGTCAGCTTGCGTGCTTGACTGGTCTCAAACATTGTACTTTAGAGTCCAAAGTCCAACACACAAGTGAGCTATCGCGCAAGCTTTTTTAAAATTATGCATTATAGTAAAAGTGTTTTGATACCGTAGCAGTATGAGTAATAGTGTTTATAGAGTCATAATCGGCCGTTGTAGTCGTGATTTGTGTGAAAGTGAATAAAATGCACAGTTGTTATAGCGCCTCTAGTGTTAATTTCACCAGGAAACTGTGGCGAAAAATATGATCCGGCACATAAAAGTCAGTTTGCAAAAATGTAGTTATTATAAATGTTCATTCTATGAGACTATGTTCTGTATTTGCCAAGCAATAGTGGACATTTTAAACGTAATGAGCATGTGCAAAAGAGAAGTAACACAAAACTTAACTCATTTGATTGAGCATGATGCTAGCAACACTAAAGTCATGGGTTTGATTCAGAGGAAACACGCATACTGATAACAGTATTCTTAGAATGTAAGTTGCTTTGGACAAAAGTTTCTGTCAAAAGCAGAAATGCAACCATTACACAACTGTTTAAAGCTGAATGCAATTTCTGCACCACTAGTGTCACCAAATGGAATTGCAAAAATAACCACTATTTTTTTTTTTTTTTTTTTTAAACAGATTCCAGAAAACTCCTCATGTCTTCCATTGGTTGTATAAACTGGTAGTCCCGACCCAAACTCATGATTGATTGAGTCAATGTTGCTTTATCAGGCTAGAGGGGGAGCTCAAACAAACAGGTAAATGTTTTGATACAGAGCCACAGTGTTACACTGTTAGGAGAAATCAACCTACAAAATGGTTTACTTATATTGTATATATACTTATATACAATATTGTCACCATAATATTTTTTATTAATTTACAGAACTTTAGCCAACTCAAATTTTAGATGCAACTAGACACTTAATATTTTTTATTAGAGAGACCTCCATATTTATCTATTTTTGGAGGATGCAGTGAAGGAGAAAGAAAATGAGAGGATGAGAGGGGAATTGAAGCCAGATGCCTGAAGAGAAACTACAGTAAGGAGAGAGAGAGAGAGAGAGAGAGGGAGAGAGAGAGAGAGAAAGAGAGAGAGAGAAAGTGAAAGTGAAAGAGTGAGCAGGGAGAGAGAAAGAGAGGGTACCTGATCTCCTCTCCCTCTCTTTCCCTCCATTCTCTATTTTACTCTCTCTTTCTTCCCTTGTCCTGTTTCACCTTGCAGCCATCATTGCTCGTAGTTAATCTCATTTTGTTTCACAGCTCCAGTAAGTTTCTCCAGCTGTCAGACTGTTGTGTGAATTGAGTATCAAGACACTATTAGAATTCAGAGATCGGCGTAATGAGGAGTGTATCTGTCCAAACATGCAGACTATGTAAATGCTCCCTGTTGTACTGTAGGATACTCACTGTTTTAGCATCCAGCTCTGGAGGGTTGTCATTGATGTCTGTGATGCTGATGAGGGCAGTGGCTGTATTCGACAGGCCAAAATTTAGGCTGCCCTCCATATCTGTGGCCTGGACTATGATGGTGTACTGGGACACTTTCTGAAAGAACACAGAACATGCTGATATTAATATGCTGATATGACACTGCATTGCTATTAATACACCTATAGGGATTTACCTTACAGGTATTTACAATTAATACAGACAAGGGTCAGAAATTAAGGGGGGGCTCTAGGCAAAAAATGCCACCAAAAATGCAATAATAATAATAATAATAATAATAATAATAATAGTAATAATAAATTAATAATAATAATAATAATAAAAGTGCTTAATATTCTACATAGTCCTAGTTATACATACTGTATTATGGCATACGTATGAGTTGATGCTGATTTAATTCTGTGGGTAAGAGGTAATAAATTCATAATCTTGAGAATCTGTATTAATGAACTGATTAAATTAATGTATTTAACATAAACGATGAGACAGTTTTTGTTTTAAATGGTCAGAAAAAATATGCCCTCATAAAGGTAAAACGGCCCTGAAAATCCAGGGGGCAACTATTGTCGCTTAATGTAAAACTTAATTTCTGAAACGGCTACAGACTAACACTCTAAAGGAAAACAGGCAATTAAGCTAAACTTCTTGCAACTTAGAATTTAAAAGCATTTTTACGTTTATTTATGAAACATATTTCCTTTTGGGGACATCCCCAAAAATGTTTTGTCAGATTTAGATGACTTTCAGGGACATGCATCAGCAAATGTTAACAAAACAAAACACAACACACAACAGCACACCACAACACAACACACCACATCACACCACAACACAAAAACCAAACCAAACTAAACTAGGTAATACAATGGTAGGCCTACATCTCCAAAATACCATGTTACAACCATGTCAAGCATATATCCAAAAATTATTTTTGGTACTTTTTCATGAGTGTTGTCCCTAAAGTATAGCTAGTTTAGAAACATACACAGACAGCCATATTCATCAATTTACAGTGATAGCATAATCAACAGTCTTGAAGTCTGGCATGGGTGACATCCAAGCCTGAATCCTGAATAAAGCTGCCTTACAAAGACATTGAGACTGTTTATGTTTGGTAAATGGCGGGCCTTTGTGTTTGTCTGAGCAGAAGCCTACATCTGTCTGTCTGTCTGTCTGTCTTTGTACAGGCTTTTCTGTTAATTAGGACATGAGGCTTCTGTGAGCTTTGTTCAACTTTGATACTTTGTCACTTGCTATTTATGGAAGAACACACACACTCAAACTCAGATAATCAGTAAGCAAAAACAACTCATCATCAACAGACATGAACCAGGCTGTTAATAACCACAGATGAAAGGTAGCGGTTGCGAGGGCAACAGATGGATAGACACATGCAACACACCAAAGTGTTTGTTGTTGCATGGCCAACATTACTCTGGGCATAACACTGAAACTGTGCTCCGTCCATGCTCGGGTGACTCTGACTCCAGTTAGTCCACACTGGGTGGAGAGCTGAGCCAGAGCCAAAGCCTCTCCTCTGCCTCTTTCAGCTCCAGCCATATTAATTCAGTTGGCTGAAAGCCTTCTGTTGTTGCAGACAGGAAGCAGGGGGAATCAAGGACAAGTCAGTGCTCCACTGAGACTGGTCTGAGGGACGGGTGTATTACAGGGAGGGAGCTGGCCGTTAAAGTAGTTATAAAGCCATGAATACCCATACAAGAGCATGCCCCAAATCTTGATGGTTTTACTTTGAAGGCTTTCTTCTTTAACCCTGGCCCTAAATGCTTTAGGACATGATTTACTATGGGATTTAAATGTAACCATTTAATTAAACAACGAGTATATGCATGCCTCCTTCCACTTTCTCGTCCTGGTTCTATTCCAAAATGTAGTGAACTGCCTACATTCAGCATTTTAAATGGTTAGCTTACAAAAAATAAAATAAAACAAATAAAAAATCATTTTCTCTTCATTTACTTACCCATATGTCATGTCCAAACATAAATGTAGCCAACTTAAAATAAAGAAATGTATCAATACAAATAGATCAGTCTATTAAAAATCTACCATTTTACCCAATAATTGTGTGTGCAATTTATTTTCATGCTTGTTAGAGCATTAGTGTTAGCTTAACAATATGCTTATGGCAAACCAGAGACAGTATAGTATGAGGTGGAGAAGAAAACTAGTAGAAAAATGAATGGGCGAAATGGTAACACTCAATGTGGCAGCTTTAGGAATGTAAAATAGCCAGTCACTTGTTTGCTAACTCTAGGATATGGATGTGCATTAGCTAGACCAGCCTGAAAAATACAGTTTCGTAGCGTGATTTGTGCTAAAGAAGCAACATTTATGATACCATAGTCATTGCAATATACTATTGAAATGTAATCCTGACAGCATAATTTTCTGTAAAGCTGCTTTGAAATGATGTGTGTTGTGAAAAGCTCAATAGAAATAAAAATGACTTGACAGTTTTAGAGATTTTGGTCTTCTCCCCATTCAAGTAAATAGGGACTGTACTTGTATGGCTATTGGCAACTGAGTGAACTGACTTAGCTTAAGGGACTTTGGTCAAACTCTATTCTACTGTAATCAGTTATGTCACCCATGCACTTTACGTGAGGAGTTGCTGCCTATCTTGTTCCAAATCGGTCACTTATGAAATAGGTTGATGTATAGATCTTTCTCTGTCAATCAGGTTGCTGCATTTAAGTGGCAGGTCAGGGACTCCTCAGAGGTTGTTTTCAAGCACTTAAAGCCCCACAGAGTATCACAGATTCACACTGAGAGTCATTAAAACCTGCATCTCCTCGTTAATATTGCCCAGTTCAGCTCTATTAATGAGAACTCAATAGTGGCTGACCTTTATTAACACCATAATGAAATATCAATACTGTCTCTTCTGGTTATGCTCTGTAGAGAACAAGAGAAACAAATCAGTGTGTAATTAATTTTGCACACATTTCATACAGCGTCGACTGGAGGGATGGGAACGTGACACTGCGAGATGAGCTTAAACACATTTCCAGTCCTGAAGAGAATGTAAAATGATTACACCTCGGGACAACTGGCACAATCTGTGAGCCTGGAGAGCAAACCCAGCGAGGGACAGGTTTCACCCGTACAGGCTCCCACATGCTTGAGTCAACTGTTATGAGGAGCATTTCACAGCCCAGTGGGCTCTGACCTCACTTCACCGACACCTCTTTCTCTCCCTCGGGAAAGAAGGCAAGAGGAGAGGAGATAAAAGGTGAAGAGGAGAAAGTGCACCTAGAAGTGATGACAGAGGAGAGGATAGCCAAGAGAGTGCAACCAGAAGTTATGATTCTCATCTTCTCACACAAGCAGGAAGTTTTGGATCCTTTGGGAACAACTGGGAGAGACACACACACACTGCACACCGATCGATTCCCTAATCAGGCACGGCAGAGTGGACACGTTATAACCCAGACCTGCCAAAACCTGGCAAGCACGAACACACACAGACCACAGGGCCTCTGGCAGAGACAAGAGACAGGTAATGAAAAGCAACAGCCTGGACAATCTGGCCTGAACAGATTCACAGAGCTGCAAGACACAGAGCTTTTAACATACACACACACACACATAGAAAGATACAGCTCTGACATTCTGCTGCAAAACGTTTAAGTGCTCTGATTTTATGTGATAAAAAATAACTAAATAAATAACACACACTGCGATAAATAACTTGGACAAATAACAGATACTCAACTGCATTGTATCACCTTTATATGCAGAAATATGTCTTTCCTAAACCCAGGAAACTACACCGAATTCCATTATATTATAGATTCATAAAATGTAATTAAAGGGATAGTTCCCCCAAAAATGAAAAATGATGTCATCATTTACTCTCCCTCATGTTGTTCCAGACCTGGATGACTTTCATTCTTCCTGTTAAGAATGCAGAATGAGGCTCAGGACCCAAGCGCGGAGTTAAAAAAACAAAGGCTATATTAATAAAAAGGGCAAAAACAAACCAAAACTCCCACAAGGGAGAAAAAACAAACGTAAGGTACCCTGTAGGGGAAAAAGGTAATCCAAGGCTGTGGCAGAGGGCAGCGGGAAACAGGACCGACCGGACCGGGTAAGGATGAACAGGACAGGAAACTAGACCGACCAACAGACTGACTGGAATAAACAACAAACACACAGCAAACATGACTGGAAACAAGACGAACTGGCACTGGACAGCAAACACAAGGAGACTAAAATAGGGAGAATAATCAAATGGGTTAACAAGACAGGGCAGGTGTGATTAATAAACTAAAACAAGGAGGCAGGGTTTGACGTAAGACTGAGAGACATGCGGCGTTACAGAAGCAAAACAAAGCCACGTGCTCTCACCGAATGGCATGAGCGCACATCGCCAAGACAATAAGGCAATATAAGCCTATGCGAACCGACAAACAAGACAAGAGAATGCGTAGCAATGCCAAACAAAGCGATGCCACACATTCTCACACTAAACGTAACCTGAGCGTACATCGCGAGGCAAACCCCACGCAATGCACACAACAGGCAACAAAAACAAGACGGGACACCTGTGCGAGAGTTCGGCCACATACACACCCGACACCTTAGACCGAAGTGTCCAAACCTCAGCACAACATGAAGACAGCTTTTTATATATGTAACAATTTCCAAAAATCTAGTAGAATTTGAATATGTACATACAGTATATGCTTAAATATATGAACTATAATTTTAAATTATATATATATATATATATATATATATATATATATATATATATATATATATATATATATATATACTATTTATAAATTAATTTATAAAAAATATGTATAACTATAAAATATATATCATATGTATGGGTAGGCAAGATGTTAGCCTCAGTAACCATTCACTTTCACTGTATGGGACACAGAACATGCTGCCTAACATCTTTTGTGTTCCACAGTTCCAAGTCATATGGGTCTGGAATGACAAGAGGGTGAGTAAATAATGACAGGATTAAATGTTTTGGGTTAACTGTCCATTTAAGACTGTCACTGCAACATTTCTGCTGTAAAACAGTGGTCAAATATTGATGCTTGAGCAATGGTCAAGATTAAAAACCCATAACATACCACTATAAAAAAAGAATAATGGTAATAACATTCAGTGAACGTAAAAAAACAACAATTGCGAGGCTATATGCAATGTTCTAAAGTAAACCGGTTACAGCAAACAAATAAAATGAAGCCAAAAAATAAAATGACAAAAATATGGGAAGGCAAGTTGCAAGATAATGTGACAGATGTAGAAAAAGACATACAGAATAAAAAGACAGAAAGAAAGATGGTGGGGGGGGGGGGGGGGGGTTGTTAGCTGCTGTAATCAGACTGATGATGGCGAGCAGGTTAAGAGGTGTGTATGGGTGATGGGGTCTTAGTGTGAGAGGGTAATTGGTATTCAGACCTGATCAGATGTGTGTGACAATGTGATGTATACTCCCACTAGTAAAAGCAAGGCTTCTTCAGCCCACTAATTACTGCATAAATATTCCAATTAGACTAAAGGTACTGATGAAGGAGGATTACCTTCCTGATGAGAAAATGTGTGTGTGTAACTGTTAGGGAGA
The DNA here is from genome assembly GCF_019703515.2 of Myxocyprinus asiaticus. NCBI lineage: Eukaryota > Metazoa > Chordata > Actinopteri > Cypriniformes > Catostomidae > Myxocyprinus > Myxocyprinus asiaticus. The sequence goes on from NC_059380.1 coordinate 11,389,358, forward strand.
GAGATGGAAATGCAGAAAGGGAAATCGTTAGGGTGTGTACTCAGTTGTCCATCTCTCCTCGGTATTCAATGAACCTTTGTATGAGCTTGACCCCTGTTGTGTACAATATAATGTTAAATTAAAGTTCCAAATGTAAGTTCACGGGGAGCGTATTCATTGATTCGCACCAATCTCAAAACTAAGTGCATATATAAACAACATTGCCTTGGTCCTTTTAGCCATTCTTATCTTTTCCAAAAACAAATCGAAATTTAAAAAGATAGTTCACACAAAAGTGGAAATTCTGTCATAATTGTTCCAAACTGTATGACTTACTTTCTTCTGTGGAACACAACACATAATGTGATTGAGACTAACATATTACCTAACATTTTGTGTTCCCATGAAGAAAGAACGTCATATGGGTTTAGAACAACATTAGAGTAAGTGATTTTTAGGTGAAATTTCCATTTAAGTCAGCATTCGGTGATATACTCTTTGCCGTCGCTCATTTGTGGTCACATTTTTTAATGCACTGTGTTACGATTGGTCATGTTACGTTGAAGGGATAGTTCACCTGTAAATTAAAATACCCTCATCATTTAATCACGTTCTTTGATTTCCAAAATTTTGAGTTCTAAAGTATCTTTCTTCTACAGAAAACAAACAAAGATTTTTAGAAAAATATCTCTGTATAGTCAATAGCTCTGTTGGTACATTAAATGCAACTGAATGTTGGCCAGAACTTTGAAGCTCCAAAAAGCACAAAAATGCAGTATAACATTTATCCATATGGCTCCAGTGGTTAAATCTATATGTTCAGAAGTTATATGATAGGTGTGGGTGTGAAACAGATCAATATTTAAGTCCATATTTACTATACATCTACACTTTCACTAGCCCTACCTACCTATGTGCATTCACAAAAGGACCGAATTGTTCTTCTTCTGTTTTTTAGCGATTCACATTCTTCGTGCATATCACCGCCTACTGTGCAGGGAGGACAAAAGGAAAAAAGAGAGGGATGAAGCAAATGAATAGATTAAATATATCATATTTGCACAACAGCCCAGAAGGTGGCAATATGCATGAAGAATGCGAATCTGCAATAAAAACAAAACCAGAAGAACTCTTGTGACCATGCATAGGAGGGCTGTTTGAAAGTAGATTTATATAAAAAAAAATGACTTAAATATTGATCTGTTTCACTGGAGTGATATAGATTACGTTTATTCTACCTTTATTCGATTTTTGGAGCTTCAAAGTTTTGGCCACCATTCACTTGCATTGAATGGCACAACAGAGCAGATATATTTTCCTAATAATCTTCGTTTGTGTTCAGCAGAAAAATGAAAGACAAACACATCTGGGATGGCATCAGGGTGAGTAAATGATGAGATAATTTAAATTTTTTGGATGAACTATCCCTTTAAAACTCCATTCCTCACACTTGGCCACAGAAGAATTGGTGCACCAGTCGTACAGACTATTTTTATGATCTTTCATTGCTCTTTTTTGTCTTTTGGAGCTTGGCAGTGCCATCCCATTTTGTTGAATGTAAAACAGAAGCTCTGACATTCTGCCAAACATTTCCTTTTGTGTTTTACTGGAGAGTCATCCAGGGTCAAATGCTGAGAGAAATTGAATTTTTCTTTAAGTCATTATTAACTCAAAATCTTGCCTCAGGGTTTTGAATGACAGGAGGGTGAGTGAATATTGACAGAATTTTCATTTTTAGATGAACTATTTCTTTCAGTCTCTTCCAAAACTGCAAGAGTTTAGGCTCTTTACTGGCAGAGCATATGGTGTTGAAAATCTTCCAAGTCTTCCATTTGCGATGTCGCTTTGTAAACACACAAGTGTGTCCTAGTTTTAATTGGAAAGCACAGGTGGAAGAGAGCGCAATCACTGCGTTAGATTAATGAGGGGCTCTCTGTGCTCCTGTGAGGAGGACAGATTACCTGCCTGCAGTCGGCACCTCGACCCATATTCACTCCCCTGTAGAGACCATCTCAGCCAGTCTATCTAAGTCATTGGAATAGCAGGAGTCATTGCTCCAGGTACAGACTTATGATAACTTGATGGAAAGAAAATATCTTGAGGTGACAGTAGCGTCATCTAAAGTGGCATGAAGAGTACAGAGCATTATGTACCAACTGAAAGAAGATGACTGATGATTTAAAATTTTGTTGTCTTTAATAAAAGCTAATACTTAAAACCCATTAACAGAATAAAATTTCAGTAAGGCACAGCTTCGAGTAGGTTCTCTTTTTAAAATAACGCCACCAACAGCAATATGATATAAGACACAAATGTTTGCTAAATAATTTCTTATTAATTATAAACAATTATACCACGGGTCTGTTGAATGCTTGATTCAGATTGGTCATGGACGTTCTAAGGTGTGCAATTATTTTTCAAGTAAACGCATGGCTATAAAATAGTTCCAGGTCTTGACCGCATAACGGTTCCATATCACTTCACCAAACTATTTCAGTTATTTCAAAGAGCCCTACAGTCTACCACAACAAAATAACCAGTTAAAACAAAGACACTGGTTAAAGTAAATCGGTTAAGAACATCAAACAATGTCTAAAATATCCTACAGTTATTTCAATTTCAGTTAAAAAGAGCCCTCGCGCTCCCTCATCTCCTCCGCACTTACGCATGCGCACACACACACGCACACATTGGGACTTGAGTCGCAACCAACAAATAGAGCCGCACCCCCTTGATCAATACAACAATTTCTATTATCCAAAATAATGTTTAATGTTTCAATGTATTTCATCCTAATCAGCCTCACATAGCTATAGTGGAAAGCACCCCCCCCGCATCCTTCGTTGCTAGTTCTAAAATTATGTTTTCGAATTAGCAACGAAGGCTTGAGCTGTATCAAAGCTAGATATATTTGATCAATATAACAGATTCTATATTATCTGAAATATCTGTATGAAAAACCCTCGCGGTCCCCCTCTCACACACACACTAGTGGACACTTATTATATGCGTAAAGCACACACTTAAGGCCCAAACATACTTGTGAGGGAAAAACAGAGTCGTCATGTCAGCGCACTCCTGCATCTCAGTGGGAATGAAAAAATGTGTTTAAGGTTTATGACGGGAATATGGCGACACACATCTTGCCGATTTTGAAGCGATGTTCCTTCTGACAAGAGCTGCAACAAAAAAGGTAATCACAGAAGCGATCTCTCTCATTTCTGAGTTTCTCTCTTTCATTCCCTCAAATACAAACTCACACACACATGCACAAATGCACTACCTTATTACTCCAGTAAGTCCTCTAGTCAAGCAAGCCTCCGTTGCTAGTTCTAGCAACAAGAATTAGCAACAAAGGCTTGAGCTGTATTAAAGTAAGACGCTGAATCTGTGGCGGAAGAAAGTAGTTCCTCTCATAAGAGTGTTTTAGGGACGAAAACCAGAAAATGTCTTGAGATAAAACCCTGATAGATGTCTTAAGGTGTGGTAACCGTAGTATAATTGACTCCGGCCCGTTGAATTGTTGAAAAATAATGCACACCCGAGGTGCAATGGCATTACCACCTCGGGTGTGCATTATTTTTCAACAATTCAACGGACTGTAGTCAATTGTTCCTTACTTAGAATTGAATCAGAATAAACAAATTTTCAGTCAAGTAACACAGACAATTAATCGCTTTAATTGTTTTGTAACAACTTGCCTCATTTATATTAGAATTCAATGGATGTGTGATAACAGGTGCTTGTATTTGCATCAGCTTTGAATAGGACTCATCAGTATTTAGAGTAAGAGTTAACAATTTTTAATACCAAATGTAAAATGGCTTTGAATGTGGCTCATCCAATCAGATTTTAGCATCAGAACCATAGAGCATAACAGTGCACACACACTTTTCCAACCATCTTGGCCCCGGAAGTATTTTTCCCCAAACCAACCAGACCCAAGGTGAATTACAAGATTACAAACTTTGATTTGAAGCAAAAGAGTACTTGAAAAAACACAAAGGTACAAGACTGTGTACTTAACCTCTTTCATGAGGGAGTGAACAACAATCCCATTAAGCATTGAGAATAACATAACTGAATTGTAAATCATTGATAGTAAATGTGAACTCATTTAAGCAAAGTAAAGTCAAACCCATGGGTGGGGTCAATGAGCATCAACAGTTGTAGATTCTAAATATAAAAACACTATATTTGAAGTTTGTAGCAAAAAGTATTCTCTATCACTTTACAATAAGGTTCTATCTAACATTACTTAACATGAACTAACAATGAACAATACTTTTACAGCTTTTTTTAATCTTAATGTTAATTTCAACATATACTAACAAATGTTTTATTTGTTAACATTAGTTAATGCACAATGAACTAACATGAACAAACAATGAACAATCGTATTTTATTAACTAATGTTAACACAGATTAACAAATGCTGTAAAAATATATGTTGTTAATCGTTTGTTCATGATACCTAATGCAATAACTAATGTTCATGAATGAAACCTTACTGTAAAGTGTTACCAAATATTCATATTTATACAAATATATACATGTAAATACTTTGAGAGTGAAAGTGCATGACTCGAATATATAATTTGCAGTGCATCATGGGAGTGGGCCATCACTGCTTAGCTCTTTTGGTGTGCTTTATTTGGCGGGATTCTCTGACTGGTGGATCTTTTCCTTCAGAATCCATGTAGTGTAGTTCTTCATCAGGAAGTCCGCTATTAAACACATTATGTTTTTTTTTAATGAAGTTGAAATGATGAGGACTGATGGCTTTAATAGAAGCATATACAGTACCTTTGATTAACAACCCCTTTGTCTTTAAAGGTATCATCAATAACCAGTTTCCCTATGGGGGAAAAAAAATTATGGGATTTTTATTTCCGTAACCAGAACTTTGCACTCGTTTCATGATCAATATATTTTTTAACACAGAGGAGAGCGGTCTGCAGTTCATACATCACAGAAAAGTCATGTTGAAATGTTTTAATCTCATGCAAATTAAAATGAGACAAGGGTCTGTTGTGAGAAAGCAATGGATCACATAGGATGGAGAGATAAAAGGGGGAGAGTTGAAAGACTTCCCCGCAGGTCCACTTAAGCATTCTGGGATAAATTGAGTGGACCTCTGAATGACCCCACTCATTAGCAGAGCAGAGGGAGGTTAAGGAGCAGCACACAACTGTGTGTGTGGTTGTGTTTGGAGAATGAGCGTGTGTACGAGAAAAAAGGGATAGCTAGAGCGATAGAGAGGGGGGATTAATGGAGAGGTTAAAGAGGAGAACAAGTCTGGTGGGAAGGGTCAGGCTCTGAGATGCAGATGAGTTATGGGAAAGCTGTTCCCATGACCCATAGAGTTAATTTATGTGGGTATGTGAGCACATGCAAGTATTAAAAAATTCAACTGCATTCTAAAGTAGGCACTAAGAAGACCCCAGTGATTAGCTGAATTAATTCTAGGTGGAGCTGAATTATACAAACTGTAACAAGACTCAAGAGCATGTAAATATCTCTGTTGTGTGATAGAGGACAAGCTATCTAATAGTATTTCAGACATAAAACATAGGTTCAGTCTCAGTTTGCATTCCTCTAATGAAAACAAAAAGAGCATAATGTGCTGGTGATGATAAAGTAGCGTGAAATAAACATGGAATTGTGTATGAGCACAGTCACCTAAAGTTGCATCAATCCGCATCAGAGGACCATCTCAAACACCTCCCACAATTTTGTGTGCAAAATTAGTGCAAAAAGCATGCACAAATGCACTGTTTGAACCAGGGCTGTAACCACCATATAAGTATTTCCTCAATATTCAGATTATTGGTCGACCGATATGAGCTTTTCAATGGTTTATTCTTATATTTGGTTGCCGCAAAGCCTGAATGTGCAGATACATGCTTGCTTTGAACCTATTTTGCACCCATTGGCAGGGCAGTAGCTAATGGGGTGAGAGATGGTAACAATTAAAGGGGCCCACTGGTCCAGGGGAGACCACAACAAATTTTAAACTATATTTTTTTATGTGAAAGGGACCCAGATCAATATACAGTCAGTGGGCCCAGAATTCCTAGCTACGGCCCTGCCCATTGGAAATAGAAAGCATCAGGGCACCTCTGACATGCTAGTTTCAATGTACACTGATTTGGGATGCACTGATCCTAATCTATTATAATTACATGGATGTGATGAGGAGGAGGGTGTGGCCAGGCCGTGAGGGTGCACAGCCGGCGCTGAGTCACCTAATCAGCTGGGAGGGGATAAAGACGAGCCAGGGGCGCCAGTTTGAGAGAGTGAGAGACACACGCATCCGCTGTGTGCGTCTATGTGTTTTATGTTATGTTCAGTTCTTTTCTGTCATTAAAATTATGTTGACTGTTCTGTCGGTTCCCGCCTCCTCCTTGCCAATCCTTACCCATTACACTGGTGCCAAAACCTGAGAAGGAGGAGGGATGCGCTTTTGTGGAGTCCTCGCCGCTGCCGTCCACCAGGGGAGGAGCCATGACCATCCACCAGGGGACGGAGGAGTTGCTGCTGGCCACCAGGAGTAGGAGGAACCACTGCCATCAGCCAGGAAGGTGAGGAGCCGTTCCGTCTGCCAGGGATCGGAGAACTTGCTGCCGTCCGTAAGGGGAGGAGCGGCTGTCATCTGTCAGAGGGCGGAGGAGTGGCTGAGGACCAGGCAACTGTGTGTCCAGGGACCGGCGAGTGAGTTTTTCTTTCTCTCTCCTCTCTGTCTCTCCCCCTCACTCTTTCCCTCACCCCTTTCACTCCCCTCGTCTCTCCCAGGGCTCCAGAGAGGCGGGGATGATCTGCCGGCAGAAGGACGCCCGGAAGGGCAACACATCATGCTGGAGGTTTTCCCGGCCTGAATCGGGCAGTGGAGGAGTGTGACGAGGAGGAGGGTGTGGCCAGGCTATGAGGGTGCACGGCTGGTGCTGAGTCACCTAATCAGCCAGGAGGGGATAAAGACGAGCCGGGGGCGCCAGTTAGAGAGAGACACACGCAGCCGCTGTATGTGTGCGTCTATGTGTTTTATGTTACGTTTAGTTCTTTTATGCCATTAGAGTTATGTTGACTGTTCTGCCGGTTCCCGCCTCCTCCTTGTCCATCCTTACCCGTTACAATGGACAAATATATTATTACAAATAGTATTTGACTAAGGATCCAGCAATGATCTTTCAGCATTCCCTGCTTATTAGCCACTGCAGCTTTGGATCTTGTCCTGCTGTGATGGGCATTCTGGGAGGGGCAGCTGTGGGCAGATAGCTGCTCTACAACTTGAAAAGGTCACAGACAGCTCAAAGGACAGGCTGGTCATTAAGTTGATTCTAAAAGCACAGTCTGTTATAGTCAAAGAGTGTCTCTTCAGAATTTTGTTCACAGGACACCGGGCAGCATATACATCAAGTATGCTCAAACACACCACAGCACAGGACTAATTATATCAGAACAATGGGGAGACACAAAGAGAGGGGCAAGACATCCTTCATGGGGTGGCACTGGCAAGGTGTATGTAAGCACACTCACATACACACAAATCCATTAGTAGTGAACTCCAACAGTCCAAACACACTGATCAACAGTTCTTTAAAAGAAAAAAAGGAAAGAAAAATACAGCAGCGGGTTTGCAAAGTGTTCTTGGAAGCAGGCTCACATTTTACGTCAAAAGCAGAGATGTGACTAACCTCTCGATCGATGCCTGCAGCGATGGTGCTGATCTCACCCGTGGCTCCGTTAATGGTGAACATGTTGGGGATGGGGATGTGTGGCGTCTGGCTAAGGATGCGGTAGTGCACCAGCCCATTTGCCGTGGTGCTGTCGTCAGCATCAAAGGCAGTTACCTGCATTACAGAAGTGCCTACAGAAGAAGAGAGGAAACAAGCGTGAATCAAAACACTCTGGCATGCAAAATCTGCACACGTTCGTTGTAACATCTGTGCTTGTTTGTTTCTAAGAACACACACACACACACACACACAATATTTTTGATCAATGATCCACTTTGTCTGCTGGCCCCTTTGTCAAAGCAATTTCGATCTGGTCCCACAAGTCTATTCTAACTCATCTCTTTCTCCTCCTGCTCATCCCTGATTCTGCTTTCCTTAAAGAATATGTTCAATAATGAGGCTACATCTGTATACTGTGTACTGCTGTTCAAAATGCAGTAACACATTTGTCAACACATTTGTCAGTCAAAACTGAGTTAAGACCGAAGTTTGGTCTCTTGCTGATTATCTGTCCTGTGACAAATGGGTTTCGCTCAACTATGAGAAAATAGTGTGAAATCTGCAATAACTACAAAATCCAAATGAAAACAAACTTTGAAGAAATTCTTCTCAGTTTCAGTGATGTCGTAGTTACTGTGCTTTGCCTTTGTAGTATAGCTGAGCCTGTGCAAGTTTTAAAAGTCCCTTTAAAAATCTCACTTCTGGTTGTTATAAGGATGTGCAAAACTGCATATTTTCAAAATTGATTATTCAGTGGATTACCTGAATGACTAATTGACTAATCAGTCTTAAGGAAGTGGTATAAATAGGTTTGGTATTAAATTATTAAATGCTCAAATTCTGAAGCAAATTCAGCGACAGTAGGTCGAAAGTTCAGCTGCTGAAATCGGTCTGTGCTCACCGAAATTCAAAACACTGCCCTCAGTGGTCCAAGCTGGCATTGTTGTTGAATATATGGGCATGTGTAAGGTTTAGTTTCAGGTTGAAATGTCCACAGAGTGGCACCAAAAGCGAATTGTATTTTTAGCTTTCAGTTTTGAACTACTGTCAACAGTAAATCAATATTTTATTTACTCAACCCCTTAACCCAAACCCTAACCCAAAACCTGACCATCAGTGGAGTAAAAATTTAATTTTAAAGCAAAAATGCAACCTCCGAATTGTGCTCACCACTGTTTATGTGAACGCGATTACTTCCTGGTTCCCATGGGAAATGTGTTCATGCTTGAAAAAAAAAAAGTCTAATTGGGCATGCTGCTTATAAGTATGGGGTTGATTTCATGGTATATGAACTTTCGGAAGCAACATAGATTCTCGAGCGATCATGTTGGTGACGCAACAGCCAAAAATGGTGCTTTAAATAGGATTAATTTAAAAAAGTTACTTTTCAAGAACAGCTAAAGAACAACATGCTGTCAGTACACTAATTAAAGCAGTTCCACTAAAAGTATCAAACTAAAAAGAAAAAAGAAAATACAATAAAACAAATGAACCATGCCTATTCTGCTCAGTAATGAGGCTCATTCTGCCTCTCTCTCCTGTCACTTTTATTATACCCCAGCCTTGCTATAGCTGTGCAAGCTTTTGCCTCTATTTGTTCTAAGTCACGTGTATAAAAAGATCAATTTGTGTCTAGATGTGTAGAGTGTGAAGTGTATGTGTTTGTTCATGAGCGCATGGCATCAGGTGGCGGAAGGAGGGGTGGGGGTTCGTATGGCCTTTGGTCCCAAAAACTGTTGATCGATTTCTGAGAGCTTGTCTCACACCATCTCAAATGTGAGTGAGCAATTAGGGGCCCTGCAAATAGAGAAATGCAGGATAAACCTCCTTGCAACATGGGCAAAATGTCACCCTGTCATTCTCTGTTATTGTCATTCTGTCGCTCCTGTGTTCCAGTCATTTCTGTCATTTAATATTAATGGACAAGATGGCAGAGAATGTCGGTCTGGCAGGATGTTGGAGGAGGCTGGCCGCACAGATAGCTTCATGCGAGACCTCACACGTTTGCTGGATTTCTCTGGCCCTGCTGTAATTGTATGGAGATAGTGCCATCATTTCTGTGACAACACACCTACGAGGGAATAATTGTGGCAGAGAGTTCTATTTCAAAGTTCATTAAGTTTCAGAGCAGAATGTGTCACCACACCCCATGAGAAAGAGGAAAAGGGAAAAAATGAGCGAAGGGAGAAGAAAGACAATTAAGCCCTCTTCTGATTGGGCTACATCAATTTTGAACAACCAGAGAGGGAGATAAAGAGAGCTAACACATGGAGAGGGATGAAAAAGACAAAAGAGTTGCATGTCAACTCTGTCGCCTTCAATTTTCAATGAGTATCATTCTGTAATGGGATTAAATGCTCTTTATGTGTAAAAGTAAGAGAGATGACCATGCAGGAAACAGTTAACCCCTGGGCCTTTTCAATTGCGTTTTAATTGGAAAACTAATTTAATGCTGTAATTGCTTTTCGACTTAAACCACTGAAGCTAAAAATTTCTCCTTTCATTATACGCATGCTGGTTGAGAGCCTCTCTCTTTCACAGGTATATAAGAAATTGGTGAATCATTAGTTTTTACAAGTTTAACATAACCAGCCTGAGAATGGAAAACAACCCTGGCAGCACCTTCTTCATAAATCGACATTTTGTTCTCTATTTCAAGGTTGTCTCTCTATTTCAAGGATGTCTGATGCAACATAAATAAATGATAAATAACCCTTTTAGATGGAAAAGTTGACAGAGAAAACTAAGATTCAAGAATACTCCATGAAATTGCTTAAAAAGGGCAGTTTTCTGTCCTGTTGTCATGATTCACTGTTTTGCCCTCTGTCATCTGTCTCTAGTCTCCCTTGCACTACATTTCCCATAATTCACTGCCCTCATCATTACCAGCTGTTCCCAATTATTTTCACCTGTCTTCCATTACCTCATTTATCCTTGTGTATATAATGCCCTTATGTCTGCTCTGTCTTTGTCAGTTGTTGTGTTTTCTCCAGTTTATGTACCGTTTGCTATCTTGGATCACGTTTGTTTTGTTTTCCCAGTTCCTAGTCTTGCCTTGTTTCCAGTGTTTACCCTGTTTTTGTAATTTGATTTATTTTCTATTAAACTGACCTGCATCTAGATCCTGCTCTTGTGACTTCTTCCAAACATTACACCTGTGTTGACCAATTTCTTTTCCTGAAGCGCTAGTCCCTTATAAAGAAATAGCCAACTTTAGTTCCATCACAGCCATAAACCTTGATTTGCGACTTGCTGTTCGGTTACAGGGGGAGTGACATTCTCATTCTAGTAAGCATTTGATTGTCCAAAAATCTGTGTAGTGCAAAATGAGTCATTCATATTTATTTTATTTTTTGGCCCTTTTTCCTGAGGAGAAAGTGAATTGTCAACATTTAGGAGTACACTAGAATATAAATGACCTCAAAGCAAACATACATTGGCTGAAAGTCAAATTTGTTTGAATTCATGTTTTTTTTTTTTTTTTTTTTTTAAACCTTTACTGTCTTGCAGCTACTTTGTCTAAGTTTTCAATTGCTTATGCTATGGATACAGATTCCTCAGTTATGCAACAACATGCTTACATTGAAAATGCAACATAAAAGCTCTCTATACTTGGCTGTCTGTGTGAGACAAGCTGCAAGCCACACTAAACCAGTCCTTCAAGCTGTTATCACTCCGTTTTCATTGCAGATTACACTCAGCTCTGTCTCACACCACCCTCACAGTGAGGCTTTCAAAGCAAATCTGTTTTGTCAGGGCTGTAGCCATATGGAGTCCTCTGAGGACTATGAAGAGGCAAATGACTTTTACTGCAAAAAAAAAAAAAAAAAAAAAGCGCTCAAGGCAGGCGTCTACTTTAAGTCCATTAAACTGATTGAAACATCCCTCTCTCCTCTCAGTGCTCAGTTTTCTCTTCTCTCCGTTGCACAGACGTCAGGGCCTAATTAACCCCCATAGCCAGCCGTCTGAGTCTGAGTGTCGAGTACCGTCCTGTCGTCCACTGTTAGCAAAGCCCTTATCGGGTGTGTGAGCTGGGAGTTTGAAAACACTCTAGCAGAATTTTCTAGGCTTGTAGCTCTTTTTACTGTGGCCTGTTTTTCTCTACCAGAGACAGCAAAAATATCCCCATGTCATTGGTTATTTAGGCAGAGGAACAGAAAGTCGTAGCAAAGCTGAATAAACTAGGATACAGCTGACTAAAACATGATGCAGGGTCAATGTTTTTTTAGATGCCAGTCAAAATCCGAAATAAATAATAAAGTAGTTTAAAGATGGCATAATCTTACTTTTCCTAATATACAGTGGCCCTATAAAGTATTTGGACTCATAAATCACACTTAAACAATGTATGAATGTCATTGCATTTGACAACAAAATATCAAATCATGTGGCATTTCTTTGAAAGGAAGAAAGTACAGACACACTTTCAAGCAAAACATTTTATAAAAAGTTGGTTAGATTTTAAATGATGAAAAATACATATTTGGACAATTGGAATATGTATATTGTTAATGTGATGAACTACCCCTGTGGTTACCCAGCTATGGCATCTGCATGAAGCTGAGAGGAACTGACTTCACACATCCACTAAAAAATCACCTCAAGACCAAGCAGTTGATCAATGCAAAAATGGTTTAGAAAAGTTAGTTTATGAGAAAAGGTCATCATTTGTTTGCAGATGCCACTTGTTTTGATATATTCACTTCTACTGAAATAACATTCATACATTTGTAAGTGTTGCTGAAGTGTCCAAATACTTTTTGGAGCCACTGGATGTTGGAAAATATAGGGGAGGGAAAAAATCATCATTTCAAGTTTTCTCAAGCTCTGACATATATGACATACATTTTCTAAACATTGTCATTGGGCTTACCATAACAGTGTGATAGATTATCAAAATTTTCAGCTTGCACAATTTTCTACAGGGTTTTGAAAATACTTGTGCTATTGTTTTAAATTGTAGGACTTGATTTTTTTTTTTTTTTTTTTTTTGCAGGCATGCCAATTAATATATAAATGTTTACTCTCTATATAAGTAATACTCAAGAAGAAAAAAGAAATGCAAGAATCACAATGAAATTTGTTTAATTTTATCCAAGTCTGAATCACAGCTGAATTGGATTAAACTTAAATTGGATCAGTCTTCTAAATGCACAGTAATTGGGTGATTACTTGTGTCTGGGCAACAGCAAACACAATTCAATTACAATGTGTCTACGCCTTCAAGTAGGTACTTCTTTGGCCATGAAATCATTAATGTATCATTTAAAGATGGGTTCCTCTGTTGAATTGATCTGATAAGTTCACATACATCTGGGGCTGGTGATAAGGACACTTCCCTGCATGCTCCACTTTGATTATGGGCTATAGTGCACTGGCTAATGGAAAATCCGCTGTAATACTTCAGAGACACTCTGATATGAGCATCTGTTTGGAGTAAGCTTCCCTTGGTGAGTTAAACTGATAAACACGTTCCTTCAATGTTCACGTTTAAAATATACAAAACATCTGCTGTGATTAAATCCTTCTGATCATGAAAGATCAACGGGAAATATTGGAATTGCTATTTTCAAGGCAATGAGATTATATGTGGTCTCATGAGGACTAGTCTCAGCCTCAGATGGCATGGCAACAAATCTGATTGACTAGTTTGATGCAATTTCCATGAGTAGTAGCACACTAAAATTTTTTATCCAACATGATCACAAGGGTAGTTGGCACTGTGTTTCCGAGAGTTACGGTACCCTAGGATTGGCCACATTATGCTGACTCACCGACAAGCGGTATCCTTTATCTGACAGTTTTGCATCGCTTCAAGCATGTTTACCTTCCCCTGTGGCATGACCTGAAGTGCGCCGCATCAGCAGCGTGGGAGACCTGGATTTGGATCTCAGGAAATAATCACATTCGCATAATAAAGGGTCTATTATTGATTTATTAGTAAGATTGCTCTGCCTCACATAAATCAAGCTCACAGGACAAGTAAACATGTAAGTGGTCACAATTGTGACCAGTGGGAAAACTGACTCCCATTATAAAATTTCAGATTGAAAAGTATTATAACAATAAATGAAACAAAGTAGTAAAAATAAATATGCAGTTATTCTTGGTTTGTCATCCCCCTTTCCCCCACAATTGCTTGATAGTAAAAATAAATTCAATTATGTTACTTTATGGGTCCTATTGTGCAACAGAGCAAAATGGTTGTATCACACTTATACTGTATTTTCCCACCGGTTACAATTGTGACAGAGAATAAGTTTTTTTGTTTGTTTGTTTGGTTTTTTTTTAATAAAAGGCATACAGTTTCTTTCATTGGCTATCAAAGGAGTAAATTACATGTGCCTACTTATCTAGGAAAAATTGGGTATTAAATGGGTGCATTACTCTTTACTGTATTACAGCCTGTACAGCTGAAAATAACTTGCTTCATTACTCGCTTTTGGGACCCCTCCGTGGACATTTTACCTGTAAAATGGAGCTCACACATGCCCATTCGGCAAACAACACTTACCGTTTTTGCCACTGGGGGGAGTGTTTCACATTTCAATAAGCACAGACCGATTTTAGCTTGAGAAAATTCAACCTACTGTTTCTGATTTCACTGTGAGATCAATTTGTTTTTATCAGTCCACCTGAAAAACTACTTTGTGTTTACAAGGTACCAGGTTGATACAATCAGTGGCTTTGAGGACAAAATAATCACCAGATTTGCAAAAAAAGAAAGTTTGCAAGTATTTTATAGATATTGAGAGTTTCGTTTGAGGCACTTAGTTGCAAGTAAACTAGACATCCATGAGCAAAACTGAATATTCCACATTGTTTTCTTAGTAATATCTGTGAAATAGTCTTGCTTTCTGTACTCGACATACAGTATAATCTCTACACGTATTCCGCTATTTTTTATGTGTTTTTTGCATGTGAAATCATAATGTTTTAAATTGGCAGTCTACCATTGTGTTATAACATATCTCAGATAACCCCGGACCTACAGTAAATGGCACATAATAACAAAACAAACTGTGATTGATTGTTTCACATATCCACAATTCTCTGGCCAGTTTCTTGGCCAGTTTAAGTTGCAAATAGCCCAGATCTTTTGCTAAAGTCAAAGGTCTGGCTAACTGAGACATGAGGACCAGCTTGACAATGGAGTTTAGCTTGAATTAGGTAAGACTCCATGATTTCATTTCACATGACACATCAAGGTTGTCAGCATGGACAGCAAAGGATAATGGAACAGCCTGTAGTGCATCCATTTTCCATGGATAGTTTGCCGTTGAGAAGTCCCACGCTCTACTGAAGGAAAACAGAAAGTGTTGTGCTCTTCTTTTTTCTTTTTGTTTATGAATTCTCATGAGAATAAATTTTTCTGTGAGGAGAGCTCAGCAAAATAAAGACTAAAGTTTTTTCCTTTGAGGCAAGAATCCTCGGCCGTAACTTGGACAGAATCTGACTTATACTCTATGCCTTTGCTTTTCAGCCAGCCATCTCTGATTGCAAACAACCCACAGAGGCGGAGAATAAAGATGGAAATGGAAGCTGTGTTGGTTAAACACATGTGGGCAGTTCAAAGAGCATAGAGTAGCATTCACAAAAAAAGAACCTATTCTCAAGGAGTGTTATTTTATTCATCAGCGAAAGCAGAAGATAATATTGAATTATCATAATGATGTCATAATGCTATTGATGATGAGTATCAAGAACTGCCATTGGGGCTGGGTAAGAAGGCAACAATGTATCAACGGGTAGGGATTATGCAATACCATTTATACCACAGCATATCCGTGCCGTGATTTAAAAAATCGGACACAGAAAACAATATCCTATTCTGCTGTGTCACAGTTCAGTGTAAAAAGTTTAATTAGTTAAAATGGGATTGATTTATTTTTGATAAGCTACATTTTTGCAAACTGATTTTATGTGCCGCGCTCTACGTTTCACTGCAGTTGGTGAAATTTACACTAGAGGCATTACAACAACTTTGCGTTTTATTCACTTTCACATAAATGTGTGTGTGTGTTAAATATGTGCCAGAGCAACCTAGAAGCAATGGTCTCAAAGCCACAACCTTAATAATTATATCTCGCATTTGAGGATAATAGTAAAAAAAAAAATTATAATAATCAGGCTCCTGCAAGCTTTTTTCTATGTCCAGGCATATTTCCAATATTTGTTTGGCTATAGCGCTATTTGGCTATTTTAAGTCACACGCCCCCTTTCTATATAAATTAGGCTCATTATACAGTAGTTTGCACTTTATTCGCAAAACTCCATGCTATTTGCCCTGCAAAATTAAAATCTCAATACTAGCGCCTGAGGAAAGCAGGAGCTAAACTTAATTTTATTTCAAAGAGATGTTTGAGTGCATTTCCTATTGATCACAGCAGAAGTAATTCATCTAATAATAATCAAATGATAAAGAAGAGCGTTATACCTGGCAGTTTTATCGTTGCCAAGCTACATTGCAATTTTGTGCATTAATGTATAATTTAGGCTATGTCCACACTGCTTGTTTTTATTTGAAAACTCAGCTTTTCCGAACGTCATCAATATCCAAAGTATGCGAAGAGAACTTTTCTAAATGCTCCATTTGTAAATGTACACATAGAGAAATGAATGTGTTTTCTTTCTTTCTTTTTTTTTCCTCATGGTGGTGTAGTGACTCGCCTCAATCCAGATGGCGGAGGACGAATATCAGTTGCCTCCACGTCTGAGACCGTCAACCTGTGCATCTTAACACATGGCTTGTTAAGCACGTTACCACGGAGACATAGTGCGTGTGGAGGCTTCACGCTATTCTCCGCGGCATCCATGTACAACTTACCATGCGCTCCCACCGAACCACATTATAGCGACCACGAGGAGGTTACTCCATGTGACTCTACCCTCCCTAGCAACTGGGCCAATTTGGTTGCTTAGGACACCTGGCTGGAGTCACTCAGCACGCCCTGGATTCAAACTCATGACTCTAGGGGTGGTAGTCAGTGTCTTTACTCGCTGAGCTACCCAGGCCCCCAATGAATGCGTTTTCAAATGGAAACGTATTAGTGTGAACATGGCCCATAGTTATTGTAGAACCAAGTTCCTCAATAAAAATTTGCAAATGAAATAAAATACTGTTCATTTGTAAATTGTTTATTTTACTGAATTATCAAAAAAAAATAGACATTACTACTTATATAAAGCAATAGAGCAATATCTAAAAAAATTGTTTGAATGAATTCCCAGCAAAAATTATTATTATTATTATTATTATTTTATTATTTTTTGTGATATATATTGTCACCGTGATATAAAATGTACTTATAACAAGATACCACATATCCCTATAGTCATCATCATCATCAGCATTTTGATATCATGATCATCATATCATCATGACATCACAATTGTTATCATCCTCATCATCATCATCATCATCACCTTTATTATGGATACATACCAGGTTTGGACCCTTCAGCGACAGATCCATTGTAGACTTGGTTCTTAAACTCAGGTCTGTTGTCATTCATGTCTATGACATAAATGTACAGATCGATAGGAGGCTCCATTTGGTTCCCATTAATATCCACTGCATGGGCTCTAAGCTGTGGGTGAGACAAAACACTTTATTACAACTGTATTACACACCAACACATTAATTAATAATCTACAATCAATTCCACACTGTATACAAATCCAGCTATCATATTCACTCAACTGAAACAGGACAGCACTGACATTAAATCAAATGTAAGAAATTATCCTGAGAGGACTTCCAGAGGAATAGACGGCGAGTTGGATTTTTTTTATTTTATTTTTTTAAAATAATATTTTATTATTATTATTTCACAGAAAACGCCTCTGTTTAGGTTAGATCTTTGAAAAGCTTCATGAGGCAAGATAAAGCTTTCTTTAAAACAGATAAACAACCCCTTAAAAATAAAATAGTTTTTACTGATAAAACACTCCTCCCAAGGGAGCTCAGAAAAGGACGAGGGAAATGAAGAATAAAGGGAGCAATAAAAAGAGAGACTGAGAGAGAACGAGAGAGAGAGAGAGAGAGATAGAGAGAGAGAGAGGTTTATGGCTGGATTAACTCCAAATTCTCTTCTTTGAATTTATACTCTACAGAATTACATGTGCGAGTACTAAATAAAACTATTATCCTAAAATCCCTCCTGGCATTACATCCGAAATAAGAGAGTTGCATTGCTTCATTCACAATACAGAGAAACATCAAAATCCTTAAAGGGAAAGTTCACAAAAAAAATAAAATAAATAAAAAATCTGTCATCATTCACTCACCTTCATGTTGTCATAAACCATATCAATTTGACTGTCTCTTGGAGATGGCACACTATTCAGTCTTAGACCCTATTTGCTTTTATTGTATGAAAAAAATAGCAGTATCAACATTCTTCAAAAGTTATTTTTTATGTTCCATGGAAAAAAAAGAAAGTCATATGGGTTTGGAACCACATGAAGATGAGTAAATGGTGACAGAAATTTCAATTGACCCTTTGAATACATTTCTGCAGTAATACAACACCTGCCGGCAAAATTAGATGACTAACTTCTGTTTGTCATGAATTTTGCACACACAAACACACACAAATGCTTTCATTTAATATGCCCAAGATTACAGGTTTTTGTTGTGCATAGCAGAACTAACTGTCAAGCAAACAAATAAATAAAGACACACAACAGGAAAATCTGTTTTCTCAGCTGCTGTGCTTAGCATTCTGCATGGGCTGATGAGGCAGCTGTGTGTGTGTGTGTGTGTGTGTGTGTGTGTGTGTGTGTGTGTGTGTGCATGTGTTTGTGTGAATGTAGATATGTGTGAGATTGTCTGTTGTTAATGCCCGAGACACTGCATGTTTGATCTTCCGACCCACGAGAGCGTGTGGACTGCAAATGTGAGGCTTAATGGCATTATTAACATGCTACCTGACAGCACTGAAACACTAAAACAGAGTGACAGAGAGAGATGGGCAGAGAAAGAGAATATCTCCATAGTTTTTGATCCCTTTATTATTTTCTTCTCTTTCTACTGTGTCAAAGCCATCAGCTCTTAAATTCTGTAACATACTCTAGTGCTGGGAGACACACAGGTAGTGGACCACAGGAAACTCACAATGAGAGAAAACTACAGAAAAAGCTACAGGGAGAGTGCCATGCCTGTAGCAAAGAAATGGTGGCCCTTGTAAATATAGTGGAGAATAGCTTTGCTTGTCATGCAGAAAACTGGAGTTCGATTCCATCATGGGAAGATTTACCTTTGCTATAGTAGTGTGTATTGGTTAATGGCTGGTGACTAGAAGGTTCCTGGCTTGAATTGTTAAAACAATTGCTGTTCCTCAAGAGCAGGCCCATATTGAATCTGCACATGTAGAGCTCCACAGATTTCCGTAGACCTGGATTGTCCATTGTTTGCAAAGTTCTACACATTCAGCCCCTGCGTGTTAATTAACTAATTATTTAACTGTACATCTGCGGGTGTGATGTGGGATTGACCTAGACCCACTGGAGGTTGTGACGGAGAGGAGAGTGAAGTCCACAACTACACTGTAGTCCAGAACTATCTGGAACTACAGACTATCATGGACAACATCTTCCACCTCCCCTATGACATGCTTGTAGGATGAAACAGCCTCAGTGCAACAGAGAGTGCTACAGAAGGTTTATTGTGCCTGTCTCCATAAGACTTTACAACAGATCCATAATCTATCTATCTGTCTCTCTGTCTGCCTGTCTGTCCATTCATCCATCCATCCATGCATCTATCATCCATCCAGCCATCCATATAGTCTGTCTGTCTGTCTGTCTGTCTATGGACTAATTTCATTATGCTTTTAGGTACCAAGAATTTCAACTTAATGTTTATCACATTTAAATCCATTCCTCAGAATCCCACAGATATCTCCCCATCTATCTAGTACATCTGTCTCACCATCTGTCTGTCCGTCTGTCTGTCCGTCCATCCATCCATCCATCCATCAATCCATCCATCCATCATCTATCTAGTATGTCTGTCTGTCGGTCTATCCATCCGTCCGTCTGTCCGTCTATCTATCTATCTATCTATCTATCTATCTATCTAGAATGTCTGTCTGTCTGTCTGTCTGTATATCTATGTAGTCTGTCTGTCTGTCTACAGACTATTTTCATTATGCTTTCAGGTACCAAGACTTTTACCTTGATGTTTAAATCTATTCCACAGAATCCCCCAGATTTCTCCCCCACAATGAGTGCAGGAAATGTGAAAAAAGTATTTGATTCTTTCAAGGTTGATCATGAGCCTGCAACATTGTTAGCCCCAGGTTGCTCTAAGGGGATCATCCCCATAATAAGTTTATGGCTCCTTTTAATTGCAACCTCGGAAGTAAACATTCTATTATATCTAAAAAGACTCTACTTTAGCTGGCTCCTCAAAAGGCTGTCAAAAGCTAAACGTATAAATCTGGGCTTTCTGAAGTCTGATGCACTAGAACATTCAGAGTTAAAAGTGCATATTTGTGAACAGATATCAGCTATGAGGATCTCAGTCATATGTATAATCATACTATGGTGGGTAATGGAGGGGCCTGCATAAGCTAAACGCTGCACAAGGGGCCTGAGGGGCCACTTAACCTTATGCCTATTGGTCTGACTCACCAACTCCAGGCACCATCAAACTGAAAGTAAACACACTCGCATGCATACAGAGTCACACATTTGTACACACACACAAATAGATGCAAACTTAACCACCCTGGGTGCTGACTTATTGAGATATGCAGAAACACACACACACACATACATACACACACAGACGCACACCGGATAACGATGAAACAGGCCTAGACGTAATTTAGACAGATAGGTAGGCGCACAGTGCCACATCATCTACTGCTCAATGGACCGAAGAGTTAAGAGAATAGAGTGAGAGTGACAGAGAAAAAGGAAAGAGAGAGAGAGGCATAAGTCAAAAGTGGGAGCCACAGACAGAAAAGACCTAATTTTACAGCCGATCTAAATATAAACTACAGGTGTACCAACATTTCCAGCAAAACAGCAAAGATAAAGAGGCAGTTAAAATTGTAAGAAACAACCATGAGAATCAAAAGCAATGTTGTGTTGGTAGCGTATGAGTGAATGACAGTTGGGGAAAAAGTGGAGAGGGAGGTGGAGAGCGGGCTCGCCAGCAGACTGCTTGTGACAGGGGTGGGGTGACAAGCAGAAACATAAGGGGGCAGGGTCGCTGTTTGAGTTAAAGCATTGGGAGCTGCATATTTATCACTCATTTCTCCTTTCCTATGGATATTTCCTGCTCTCTTTGCCTCTCTGTCTCTTGCTCTCTCATCTGCACACTGCTACTAAAACTGATTCTCATTGACAGTTTGACTAACTGAAAAAAACTCTGACGTGTCAAAGCAATTCTTTTCTTTGTCTCTGGCTTTACTTCTGCACATTATTCATAAGAAAAAAGCCACATTAACAGAATAGCTGAACAAAAACAATATAAAGAAGCACCCTTAACAAGTGATGCCAACTAGCAGGTCCAAAACAATCTGTTTTAAATGCATTGAAAGCAGTTTGAATGGCCTTATTTGCACAATGAGGAATTTCTGCAAACTTTGCTTAACAAGCTGCAGTAGCATTTATAACTCTGTAGTTGTGTATCAGATATTGAGAATGGCTGATGAGGCAAATATACTTATTTTGATGGCTATAACTTTCTGGAACAATCAAGCTTCCAATCAAAGTCAGATTTGTGACTGTTGGGCTTTGTGTTGAAGTGGTGATTAAAAGTTATTCAAACAGTTAGATAAAGTGCACGCAAAAAAGATTTTGGACACTGAATCCACACTTAAAAATTTATGAATGTCTTTGCATTATATACTGTAACAAAATATCAAAGCAAGTATCACTTTTTTAAACTAAGATGACACAAAATAAGTTTGTCTGGTTTCAAACTATACAGTAAAAAACTATGATTGTTCAAAATAAAGACAACAAGTACGTATTTGGACACTTTCTGGTTGTTACTGAAACATGTCCATAGTTGACATGATGAATTGCACCTTTGATTACTCTGCATTTGTGAGAACTTGTCGTTTTAGGGGAACTGACTTTATACGCTCACTTAAAATCAATTGTTAAAAGTAATTGCAAAAACAGCTCAGAAAAGTGAGTCTAGCTTTATTTGTATTCGGATATCACTTTGTTTTAAATTTTGTTTTCTAATGCAATGGCGTCCAATTTTAAGTGTGACTTGAATGTGCAAAAACTTACTGGAACCACTGTATAAAAACGTTTGATGTCAGTCAAAACTGTAAAGTCTTGTCTAGTAATTGTAGAAAAATAGTTCAGGTTTACAGACTGGCAAAAGGCTATCAACTCTTGCAAACTGGAGCATGTCTCTTAAATGGGTTTGAGGTCAGTTCCACTTTAATTAGGATCTGAATAGGGTAAAAACAGTACTGTAGTCTAGGGCACCTGTAAGCATACTGCATATGTCTACCAATCTTTCTAAGGATTTTATGTCTACTTACCTAAAATGAGAAATTATATGTATGACCACCAGAACAATGAGAAGGTATTTGACCCGTAACTTTTCTATCTACTGAAGTGATGCCGCAGCACCTTTGATTGAATTCTGATTTTTTGTGTAGAATGAATAAAAAATAAAAAAAAACTCTCTCTAAAGGAGCAAGGAGCAGCAGGAGTGCTGAGCTGAAGGCATAAATTCACTGTTCTTAATAAATTCACAGTATGCTCACCTCTTCTGTCACCATTACACCACTGAGTAAAAATGTCTTTTCATCCAAAATCTGGACGAGGCAGCACTTACATGGTAGGAGGCTCTCTCCTCTCTATCCAAAGGTTTGGTGACAGACATTTTCCCTGTTACGGGGTCTATGATGTAGACGTCACTGGGAGGCTGGTCTGCTCCGGCTCCTGTTATACTGTACCGGATCTCAATCTCTTTGTCCTGGTCCGATCGAATCTGTAAGAAGGGGGAACAATGTGTGGAGATTTATAGATAATCAAACAGAAGATGCTTTGTTGCTTTTTTACTGTCAATTTAAAGGTAATATAAGGCACCTGTTGTGAAACTGCACAGTAAACACTTAATCCATTGAGTGCTGTGACAAAGCAAACTAACAAGCATGTCTCTTTTCATACCCATGCAATCAATGTCTTCATTTATTTCTGAAAACATTCTTTCACAACAAGCCCACTCTTTACTGCACAGCCTATTGCAAAATGTCTCTTTAATGTTTGCAGAACTACAGATGTCAAATTGTATATTGTGTGTGTGTGTGTGTGTGTGTATATATATATATATATATATATATATATATATATATATATATATATATATATATATATATATATATATATTCAGGGTTTTTCCTGCATTGAAATTTCAATTGCTGCATCCCAAACTGCATACTGTCGGCAAAAACTTACGTTCTTTTAGGGATGCATGCGAGTAGTATGAATAGATTTTGGACATACTTCATCCGGGTACGTGGCCATTGTCTCGTGACCCGAATATATGATGTAAGAACAACAACCACGAAAACTATCTGCACCATTTAAGCACAGGGAACAATTATCTTGGCATATATAGCACTTACAGTTGAGAAGAGCCATCTGACTCGCGATTCACCACCGTTCTTTTAAATCCAGCATTTTGAATGTGACATGGCCTCAGATCCTGAGGGATTATGGGATTGTAAAGTGTCCAGTCGATCCGCACTTCAGAATCTCACCGGAAATAGTAGGTCATCTGGGTACTTCTCGCTTACTGCTTCATGAATACTGTGGATTTGGACATACTACTACATTGGCATACTGTTTTTTGGAATACTATAAAGTAGGGAAGTATGGATATTCGGATGCCACCTATGAAATTCAGGCGATTTAGAGCCGTGCTCCCAAAGCAAATTTAATGGCATTCATTCCTCTTATAACTTACATTTGCATCTTTGCGGGTCGAATAAAGCATGCTTTCATGTGACCGCCGCAGCGCACATCAGCGTGCTCCAGAGTATGTGTATGTATGTGCCTCATGCTATAAAATGATTTAGCGCTCTTTTCGCTGTCATCTGTTACAAACAAGGCATGCGATACTCATGATGGTGTTTTCTAATGATGGGAAAGTGAAGCTTTATAAAGTAGGGATGGGTGGACCAATCCTAAAATATTGATACTTCTGATGCTGATGTTGTGTAAAAAAAAATAAATAAAAAAAAAGATCCTCAAAATATTGATTCTAACTTTTTTTTTTTTTTTAACTAGGGATATTATTATTTGGTTACCATGAACATGAACAATAATCATAAGCTTCAAAGTGAAATAAAAAGGATTAGGCTATATTAGCAAAGGATGGGAACTATTTCTTCTTCCGCTCATCTTAACATGCATGCTGAAAGACACAATCAGACAAGCGCTTGCTCTGTCACACAGCTTGTTCAAACAAGAGGGATCAGTGTCATGTACAGGTAATGATAGAAAATAAGAGAAACAGCTCCTGGAGAAAATTCACGCTAAAATAACAACATATCTAAAGATGACATTTCTTATAATGAGTTTGTTTGTAATTGTTGTTAATAAGCAATTAAAAAAAATTGTTAACCATGTTTTTGTTTTTTTGGGGGGGGGGGGGGTGTTATTGTAGTAGTAACTATGGTTTAACTAAATACCATGGTTAAACTATAGTTACTGCAGTGAAACCATGGTTAATTTTTGTAAGGATAAACAAAACAGAAGTCTAATAATTTTCTGTTTAGGCTCACAAATGTAAAATATTAATAATAATGACTTTAACTATGACTAAAAATAATATTTTAAACTACCCATTTTATCCCAAGAAATCGCAAAAAATCAGTTTAATAGAAGTATCGTATTGGTACCGGTATCGGCGATATTAGACTTGAAATAATTGTTATTGGATCAAAAGAAAATAAGTGGTATCGCCCATCCCTATTATGAAGCAACGAGGTTTCAAAACAAATGTATTGAAAATGGGTTCATTACATGAAGCTTCCATACATGTTTCAAATTACTGCCATTCAGTGGTAAAAAAAAAATAAAAAAATGAAGCAGACATAGGAAGCCACTGTGGCTGACAAAGTTATGAAGCAATAAAATGTATAATCAATGCTATTATATTCGTGTTTCATTCACTTGTGTTTATAAATATAAAAGTAATAACCAAGTGAAGGCTCAAGCCTCAAGGGTTCCATATATGAGTTAAGAAGTTATGTTAAAAATAAAAACAATCTGTGAGAGTAAATTAGTAACTGATTATTAATGTGTAGATTGGAAAATAAATAAGCTTGTTGGCGGGCCAGTAACATTTTATCAACAGGGGATTGAAATGTGCTTATGTGACTTTTGGGTTCAAACTTGTACTGGCACGTCCGCTTCTTTTGAACCACATACCAAAGCAGTCATATGGTTTTCACCCCAATGAAGCTTCAGACATCACAGATCACGTGGTTTTTCCCAAAATGAATAAAGCTCTGAAATAGTGCTTTAATGTGAAATGTGTAGTTCAGTGTCAAAAGTCACATCACTAGTGTTTTCTGTGTTTGAGCCAAGGATCTCTAAAGGTTATGAGCACTTTAAACACAAAGAAATCTAAACAAGATAACAAGATAATCAACCAATGAAAAACAAGACACAAGAACATGGAGGGACACATGAAATCACATGACAAGGTAACCACATGACATGAAACAGGAACTAGAATTTCAAAATAAAAGATATGAAACATGAACCAACAAAATATACATGACATATCCCCCCACTAAGGGGCGGCTCCCAATGCCCCAATATATGAACAAAACACATCAAACATGGTATAATTTTCAAAGTTCAATAGGGAGCTGGGGGGGTCTTGAGAGGGCGTGGAGCAAGGGATCAGGGCGGAGCCCATGGGGGGTGGAGCCATGGAGAACTGGATACCCTGAGAGTAGTTGAAGACTCAAAGGGCCAGGGTGGAGCCAGAGGCAGGGAGGACCAAGGTGGCGCCGGAGGCTCGGAGGAGCAAGGCGGAGCTGGGGGATCGGAAGACTGAGGCGGAGCCAGTGGGACTGAGGACCAAGGTGGAGCCTTAGGGAAGGAGGTCCCCAGTGGAGCCGCAGACTTGGATTGATAATGCGTAGCTGTGGGATAGGAGAGCTCAGGCGGAGCCAGGTGACTGACTGACCAAGGCGGAGCTGAAGGGACCCCGGTAAAGCCGACAGGCTGAAGGACCGCAGTGGAGCCGAGGGAATGTAGAGCCGAGGTGATGTTGAGGGATCGACAGGCCAAGGCAGAGTCCAGGGCTCGGAGGGTCTAGGCAGGGTCGGAGGGTCGAAAGTTCAGGAACCATCTCCAGGTCCAATAGCTCAGATGTGGCTATGACATGGCGTGGAGCAGACTTAGGCGTGGCTGTGACATGGTGTGGAGCAGACTTAGGTGTGGCTGTGTCATGGCATGGAGCATGCTCAGGCATGGCTGTGATATGGCATGGAGCAGGCTCAGGCGTGGCTGTGACATGGCATGGAGCAGGCTCAGGCTCAGTGGCCATAACGTGGAACTCTGGCTTGGAGGCCATAACGTGGAACTCTGGCTCGGTGGCCATGACGTGGAACTCTGGCTCGGCGGCCATGTCGTGGAACTCTGGCTTGGCGGCCATGTCGTGGAACTCTGGCTTGGCATCCGCCTCCCCCACAGTGAGCGTGGAACCAATAATCTGCAGGGTGAGGTTGATACATTGAGCCAGGCTGTGGGTACTCTGACCGCATGGCATCAGTGAGGAGATTGGCTCATTTAATCCAAAACGGAAAATGTCTTTGAGGGCAACCTCATTAAAGTCCACCTGGCATGCCAGAGCACAAAAGTCCTCCACATAATCCTCCAGGGGAGGATTCCCCTGGTGAAGTCGAAGAAGCTGGATTGCTGGGTTCATATTGCTTCGGTCAGGTATTCTGTAATGTTTATTGCTGGCACTGGCAATGACACAGGCGATGACGATGAAGTAAAGAACCCAAGTGCAAATTTATTAACAAAAGTGAAATCCAAAAACCCTAACTACAAACGTGAACAAAAACATGAACTTGACTTTAACTTGACTTGACATAAACTTGAATTGACTTGACATAAACTTGAATACACAACCAAAGTTACATTCAACAATATCTAACCTTGGACCATGGAAAACATAAGGGTTAAACACATGACATGGGAGAACACATGACAAAGATAACCAATAAACACAAAGAATTCTAAACAAGATAAGACAATCAACCAATGAAAAACAAGACACAAGAACATGGAGGGAAACATGAAATCACATGACAAGGGAACCACATGACATGAAACAGTAACTAGAATTTCAAAATACAAGACATGAAACAT
Organism: Myxocyprinus asiaticus; assembly: GCF_019703515.2. Taxonomy (NCBI): domain Eukaryota; kingdom Metazoa; phylum Chordata; class Actinopteri; order Cypriniformes; family Catostomidae; genus Myxocyprinus; species Myxocyprinus asiaticus. Next base: position 11,416,456 of record NC_059380.1, read on the forward strand.
GAACCAACCAAATACACATGACATATCCCCCCCACTAAAGGGCGGCTCCCGACGCCCCAACACATGAACAAAACACATAAAACATGGCATAATGATGAGAGCGTTATCTGACCCAATTTCGACACTAGTAACGGTATCGGGACATCCCTATTTTATATATATATATATACTAGCACATACTATATTTAACATTGCACCACACAAAACTGATCTGATCTTTAGACTTTAGTGCCATCAGGAAATAAAAATAAAAAAAAGCCTACAATAGATAATGTGCCAGTGATATGTGGCGTCAAATGTTTGTTTATTAATCAAAGTCAAGTCACTGCCAGTGTTGCTTCACAAAACGTTAATTTAAGTCAGCAGCAGGGTTTGATTCTTGAATTAGATGCCAAACGGAATTGGGACTTTGATCACAATGAAAATGCTTTAGCACTTTCTTTCAGCTGCCTGACAATTACCTGCCATCCAAACTTGTCTCAAAAGGCCTGAGAACAAAGAAAACATACAGAAAGATCCAAGACTAAAAAGACATAAACGTGTTTATGGAAGCTGATGTGTCCTATTCTACTTTGATATGCAGAGGCAACTATAAGTCAGCAATTTGTAGGCAAACTCAAGTTTTCCTTGAAAAGTGTAAACACTGTGGCTTTTTCAACATTGATTTATTGTTTGAGGTACCTGACAATCTGTTGGGAAATCTGTTTGGAAACAGTCATTATTTTTGTGATTCCATTTGGTGCTGCCAATGAAAGCCAGGAATTACGGATTGCAGCTTTAAAGACCCCATGAAATAAAAAATGGGTTTATTCCAGGTCTGTTAGCCATCTATGCTAGTGTACTCAAAATTATCTTTTAGCAGAAATACAAATATTTTTTATTGCAGAAAAAGTATATCCATCCTTCGATATACCTTTCCATAACCTTCCATTGACAGATTGATTGATTGAACTACTGAACAAAACACTGAAGTTCCTTAGCATCATGGGTTTTGACCTACCTTTAATTGAGGTTGCATCATTAGCATACAAATAAATTCTTGTCTTTGCAATCTCTATATGATGTAAAGAACAGATGCATGCACAATCCTCTCTCTTTGTTCCCCCATCCATCTATTTTTCTGTCTCCCGTCTTTCTATCTGGCATCATTAACCATGGCATGGCTCAACGCGATAGACATTTCTCTCTTCTGTTTTCTCAGTCTCTTGCATTGAAGCAAGAAACATACTGCAGAACTGTGGGACATTAAACATCTGGATATCAATCTGCTTGATTACTTTGCTTTGACAGAGGATGTTTCTCACAATGCTTCTTGTCATCAAATGTTCGATAATTAAGCATGTTTAGGCTGTTTATGGAACCAAAAGCTTGTCCTATAAAACCACCAGAACACAGTTTATGGCCTCTTTAATCCTTTGATGCTAAGTCGATCACTTGCATAAAATACCTGCAATTAAATTGGAGGCATTAACAATATGAGCGTATAATCAACGGCACAAGCAGTTAACCTGTTTGAGGATCTTTGATGTGCGTAGCCAGACCTTAGATTAAACGGTCTGGTCTGTATTGCATCTTATTCTGGCCATAAACAGCCAACAACAACGGGAAGAACTATCTGTCATGTAAAGCGATCAAACACAATTAGTTTAGATCCTACATGCCGTCTTATGTAGCAATATTCATCAGATCACTGAATGAACTGTGGGCAGTCAGTAGACATGTAGTCTGATGCTGAGACTATGAGGATCATAGGGAACATTAGGGAACTACATGAAAAAAAAAAAAAAATTGCATTGGTATGTATTTCTGTATTGCTAATATTATCTTGTTCAGTAGTCTCCAACATTTATTAGACCCCTTAGGGGATAGAGAAATGGAGCAGGGAACTCCTATTCTATATTGTTTAAAATTAAATGTTGCATTTTAAGCCTGGCCTATGATAACATGCATATAGTACCATGTTAATGTACTTACATTGTTAGGATGCTTCCACTGCAAAACATGAATGCTTCCATTGCAAAATGCATAGTTATTGATGTACAAAGTAATTTACTTACAATTTTACATAACTTGTCTAGTTGCGAAGATCACAGAAGGCCCAATGTTTGCTGTTGTTTACATTCACTGCACACTATTATATTTACCATTCTTATTTAATCTGACAAAGTATTTTTATTAGAAAATTGATTTCAACTTTAATATTTGACCACTGTTTTATGGCAGAAATGAGTGAGAGTATTTTCATTTATATCATGAGTGAGAAGGACAATAAAACATTTAGCTGAATTTTAACTTAATATTGTATTTTTGTTTAATGCATATTTAAAAAAAAAAATTGTTTCATATTAGACAATAATTGACAGACCACCTGCAGTACCACTGCAGAACACCTAGGGGTCATGGACTCCCTGTTTAAGGCCCTTTGCTCATTTGTTTACAAATCCCACTTAAAAATGTAAAAATCCTTGCAAAATATTTTTTCATACGCATATATAACACATTGATCCCACAGTAAATTCGGAAACAGTAGGTTTAATTTTCTTGAGCTAAACTCCAAAATTTGAAGCACTGCCGCCAGTGGCCGTAGCGCTAAGTATTGTTGAAGGCATGGGCACATGTGAGCTCCACTGTCCGGGTGAAATGTCCACAGAGTGGCGCTAAAAGTAAATTGTAAAGCGAGTTGTTTTTAGCTGTGAAGGATGTAATACAGTAAAGAAGAATGCATATTTAAGTAACTCTGCCCCTAAACCCCAACCCTAAACCTAACCATCAATGGAGTAAAAATTTTATCTTAGAAGGAAAATGCAACCTCCAAATTGCACTCGTCACTAATTATGTGAACGTGATTACTTCCTGGTTTTAACACAGGACGTGAACCCAGGTCTACCACATTGCTGAGATAACTCACTGCTGGCAGCGCCACAGGAGAAGGTAAACACATTTGAACTGATGCAAAAATGTCTAATGGGAGATGCCGCTTGTCCATAATTCATCGTTTTTGGGCCAATGTCAGGGTGCTCGAACATATGGAAACAACATGCCGGCTTCCTCTATGATCATGTTGGGAATACGACTGAAAAATGAGAAGAGAGTGGAAATATCTCTTGGTGGAGATGTGCATTTCTGCCCTGCCAATACAATCTCCACTTTCAAGCAAGGTAACACTTCATGAAATATCACCAGATTCATAATTATGACCATGTTTCCGTGTGTCACTGGGCTTTGCGATGCACTTACATTTGATGTGAGGGGATTTTGTGCTGAAGCAATCAAATGTAAACCTTGACACGTTTGAGTCACGGGATATAAAACCCATACCCCGCCTACTCATTTAGTGAACCGTGGTCCTGGAGACCATGTGTGAAAGTGAAATGACTGGTGAGTGTGCTGCAGTCCTTTTTTGCATAACATATTCTGCAGTCTGAGCGTGATGGCTTTCTCTTCATTTCCCTCAGACACACCGAACTCCCACACAAGACCTTTTGGTGCAATATCTTAACCTTGTTCAGCCGCTCTCGCAGCTTTGGTAAAATTATTTTGCTATTTAAATGACAGCTAAAACATCTAAGAGCTACATTGCTCAAGACATAGAAATTCTGTATATTTATTTGGTAATAAATCATATTCCTGGTAGCTTTTCAGTGCAGCTCCAGTCCACATTCAATATCAAGGTTTTTCAAATACTGTAGACAAAAAGGCAAAGTTCACAAGCTTTTTATCTTACTACTTTCCTGCATAAACTGGCAATCAAATCTTAAGTCCCAGAAACATTTCTTTGTATTCGGCAAAGAACATGTCGGCTACATATCAATTTAGAGCACAAAAGGGATTGGAAATGTCTTTTTCAGGGAAAAATAACACACCACAGCATCCTCCTTGCAAACATTTGAAAAATGAGTGGCTTTCTGAGAGGCTGACAGGTAAGAGATTGGTATGTGGGCTACATGGCATGGATCAAAGAAAGTTTTTCTGCTCAATAATTCAGTAGCCGTGGAGCACCATGAACACACACCTAGAATATCTACCCTTCCTGATTCAGATGAATCATATTCTTCCGACTTCCTCAGCTCTAGCCATCCCAATGACATATATGTTTAAATATCCCTGAGGAAAAGAAGCAAGGTCCCTTGTTTATCTTATTGAATTTCTTATTGAAATTCCTCCCCTGGGCCACCTGGGAGGATTTGTCTCACTTGCACCCCTGTCCCACAAAACCCATCTTTAATAAACATTCTTTATGTTACAAAATTGAATAAATGATGAAGCATGCCTGTGTTAAGTCCCCTGGGCTTGACTGAGTCATCTGAATTTATAATTCTAAATCTTCCTCTTACTGGTTAGTTGTAGAACTACAGTAAGAACAGGGTGAATAAGGGAATATAACTAGCATGTAAAGTACAAATCTATTTCTCAGATACCACAGATTTCTCAAATGGTATATATATATATATATATATATATATATATATATATATATATATATATATGGCTATATCTACTTGATCTGACCATTAAAAATAGTTTTGTTTGTAAAACATAATGCATTTAGATTGAGCCATGTGTTTTTACTTATCTTTTAATTTAGAAGTTACCACATTAAGTTTTTAGGTTACCTTACAAATTTTTAATTTTTTTTTCAGAGTATATTTGAGAAAATTGCACCATTTCTATGGTAAGTTCAAAATGACTTCTGCCTTTCTTTGACAAGGTCCTCCTGGGACAGATTGTATCAATGCTCAGAGCCCCTTTCAGAAGAGCAAATGGAAGGACAGGGTTCCCTATCTGTCACTCACTCGACGTTGGTGTCGATGTAGTGACACTAGGGGTCACTCTTGGGAGCCCGAGACACCTCTGGTCTTTGATAAAAGGCCAATGAAAATTGGCGAGTGGTATTTGCATGCCACTCCCCCGGACATACGGGTATAAAAGGAGCTGGTATGCAACCACTCATTCAGATTTTCTCTTCGGAGCCTAACGGTCATGCTCATTGAGCTGAATACTACTGTTCATTCACCTCTGCTGGATCTGACGGCGCATTTCAGCGGCTTCTCCCCCCTCTGCACTGGTGCACTGCAGAGAACGCCCCTGGGTGCTTTGGCAGAAAAACTAGAGAGTATATTTTCTGAAAGAGCATTTTTCCCCTCTAAAAGAGTATATATTTCTCTAAAAGAGTGCACACACGGAACGTCTTTTTAAAGACGCGTCTTTTTAAAGATGCTTTTCCGATTGTGTGTTATTCCTGGTTGTGCTCGTTATCTCTCGCCTTCTAACGGTCACGATCACTGTCTTTCGTGTCTGGGCACTGCTCACGCGGAGACAGCGTTCATGGATGGTCATGTTCTCATTGCGAGAATATGTCCATGGCAACGTTGCGGTCGCGGCTCGCCTTCGTAAGAAAGCGAACCACCCAAGAGGCTCCCACCTCGGTCCTTTTACCCACGGGTATGAGGCCAGCGTGGCTAGCACTGGGGGCGATTTGGGGACCCCAATGGGACCGCCTCCACCAGGTATCCCCCCGCGGACCTCCCATTCCCCAGCACGCTCGTCTGCCCCGATCGGGCTTCCGGGTGGAAGTGATGAGCTCTCAAGCGCAGCATCAGAGAGCAGGCTCGTCCAGTCGGAAGCCTCAGCTGGGCTCCTCCCTTCGGGGTCGATTGCCCAGTCACAGGCTGACGCGGAAATGACGACATGCTTTCCCGGGCAGCCGCGAGCATCGGTTAGAGTGGATTTCACCACTCTTCCCTGAACCCTCGCTGCTCGGTGATTGGTTCCTGGGCTCGCGGCGCCGCTCAAAGCCACACCCCGCCCCCGTTCCTTTCTTCCTGGAAGTGCATGAAGAGCTGACAAGGTCGCGGGAGGCACTTTTTACTGCCCGGTCCCGATCTTTTCAGCTTCCCCGCCCTCACTACCCTCGATGGTGGGGCGGCCAAGGGCTATTCGGCAAGCCCCCGGTGGATAAAGGTGCTCGCAGTGCACCTATGCCCGCAAAGCGCCGCCACCTGGCGCGGGTGCCCAAAGCTCCCATCCAAGGCCTGTAGGTTTACGTCGTCTCTGAGGGGACGAAACTCAGGGGAGAGTGGAGACTCCACCTTCAGGTGGTCCAGCTGATTTGGAGTCGATTCGACAGGCACAGGTGCACCTGTTCGCCTCCCAAGAATCCTCCCCACTGCCCGCTCTGGTACGCTCTGACCGAGGCCTCCCTCGGCATAGACGCGCTGGCACACAGCTGGCCCCCTGGCATTCGCAAATATGCGTTTCCCCCAGTGAGCCTGCTTGCACGAGGAGCAGGTCATCCTGGTAGCACCCTACTGGCCCGCCCAGACGTGGTGCTCAGACCTCACGCTCCTCGCGACAGCTCCCCCCAGGCAAATTCCCCTGAGGAAGGACCTTCTTTCTCAGGGAAGGGGCACCATCCAGCACCCGCACCCAGACCTCTGGAATCTCCATGTCTGGCCCCTGGACGGGATGCGGAAGACCTAAGCTGTCTCCCACCTGGGATGGTAGACACGATCACTCAGGTTAGGGCTCCCTCTACGAGGCGCCTGTATGCCTTGAAGTGGTGTCTGTTCGCTAAGTGGTGTTCTTCCCGTTGGGAAGACCCCCAGAGATGCACAGTCAGATCAGTGCTTTCCTTCCTGCAAGAGAGGTTGGAAGGGAGGCTGTCCCCTTCCACCTTGAAGGTGTACGTTGCTGCCATAGCAGCACACCACAATGCAGTCGACGGTAAGTCCTTAGGAAGGCACGACCTGATCATCAGGTTCCTAAGAGGCGCCAGGAGGATGAATCCCTCCAGGCCACGCCTTGTTCCCTCATCGGACCTCTGTAGTTCTTCAGGGTCTACAGAGAGCCCCCTCTGAGCCTTTGCAGTCAGCTGAGCTTAAGACACTCTCCTTGAAGACAGCCCTCCTGACTGCGCTCACTTCCATCAAGAGGGTAGGTGACCTGCAAGCATTCTCTGTCAGCGAAATGTGCCTGGAGTTCGGTCCACTCTCACGTGATCCTGAGACCCTGACCGGGCTATGTGCCCAAGGTTCCCACCACCCCTTTAGGGACTAGGTGGTGAACCTGCAAGTGCTGCCCCAGGAGGAGGCAGACCCAGCCCTGTCGTTGCTGTGTCCGGTGTGCGCTTTACACATCTATTTGGATCGCACGCAGAGCTTTAGAATCTCTGAGCAGCTCTTTGTCTGCTTTTGGTGCACAGCGGAAAGGAAGTGTTGTCTCCAAGCAGAGGATCGCCCACGGGCTCGTTGACGCCATAACTATGGCATATCTCGCCCAAAACATGCCGCCCCCGGTAGGGCTACGAACCCGTGGTGTAGCGGCTTCTTGGGCCTTGGCCAGAGGTGCCTCTCTAACAGACATTTGCAGAGCAGCGGGCTGGGCAACAGCCCAACACCTTTGCAAGGTTCTACAAACTCCGGGTGGAACGGGTTTTGTCCCAGGTAGTGGCACGCAATACAAGCGGATAAGCCAGGGATAGCCGGCCGGGTGTATCACTTGCACATAGCGCCTTCCACCTCCTTTTGAGCTGAAGACGTGTGCCGTTAATTCCCAGTAGTGTTCGCAAAATTTGTTCCCTGGTTGACTTCCTCCGAGCCCTGTGGCAGTCGAGTTTTTGGAGAGACTCGCTGCCGGCCCAGTACACGCGCTAACTAAGAGCCCGGTTCTGGGGTAGGTGCTCCGCATGTGGCGGTTCCCTGTAAGGCTAACCCCATGCGATCTTTATCTTCCGCTAATTTGTTTCCCTGCTGGCAAACTGCATTTTCCTTGGGCAGAGCCCCTCTGCCCCAGTCTCCATGTTTGTAGTAACTCCTCCCCCATTGGGCAGGATCTACCTTGAAGGCTCTCCACATGGTTGGAAAGACCATGTGATGTATTCTTCCACTTAAATATCCCCTCCTCTCTTGGGGTGAGGTGTGGGCTCCGCAGTGTCCTCCCCTTGGGAGGGACACTCCCCGACTAGAACTGGCAGCCCAGTAGGATAATCCCCCTTCATTTTTAGGGAGTGGAAAAAGAGAAGGGGAAAAGAGGCCACGACTGGGTTAAGCCTGTCTCTATCTTTGGGTAGTCAACTTGTCCCCAAAAAGGGCCGTTCGACACTCATAACAATGTTGGGGGAGGTTACGTGTTGACCTGGTGTGCACCACACCGCCAGTTCACGTAACACAGTTCAGCCTTGTGGTGTTTTGTATAGGTACCCTAGTGTCACTACATCGACACCAACGTCGAGTGAGTGACAGATAGGGAACGTCATGGTTACTGGTGTAACCTCCGTTCCCTGATGGAGGGAACGAGACGTTGGTCCCTCCTGCCACAACGCTGAACTACCCGCTGAAATGGCCGGACCTTATATCGGCTCCTCAGCGTAAAACCTGAATGAGTGGTTGCATACCAGCTCCTTTTATACCTGTATGTCCGTGGGAGTGGCATGCAAATACCACTCGCCAATTTTCATTGGCCTTTCATCAAAGACCAGAGGTGTCTCGGGCTCCCAAGAGTGACCCCTAGTGTCACTACATCGACACCAATGTCTCGTTCCCTCCATCAGGGAACAGAGGTTACACCAGTAACCATGACGATTTGCAAAGAAATAACTGCAACTAGAAGTGCTAAGCTATGCTAACATTAAATGCACTGAAATAATAATAAAATGGGTTAAACTGGCAACTGGTAAAACATAAACTGGTTTAATTAACAATTAACTGGTTTTATTCCAGTCAAAAATATTATTTACTATGTCCGAATCCACCTGACTACATTAGGAATGTGAAATATTTTACCTCACAGTGCTGAATCAATATTCTAATGGCAAGGTTTGTTTTTTTTTTTACTGATACTGACATAATTAAGTTCAAAACTACTTTTATGGCTCTATACTGAAGTACTGCTGGAAGTACTTCAGTATTGCACTTGTTGAACAAAGCACCAAATGAAGATGAGTGAGAATAAATTGAGTAAAAGATTTAAATAAATCAGTTTTGAATTGCAATACACTAAATAGAAAGAATTGTAATATTATCAAGTCGCAACCCAGATATCAATATAATATCATATCGCCAGCTCCCTGCTGATTCCCACCCCTAACAATAGGGTCCTTTGAAGACAAACGTGCAGGGAATTTAAAATACAACTTAATTCTTTATACATCGGAGACTGAAGCCTTCATTAACTTTTCTCTGCATTGCTATTTTGTTTTTCATTTTACGATTTGGCATAATGAAACAAATAATGCTAGAATTCCAAATGTACTATTAATTTCAAGTTATTTGTAGTTATTAACACGCAAGCCCACTAATGTATGAAAAGGCAAAAAGAGAGCAAAAACAACAAATCAGCCTGAATAACCTTTTGAAGATCATTTAAATGCATGGCTGAAGCCCAAAAAGGATGTTTCTCTTCTATAGGCCTCTGCGGACAACAGCTCAAGTGTCTTGATAGCCCTTTTTTATTTTTTTTTGCCCATCAGGAATGGCTTTTTTCTTGATTTTATAGATTTGCACTCTATGCTTTTTACAACTTCTTATTGGCCCTGTCTGCTCTTCCTGTGAGAACCAGAGGCATTTATCCAGGCATTGATCAAGAGCTGTGTGAGGCAGCTGATGAGCTGGTCAATGGGTGCAGTTTGATGAGTGTCCATCCATGGCTCTATTCTCTTACAGGCTACCTTGAACTTCCTAGAGGCTGCTTCGATAACTAAAGCACTCGTAAAAAGTGGTCAGATACAATCATTGCAGTGAAACGGATGAAATTTGTTCTTTAGTGTCCTTTAGTGCTGCTATTGTCTGGTGTGTAGCTGACATTAGGGTTTCATCATCTAGCGTAGCCAGACCTTTGACTAAACATCGTAAAGTCCAGTCCACATTGCAGCTTTTTCAAGCAATGAACCACCCACTTAAGCCAGGTGCACACTGTGCGATTTTTACGGTCCTATATGATTGTTGCATGTCAGACTGTCTGATATGATCCCGGTGAAATCTTAGGTAAAATCCGTGGCACATTGTGCGACATTATGTCAGACTGTACAATCCATATTCAAGCCAAGACTTTGGTCCCAATCATCCCGATTAACACCTTTGACTGGGTGTTTTATCTCATCTAGCCATCACAGAAGCAGTCACTGCACGACTGAAATGCAAAATTTCTGACACTGCCAGAACTTCAGATTAATGGCAAAGGCAATTTATTGGCCGTCGGCGAACATATAACATTATGCAAAGACTTAAGCAATCAAAGACTGGCGATTTAACCCTACGACAAGAGAAGACTTTATGATCCCCAAAATTAATTTCGGCAAAATCCCAAAATCATGGCCAAAATCATAGTGTGAAACTGGCTTTAGACAGAAAGAGGCCATTTGATTGTTATGTAAAGCAACCAGCCACAGTTAATTTGGTTTTAACGTGCTGTTAAGGGGCAGGTTTAATTTTTTTTAAAACAGATCTTATAAAAAACACTTAAATAATGGCACGGGAGTTTATCAGGAAAACAGCCAAAAAATAGCAGACACTGAATATAGACTCTGTGATCAAAATTTCCCCTCATCCAAAAGTAATAAATCCTGATTGTTTCACAGACATACAGGTAACTCAAAAAGTTAGCATAATATACAGTTCTGCTCAAGAAATGATATATTAAAATATAGTAAACTTACTCCAAGTGCCTCAAACAAAACTCTGATGGTGAACTAAACTAAACTGGCGAACTTTGGCAAATCCTGTAACAATTTCATTTTCAGAAATGCTTGTTGTATCAACCAAGTACCTTGTAAAATCATCTTTATTTCCAGGTGTACTGATAAAAAAAACCCTGCTTGCCCTTAATCACTGAAGTCACATAAAGTCAGTCAATCAGATTAGAGCTTCTCCAGATTGAGAAAGTACTTTCCAGTTGTGTTCAGTTTGCATCACACTGTCAGCTGATGGACTTGTGCCATAAGAGGCTGCGATTGGGTCTCATTTGTGATGGCCACAATGAATCACTTATGTAATCTCAGCTGAGACCAAGCAACTGTAGCTAGAGGCCAGGAAATAGGATTCAAAGTATTCAGAGTTCTTACAAAGTGTTTAACGACACAATGGCCTTCTATTCACCTGTGCATTATGTGTAAATTTGTGTGTGTGTGTTTGTGTTTGTGCATGTACATGTGTCTATATGGAGGCTCTCTGATTTCCTATTGTGCGAGAGCAATCATTCTCAATAATTCAGCATACAAGCCCTTGCCCGGCTATATTGAGCCCAGGGCTGCTGTTTAGTTTCTTTGTCTTCTGCCCAGTACTTCTTAGACAGACAGAGACCATTCACAAGGATGAATCATCTTCCTGCCAGCATGCTAAATGATGAGCAATGCGCCAAAAAAGAAAAAGTGAGAAGCCAGTATAGAGGATTTATTGAGAAAAGAAAAGAGAGCGGCTGAAAATTTTCACTCTAACAGCTTGAAACGTATTGCTCTGGCAGGCCATTAAAGATGCTTTAAGAAAAAGTCGGGCACATTTAGAAGATTAGTCACATCCTTGAAGGTCAAGGTTCTAAGCAATAAACTTTAGTCTACCTTTCTACATCATAGATATGTGACCAAACCCTGATACTTTAGATACATTATTCCAAAGTACATTTTTTTTTCTTCTCCTTAAATTTGACAGCAATCTTCTTCTGTCAGTCTTATAATTCTAAAGATCATAACATTGTTTCTTATGTTTAACATAAAGGTGATACCCAACAAGCCATCTCACTTTTCTCAAGGCATTCTGTCACTTTTTGATCTTGTGTGTTGTATCTCTTCAGAGCCCTGTCAGGGTTGATAGAGGTTCTGTCTCAATGATGGACAAATTCAAATGCTGAGATGAACCATTTATGCTGAGATGAGAGAAGAAAGAAAACAATTGTTTCATGTAATCTGGTTTTAAGGCTGGGAACCAAAAACTGGTTGTTATTCAGAACTGGTTCCATAAAAAAAAAAAAAAATATATATATATATATACGTATAAGCCTACTGGAACTGAAAGAGTTTCATAACTTACAATACTGCACTGTTCTTGAATGTTAGCATTTCTTGAACATCTGAATTAAGTCAATGTGGATGTAACACAATACTAAAATGCTCAGACAGTGTTTCCTATGCCACTGAATCTACATCGCCATGGCAAAAGATATTACAGTATGTTTTAGCTGAGTTTTGATCTAGCCATCTAAATTGAATGTGATAAGAGAGATAGACTGTCCACCGCAAAATATTATAGTAAATATCCACACAATGATATTAAGGTCTTTATCAGGAGGCGTGAAGAAGACCTGGAGGTTAAAAAATTACAGCTGTCAATTTTGGAGCAAAAACTATCAGTGTGCAGGTATTGACTATTTTTCCTGTTTGCCAATTTTTCTCTAATATCTTAATTGCACTGTTGATGCATGCAACAACAAATATACACCATGACCAGTGTAGTCCAATTCATGAACAAATCACCCGATCTGGTAACACTTTATTTTGATGGTCCCCCTACAGATATTCAACTGACTATAAGTGACTTATTAACTGACTTGCTATAGCTAGTAAACAGTTTTTCAACAAACATTACTTTAAGGTTGTATCAGCTATTCATCTATAGATACCTAGGGACCATCAAAATGAAGTGAACATCTAAGGAATACGGTTAACTGACTGCTACATGTGTCCTTTTTTTAAACAGACTATCAACAGATGGTAAATACCAATACTAATAATAACACACAGGAATAGCAGCACCACATTGCAACCAGCACATAGACTGTATGTAAAAGAAATATAAATATACAGAAGTCATTGTTTTGATCAACAAGTTTAATGAACTGATGTTCTCAACATTAATGTAAGTAGATCATTAATAAAGATCTACAGTAGATCTTTATTAATGATCTACTTACATATCTTTGCTTATTTGCTTACCTGCTCATTTTCTTATTTCACCTATAGTTACGCAAAGGTTTTCTGGAAATGCTCTACTGACTGTTTGTTGCATATGAATTTCCTGTCAGTACAGAGTCACTTTACTTTAAGGTAGTTTCAACTGTTCATCTATAGTTACCTAGGGACCATCAAAATAAAGTGAACATCTAAGGAATATGGTTAACTGACTGCTACGTGTCTCCTTTTTTGAAACAGGCTATTAACAGATGGTAAATACCAATACTGATAATAACACACAGGAATAGCAGCACCACATTGCAACCAGCACATAGACTGTATGTAAAAGAAATATAAATGTACAGAAGTCATTGTTTTGTCCTACAATTTTAATGAACTGATGTTCTCAACATTAATGTAAGTAGGTCATTAATAAAGATCTATATACAGGCTACTGAAAGTCTACTGAATGTTTGTTGAAACAATGTTTACTAGCTATAGCAAGTCAGTTGATAAACTCTTATATTGCTGTTATACAGGCTATTGAAAGTCTACTGAATGTTTGTTGAAACACGGTTTACTAGCTATCGCAAGTCAGTTGGTAAGTCACTTATAGTCAGTTGAATATCTGTAGGGGGACCATCAAAATAAAGTGTTATCTAGTGTTAGTGAGAGGTTGTTCATTTGACAATGTGTAGATAAAGATACACATTCAGAATAGAGCACCGCAAATGGTACATTTAAAACAAATTAAAATGCTTCCAAAAATAGTATTGTTTTGGCTTAGTATTTTTGTTTATATATAATGCACAGTAGTTCCCCCAGTGTCCCCAGTATATTGGATTCTAAAGTAAATTTTTGTATTGTCTTGTCAATGCTTTGCTCTATGGAGGACCAAATTACTCACAATTAAATCATTCAATTAATATTTAAATATTTAAATAAATTATTACATACATAGTGAGTTAATTACATCCAAAAAAAAAAAAAAAAGAAATCCATAAAAAAAAAAAAAAAAAAAATAGGCCTACTGAATCTGAAAGAGTTTCATAACTTTCAATACTGCACTGTTCTTGAATGTTAGCATTTCTTGAACATCTACATTAAGTCAATGTGGATGTAATACAATACTAAAATTCTCAGACAGTGTTTCCAATGCCACTGAATCTACATTGCCATGGCAAAATAAATTACAGATCTGCTCTTCTGCTCTTCTATTACCTCGACGCACACAAAACTATGAACACACTATCCTCCAGAGGATTCCACGCAGATCTGTTCTTCACACTACCACGACGCATACAGACCTACGAACACACTATTCTCCAGAGGATTCCTCGTGGATCTGCGCTCCACACTACCACTACACACACAAGCCAACGAACACACCCTCCATCTCCAAGCTGCAGTTGGTGCCGTGTGCCCCTCATGCTTCACCAGCTTTGCAAGTGTTTAATTGTTAATAAATTCTGTTTCTTTGCCTCCACACTCAGATCTCTGGTCTCATCTTTTGACAGAACAATCTAGCCAGAATGGATCCAGCGGAGGACGCTGACCTTCGATCTAGGCTTGCTCAGCAGGGAGATTTCTTGGGTCGCCAGCAGGACCAGATCTCTGCCTCTAACCGCTCCATTGAGATGATGGCGTCCCAGCTTGCGGAGCTTACGTCACTGGTCCAACAACTTCGCCTGCCTCCCGATACTGGTCCCACTGCGGAAGCTCCCGCACCGGCCCCCAGCGGTTCCCCCCAGCATCGGACACTCTGAACCCCATCTCAACCCTCCTGCTCCATTCTCAGGTGCAGCGGGGTCATGCCGCACATTCCTCTCTCAGTGCTCACTGATTTTCTTGCTGCAGCACTCCGTATTCCCCTTGGAGACAGCTAAGGTGGCTTTTGTCATAATGCTCCTGTCCAGATGGGCCGGAGAGTGGGGAATTGCTATGTGGGACAATGGCCACCGCTGATGCTCATCGTTCCAGGAATTCTCAGCAGAGATCCATCGAGTTTTCGATCATTTGGCCCAAGGCTGTGAAGCGGCGAGGGTTCTGGCCGGTTTGTTCCAGGGTAACTGGTCAGTCGTGGACTATGCCATTGTAAGGGGGAAGTCACCCACTGGCCCAAGGACGGTATCCAATGGCGTGGCTGAAGGTCTCTTGCGTGTTCTGTCTTATCGTGCATGATATTAAATAATACTTTGATTATTTGATTTGAGTTCCATGTTTTTTATTAATCTTATCATTAATTCTTTTCTTTATTTCATCTGACTCCAATTATGAAAAACCTCGTTGATGTATCTATGCTCTGAATTTTAGTAATTCTCTCTTCTAGACTGCATTTGTTACTTCAATGTTATTTGGGTCCTGTGCTGGTCAGACACAGGTCCTTTTAACTACAAATTCATCAGTTTCAGATATTAGTAAGTTTTAGACTAAGTCCATATAGGTTCTCGGCTTTATCCGTTTAGTCTTATTTGGCTAAGTTCTATACTAGATTCTCGGTTTACCGTTTAGCCCCAGTCAATTAAGTCCTGTTTTACAGGTTCTCGGTCCTACATTTAATATTCCCATTTAATTCTACTTGGCTAAGTTCTATAATAGATTCTCGGTTCACCGTTTAACCCCAGTCAATTAAGTCCTGTTTTACAGGTTCTCGGTCCTACATTTAGTATTCCCATTTAATTCTACTTGGCTAAGTTCTATTATAGATTCTCGGTTTACCGTTTAACCCCAGTCAATTAAGTCCTGTTTTACAGGTTCTCGGTCCTACATTTAGTATTCCCATTTAATTCTACTTGGCTAAGTTCTATAATAGATTCTCGGTTTACTGTTTAACCCCAGTCAATTAAGTCCTGTTTTACAGGTTCCCTGTCCTACATTTAGTATTCCCATTTAATTCTACTTGGCTAAGTTCTATTATAGATTCTCGGTTTACCGTTTAACCCCAGTCAATTAAGTCCTGTTTTACAGGTTCTCAGTCCTACATTGAGTATTCCCATTTAATTCTACTTGGCTAAGTTCTATAATAGATTCTCAGTTTACCGTTTAACCCCAGTCAATTAAGTCCTGTTTTACAGGTTCTCGGTCCTACATTGAGTATTCCCATTTAATTCTACTTGGCTAAGATCTATTATAGATTCTCGGTTTACCGTTTAGCCTCTTACATACTTAACTAATGGGTTACTTCTGAAGTAGCTTAATTAAGCCAACTCTGACCATAGATTTGTAGTTAACAAGAAATATACTAGAAAACAGTCCTTCAGAATGAATCATAATAACAATTTATTTACCAGGTAATAGTAATACATTCAAACAATCCAATTAAAATAATAAATCAAATTCAAAGCTATCAGTGAACCAAACATAATAATATATTTAAAGTTGTATTCCATTCAAACATTTACCAAACATAAGAAATACAAATTGCAATTACCTGTTAGTGAAAAAACTACATGCAAATGACGAAGCATGGGAGATCTGATTTGCAGATTCCTTCAAACAATTATCAATAATAAGAAATACCTGGTAGAGAAAAAACTACATGCAAACGACGAAGCATGGGAGATCTGATTTGCAGATTCCTTCAAACATTTATCAATAATAAGAAATACCTGGTAGAGAAAACACTACATGCAAACAACGAAGCATGGGAGATCTGATTTGCAGATTCCCTGAGTTTCTCTGCCATCCTTCCTTAAGTACCAAACGATTCCATTGTTATTTCAGATGTGTGTGTTTGATGTTATTTAGGATTTGGTTTACAGTTTAGGGAGTTGTAGTCAACCTTTGATTGAGTAGGTTGTTTGATGTTTACAAAGAATACACCTAATCTGCATACAGCATCTGGTCTCTGTGTGAGACTTGGGAGGGGCATGCCCCGGATAGAATACTGTATTTTATTAAGTTCTTAAATCTTACTTGTGATTTGACTTTGCTGAAAGGGAATGAGACCGTTTTACCAGTTGCACTGAGACCTCTTGAATGATACCAAACATGTATGATCAGAAAACCTTTTACATTACAGAACAGGATAAGTCATAACTTAGTTTTTAGTGTCCTTAAAGTGACCTAAGGTGAGAGAGAGAGAGCAGATGTGAGTGTGATTTGCGTTTTATGGTTTTTTTGGGGGGATTTTTTTATGGATTTGCCAATTAGTGGGGTGTGTTTTCTCAGGTGGAGATGCTCCTCTGTGTGAGAGTTTTATGACGTTGGTTCTCGGAGAGTTCTTTGACTTTCCCGGAAGTGATGCAGATAATTATTGTGACAATCTTACACCATCGAGTTCCGCACCCTTGCTGCATCCTGTGAGTGGAATGATCGAGTGCAGTGGGATCAGTTCCTGCATGGGTAATCCAATACCATCCAGGATGAAATCTACACCTTGGACTTGCCTTTTGATGACCTGGCATCTCGCGCTTCGACGCAGCCAACGTCATTCTCCACATCCCAAGCTGGCACCACCACCTCACTCCTGCTGCCAGGTCATTGGAACTGCAGTCCGAGGCAGAACCCATGCAGATCGGGAGGACACGGCTGTCACCAGAAGAGAAACAGCGACGCATCACCAAGGGACTCTGCCTCTACTGCGCTGGTGCCGGTCACATCTCTGCAAACTGCCCAGTAAAAGCCAACACTTGTTGGTAGGAAGGGGGTTACTGGTGAGCGCAACTCCACTGAGCAAAACCCCCGCACTACAGACTCTTCTCCCAGCCTGAATGCAGTATGGACCAATCAGCCATTCTGTCTCTGCCTTGGTGTACTCCGGAGCAGAGCGGAATTTCCTGGATGTCACCACCGCTTCCAGATGGTGGATTCCGGTGGTCAAGCTAGACATACCAATCATGGCATACTCCATTGTTTACTTAGATGATATTCTGATCTTCTCCCAGAATATCAAGGACCATGTCCAGCACGTCAGGCAGGTGCTTCAGCGACTGCTAGAGAACTGGCTGTTCGTTAAGGTGGAGAAGTGTGCTGTTCATGCGCATTTGGTTCCGTTCCTGGGGTTCATTGTCTCGTCCAAAGGAGTGCGCATGGATCCAGTTAAGGTCAGAGCAGTTTCTGATTAGCAAGCCTCAGATTCCCGCAAATCCTTGCAAAGGTTTCTGTGGTTTGCCAATTTTTATTGCTCGCTGCGCCTCTGACGGATCTCACCTCCACCCGTACTGAGTTTTTCTGGTCCCCGTGGGCTGAAGCCATGTTTTCTAAATTAAAAGAAAGGTTTACTACCGCTCCATTCTAAACACTCCCAACCCTTCACATCAGTTCGTGGTGGAGGTGGATGCATCTGAGGTTGGTGTTGGAGCTGTTCCTCGGACAGGAAGATGCATTTGTACGCCTTTTTCTCACATGCCTCACCCCAGCAGAACGGAATTACGATATCGGTGATAGAGAATTGTTGGCTGTCAGATTGGCCTTGGGGGAGTGGTGCCAGTTTAGAGGGTTTGGGGGTACCTTTCATGGCCTGGACTGACCATATGAATTTGGAATATATCCGTGGAGCAAAGCATCTAAATTCCAGACAGGCTTGTTGGGCACTAATTTTTACGTGCTTTTATTTCATCTTTTCGTATCGTCTGGGCTCTAAAAACTTTAAGCCCGATGCCCTGTCTCGATGTTTTGAAATCAAGACCTCCACCGCCCCTCCTGACACCATTCTACCCACCACTCGGGTGGTGGGCATGGTGTCCTGGGACATGGAGGCTAAAGTCTGCTCCGCAATGCGCAAGGCCTCCTCGCCCAACGGGTCTGTTATTTGCTCCGCGTTAGGTCCAGACACACATCCTCCGGTGGGGCCACTCGTCCAATGTCGCCTGCCATCCAGGGGCTACTCATACCCAGGTGCTCATTTGACAGCATTTCTGGTGGCCTTCATTAGCACAGGACGTTTGCCGGTTCGTGTCCGCTTGCTCTGTTTGTGTGTCTAGCAAGACTTCCTGTCAGACTCCGGCCGGGCTCCTCCAACCGCTATCAGTCCCTTCGAGACCCTGGTCCCACATAGCCAAGTATTTTGTCACCTGTCTTCCCCCGTCCCATGGCCTTTATGACCGTGGTGGACCAGTTCTCAAAGGCGGCTCATTTCATTCCCCCTCCCCAAATTATCTTAAGCAAGGGAGACAGCGGTTAAGGTCATTAATCACATCTTCCGCATTCATGGCCTCAAGGCCAATGTGGTTTTGACAGGGGACCCCAATTTGTGTAATGGTTTTGGGCAGAATTCTGCCGACAGCTGGGGGCTACCTTGAATCTGTCTTCTTGTTTCCATCCCCAGACTGACTGGCAGGTGGAGCGAGAAAATTAAGATCTTGAAAAGACCCTGCATTGCATTGCCTACCATAATCCGTCTTCTTCGAGCTCTCATTTAGTCTGGTTGAGTATGCCTACAATTCCTTACCATCGTCTATGGGCTATCACCCTTCCAGTGTTGCCTAGGTTACCAGCCCCCTCTGTTCCCTGCCCAAGAACCCGACACCCAGTTTCCGTCCGCATGCACGTTTAAGCCCCCAGCTTACGTCTGTGAGCAGAAGGTCTGGTTGTCTTCTAAGGACATCCTACTCCGACTCCCCTCTCGTAAGCTGGGGCCCAAATTCATCGGACCTTTTCCCATCATGAAGGTCATTAGCCTGGTGGCAGTCCATCTCAAATTGCCTCCCTTCCTCAGTCGCGTTCACCCCGTGTTTCATGTCTCCAGAGTTAAACTAGTCATTCGGTCTAATTTACATCCTTCCACACACATCCCACCTCCGCCTCGCCTAGTGGAGGGTGCTCCTGCTTTTCAATATTGGTTGCCAGTCTTCACCGTAGTGCTAGGATTGTGGTTACCATCCTGTTGGTTGCATCGCTCGCCTTGACTCTTCACCAGAGTATTCCTCATCGGTTATCTCTCTACACTGGATCTGCTGTTCAGACTACCACGACGCACACAAACCTACAAACAAACTATCCTCCAGAGGATTCCTCGTGGATCTGCTCTTCACACTACCACAACGCATACAGACCTACAAACACACTATTCTCTGGAGGATTCTGCACGGATTTGCGCTTCACACTACCATTGCGCACACAAGCCTATGAACACACCCTCCATCTCCAAGCTGTAGTCGGTGCAGGGTGCCCCTCATGCTTCTTCAGCTCTGCTGTGTTTAATTGTTAATAAATAATTTTTCTCTGGTCTCATCTTTTGACATCTTGTCTTGTCATTTATTTATTTATTTATTCATTCATTTTCAGGGTTATGATTATCAGCACGTCACACAACGACAGTGGTGTCACCCTTCAAAATTGATCTTTGGACTTTCTGGATAGTTTAGGTGCACTTTTTTCCACATACAACTACAGTATGGCTTGGCTTGGTACAATCAGAGATTTCTTGTTGACTCTTGCAGATGAAGTTGCTAAACAAAACGTTGACAATGACAGCTTCTGTCTCTGTTTCTTCTTCACTTTTCATCAAACTTTGCACGTTTCACACTCTCGATTACTTTGGACTGCTGACAGTCTGAGCCAATGAGAAAATCTCATTGAATAATGAATAATGAAAAAGATCCCATGAAAAAGTTTTTTATTTTTAATTATATCTTTTATTTATAATTATTAAAATATAACTATTTATAAATATTTAATCATTATATATTGAACTATTTTATTTGAGGGTCTTATTCAGCAAATATTTATATATGCGATTAATGTTGATTAATCGGCATACCATGTAATTAATTCAATTCAAACATTGTAATCGATTGACAGCCCTAATATATATATATATATATATATATATATATATATATATATATATATATATACACACACACACACACACACACACACACACACACACACACACACACACACACACACACATATATATATATATACAGTACACTGTTATTATAGTTGCTTCCTCAAATGTGGCAACAGAAAAAGGTAATTGGAATCAGAATCGCAACCAAAATTGTGAAATTACTTACAAATCCCAACCCATATCAGGTTATATAAGATTGGATAAGTTTACAAATATGTTAGTCAGTAAAACACACATTGAAATCACATTAATATTAAAATTACCCAGTTAAGGAGTAATTTTCCTTAACTTGTTTTGCCTTTTAATTGGTTGTGTTACATGAAGAAAATGAATGGGAAAGGAAGTCATGAATGACATAGGAAAAAAAGAGTCATGACTCATGACTGAAGTCTTTAAAGGAATAGTTCACCCAAAAATGAAAATTTGCTGATAATTTACTCACCCTCAGGCCATCCAAGATGTATCTGAGTTTATTTCTTCATCAAAACAGAATTTAAGACTTAATTTTATTATTATAAGTGAATGTACTCCATTTTTGGCGGTCCAAAATGCATATTTAGGGTGCATATTTAGGGCATATTTAGACAAATAAAGTTCTTCTGACCGCAAACGATTGATTATTTTGAGAGACAAAACAACACTTATATAATTTTTAACTACAAATGTTCACTTCCGTACAACTCTGTAACATGCGCTCATGAGAGAGATGACGTAAGCTTGTTGGTAAGTTCACGCATCACGTGGAGTATTAGTCAGGAAGCGCGTCATTGTTTACATAGTTTTTTTTAATTATTATTATTTGGAAATGTTATTTTATTTTATTTTATATTGTTTTGAAATAGTTTTGGACTGTTTTGGTATGTGAATGGCGCTTGGTCTGTGCTCTGTGCAAGTTTCTCTTGTAAACAATGACGAGCTTCCTGCCTCCTCCTCCACCTGACGCGTGACCTTACCAACGAGCTTACATCATCCCTTGTAGTTAAAAAGTATATAAGTATTGTTTTGTTTCTCAAAATAATTAATCGTTTGTGGTCAGAAGAACTTTATTTGTCGACTGGAGTTGTGTGGATTATTTTGATGCACCCTAAATATGCATTTTGGACCGACAAAAATGGAGTACATTCACTTGCATTGTTTAGAGGAGGAGGCCTGAAATGAAATCCTAAAAGTCTTAAATTCTGTTTTGATGAAGAAAAAACTCAGATACATCTTGGATGGCCTGAGGGTGAGTAAATTATCAGAAAATTATCATTTTTTGGGTGAACTATTCCTTTAAGATTGCGCTCAGAATACACAGGTTTAATAATTCTCAAGTGAGAGCAGGTGACAAAGTCAGACGAAAACTCTTATTCCTAATCCCATTAGAAACAGCTGAAACTGTCTGTTCCACACAGGCTACTGTATTATGGATCCCAGCCTGAATTGGAGTGGAATATTGAGCAGTGGCTGGATTTTGAAATATGGATTTTGTTCTTCCCTACTTCCTTTCTCTCTCTCTTGTGAAGAGGAGATCCATCTATATAAATGAGGCAGCAATGCAACATGAGTAGGTGATTCAACCAGACTGATATTCAAATTTAAACCGGCTCTTTTCCCATGTACTGAAACACATCTTATTTGAGCGTTGGAAGCTCTTCCTCTTTTCACTGTAATTCCACTGGTCCTGCAGTGAGATTAATGGTCCGATTTTAATTCCAACAGTGCTGTCTGTACCTTAAAAGGAAAGGTTAGTAATTGTAAACTCATGTGACTTGTATTTATCTAATGATATGGAGTGTACTTTCAAAAGAAGGGTGTTCGCATTCCATGTGTTGTAGGTATTGAAAAAAAAAAGAAATTCCTGACACCGATTAACTACAAAATGAAGGTATGTACAGCACGCGTATTGAAAAACTATGCTGATTATGCTCACTAGGGAAACTGTTCAGACTAAATACAGAATGTAATCATAGAGCAGACTGATATCAGAAGTTTATCACAAAGAGAATAGAGAGAAAGCCTGAAAGACGAGCCACATTGCCAGGGCTGCAGTCGTGTGGATCTTTTGTCAATGTGATCGATTTCTCTGTCTTCCCTGAAAGTTGTTTTTATTTTGAGACAGAGAGACAGAGAGAGAGAGAGAGAGAGAGAGAAAGAAAGGGAGAGGGAGCGACAGTGCAGAGGAGAAAATAACCATCTGAGTGAAAAGAGGAGAGGAATGGAGAAGGATAAAGAGAGACAGCCATCTGCACAGATACAGCCCAAATCAAATTGCATGAATTCACCACTGCATTCTCAGAGGAAGACCAAGAGGAGATGAAGAGCAGAGTGCGGCAATAACCGCATGATGTAGACAAATAATAAAATTATATTGGTCAGAAGACGGCACACTGGAAAAAAGTGGATGCCTGTTGCTTTTCATGAGCTCTTATTTATTTTATTTTTTTACTTCAAACATAGCAAATGGAAAATAACACAATTAAAAACTGTTAGGAATATTATGTCATATGAGTACAGTATGTCAAATACACATGCTTTGAGGACCGAGTGATGTTGAGACTGCAATGAGATGTACAGTGCACTTATTAGTCATTTAGTTATGTGTCAAAGCCTTCGAGTATAATTTCAACTGTATTGCATTCACACACAAATTCCGCAGCATTGGGGCAAGCTCTTTCCCAGCTACATAAAGAGGAATGGAATAGTGTTGAAATGAGATAATTAGGAGTAAAATTAATATTAATGGGAGCTAAGAATTGAATCACAAATGCAATTACTGCATTAGCTTTGCAATTAAAAGAGCTGGGTGCTGAATAGCTGGATTCTCATGGAATTACAGGAGTTTTTCCCACATATCTTCAATGACATTAATTTCCTAAAATCAGTACAGTGGATGAACGGTACAAATAGAGCCTTTATGTATTCCCTAGTAGACGTCTCCTGTATTCTTCCAGCCATGAGTCTGTCTTTTTCTCTGCCTCTACAAAAGCGAGAAGACCCCAGAGACAGTGGCACAGGCTAATGACTGATTTCAGTCCAATCACGCTGTGTCTATTGAAAACCACAATGGACAAATCCCTGGGTACAAGCTAAGAGGTAGGGCAGCAGCAGTGGTGGTGGTGGTGGTGTGGGGGGGGTAATTAAAGAGACAACCTTCTACATGACTGCAGGAGAAGGGGAGATGGCATTGTGCTGGATCTGCGCTTTTTCTCCCATGCTAGTCGCAGCAATCCACCTCACTTATCTTTTCACTCTCGCTCTCTCTCTCTACACCCCACTCTTACAAACCCACACACACATAGCATGAAGAATGGATGCAGGGAAAAATGTCAGCTGCACAGGCAAGGCAGGGAGGGATAGAGAATGAAAGAGAGGGCCAGAGATGCAGATGAGAGAGGAAGTTAATAAGGGGGATGGAGCGAATCATAGCTATCATAATGATGTCACTGGTTAATGGGCTGTTAGTTTAGCGAGATAAGCCTCCAAATGGCTTCGAGTACCTCTTGGGTGAAATGTATATGTTTTCAAGCCACAAAATGAATAGTGCTTTGGAAGCAAACCCTTTGATAGCTAATCTAATGTGATGTTAAGAAAGGAAAGCCAGCTTGCTAACTGAACACTGCATGGTATACACTATATGCTGTCTACTGTTTTTTTTTTTTTTTTTTTTTTTTTAAATGGTAAGTGAAACTTATGTTTCAAACAGTAGTATGCTATACTGTTGTGACATGACCTCATCACAGTGCATGTTTAATTGAGTGCAATGGTTGGGTTCCGGAAGTAAAAATCCCATAAATTTTTTCCACAGGCAAATTTATTTTTAATAACCTACGATGAGCTCCGATGTTGTTAACCAATGGTATTCGGTATGCTTCTGTTGAAGACATCAGTCCATGCTATTTCAACTTCATTTTTTAGAAATCATGTTTTAGAGCCGAATTCCAGGTGAAGAACTACACTACCTAAGAATCATAAAGAGAAATGCTCCACCAATCAGGGAATCGTGGCCAACAAAGCGTGCCAAAAAAGCATTACAGCTACCGTCCATTCTCAGGACGCACTGTGAATGACGTACTGGAGTTGGTTTTCTTACACTTTTAAACTACTTATATAATTGAAAATATCTGTATAGTATAAAACTATCTATACTTAAAATTAACAAATTCTAATCAGTAGTTTTATATTTTTTCATTGTTTTTAATTCGATTGCATCATTCACAATACCTCATGTGATTGTGGTTCATGCCCTCATGAAAGACGGTAGTAAACAGTCTTGTACCTTTGTCTTTTTTGTCCGATTTTCAAATACTTTTTTGCTTCAAAGTTTGTAATGGCGTGATTCGCCTTGGAGCTGGCTGGTTTGCTTCATAGCTTAGAACTCTTATATGAAGAGTTCCCTATCTGTCACTCACTCAACGTTGTGTCAATGTAGTGACACTAGGGGTCACTCTTGGGAGCCCGAGACACCTCTGGTCTTTGAAAAAAGGCCAATGAAAATTGCCGAGTGGTATTTGCATACCACTCCCCCAGACATACGGGTATAAAAGGAGCTGGTATGCAACCACTCATTCAGATTTTCTCTTCGGAGCTGAACGGTCGATGTTCACTGAGCTGACTGTTCATTCACCTCTGCTGGATCTGACGGCGCATTTCAGCGGCTTCTCCCTCCTCTGCCCTGGTGCACTGCAGAGAACGCCCCTGGGCGCTTCGGCAGAAATAAAAGAGTATATTTCTCTAAAAAATCGGCACACACACAACGTCTTTTAAAAGATGCATCTTTTTAAAGATGCCTTTCCGTTTGTGTGTTATTCCTGGTTGTGGTCGTTATCTCTCAACTTCTGACGGTCACGATCACTGTCTTTCGTGTCTGGGCGCGACCCACGCGGAGACAGCGTTCATGGATGGATCATGTACTCATTGCGAGAACATGACCATGGCAACGTTGCGGTCGTGGCTTGCTTTCGTAAGGAAGCAAGCCACCCCAGCGGCTCCCCGCCTTGGTCCTTCTAACTATGGGTATGAGGCCAGTGCGGCTAGCACTGGGGGCGATTTGGGGAACCCAATGGGACCACCTCCGCCGGGTATCCCCCCACGGACCTCCCATTCCCCAGCACGCTCGTCTGCCCTGATCAGGCTTCCGGATGAGTCCACCGGCTCGTCTCATGGCGAGTTCGACCTCTTGTTCGGAGCCCGCGAAGCTGATGAGCTTTCGAGCGCAGCATCGGAGAGCAGGCTTGTCCAGTCAGATGCGGAAGCCTCAGCTGGGCTCCCCCCCTCAGGTACGGTCGCCCAGTCACAGGCTGACGCAGAAATAATGGACATGCTTTCCCGGGCAGCCGCGAGCGTCGGCTAGAGTGGAACCCTCCGCTCTCCCCTGAACCCTCGCGGCTCGATGATTGGTTCCTGGGCTTGCATTGCTGCTCACAGCCATGCCCCACTCCAGTACTTTCTTCCCGGAAGTGCATGAGGAGCTGACAAGGTCGTGGGAGGCACCTTTTACTGTCTGGTCCCGATCTTTCAGCACCCCCGCTCTCACTACCCCGATGGTGGGGCGGCCAGGGGTTATTTGGCGATTCCCCAGGTGGATAAGGTGCTCACGGTGCACCTATGCCCACAGAGCGCCGCCACCTGGCGTGGACGCACAAAGCTCCCGTCCAAGGCCTTTAGGTTTACGTCGTCCCTGACGGCAAAAGCCTACAGTGCTGCTGGACAAGCTGCCTCCGCCCTGCACGCCATGGCTCTACTGCAAGTCCACCAAGCCAAGGCGCTAAAGGAATTTCACGAGGGTAGTTCAGCCCCAGGATTGATGCAGGAGCTGTGCTTGGCGACCGACCTCGCTCTCCGGGTGACGAAGGTCACGGCACGGTCTCCCGGGTGGGCAATGTCAACCTTGGTGGTCCAGGAGCGCCACCTTTGTCTCAACCCTGCGTGCCCAGCTGTGGCACAAATCCGCCCCCAATATGACAGTCTCCAGGGGTCACGAGGACAGGCCTCTTCCTCCCCCATCCCAGGCTGTTCTGGGGGTGGTCACAAGGAGCCAGGTAAGTGCTTCGATGTCCCTGAACTCAGCATGCCACAACATGGCGTGGCACCTCAGGCTCCGCCCCGCCACGAGGCCCCACCCGCCGGTACGTCCGATGAGATTGTCCCCTTGGTCCCCCTCGCCCAGAGCTTGGACTCATGGCTTGTGTTTTCCAATCCATCACGATGGCTGATCTGGACCGTAAAACTCGGCTAATTGATTCAGTTCGCCCTACCTTGTGCGCGGAGATCGCTACCCTCCTACGGAAGGATGCAATAGAGCCTGTCCCTCCGGCCGAGATGAAGAAGGGGTTTTACAGCCCTACTTCATTGTACCGAAAAAAGGCGGTGGGTTGTGGCCAATCTTGGACCTGCGAGTACTGAACCGGGCTTTACACAGACTCCTGTTCAAGATGCTGATGCAAAAACGCATTCTAGCGAGCGTCCGGCATCAAGATTAGTTCACAGCGGTAGACCTGAAGGACGTGTACTTCCACATCTCAATTCTACCTCGACACAGACCCTTCCTGCGGTTTGCATTAGAGGGTCGGGCGTATCAGTACAAGGTCCTCCCTTTCAGCCTATCCTTGTCCCCTCGCGTCTTCACGAAAGTCGCATCCTCAATGATCTCGACGATTGGCCAATCCTAGCTCACTCTCGGGATGTGTTGTGTGCACACAGGGACCTGGTACTCTCACACCTCAGCCAACTAGGGCTTCGGATCAACTGGGAAAAGAGCAAGCTCCTCCTGGTTCAGAGCATCTCTATTCTCGCCTTGGAGTTGGACTCAGTCACGTCTCACGAGCAAGCACGCACAGTCGGTGCTGACCTGTTTAAAGGTGTTCAGACAGAAGACAGCGGTTCCACTGAAACTGTTTCAGAGGCTCCTGGGGCATATGACATCCTCAGCGGTGGCCACTCTTCAGCCCTTGGACTGACCTCACGTTTCTACGGGCAGGCATTCCAGGTGCATCGTGGTTACGACAGACACCTCCAAAACGGGCTGGGACGCTGTATGCAGCCGCCGGCTCATGGACGGGCCCGCGGCTGTGTTGGCACATCAACTGCCTCGAGATGCTGGCAATTCTGCTCACCCTGCGGAGGTTTCGGCCGTTGATCCAGGGCAAGCATGTGTTAGTTTGGACAGACAACACAGCAACGGTAGCATATGTCAATCATCGAGGCGGTCTGCGCTCCCATTGTATGTCACAACTCGCCTCCTCCTCTGGAGTCAGCATCACCTCAAGTTGCTGAGAGCCACTCACATCCTGGGCGACCTCAACACTGCAGCGGATGCGCTGTCACGGCAGGTTACCCTCAGTGGAGAGTGGAGACTCCACCCTCAGGTGGTCCAGCTGATTTGGAGTCGATTCGGGCAGGTACAGGTTGACCTGTTCGCCTCCCAAGAATCCTCCAACTGCCCTCTCTGGTATGCCCTGACCGAGGCACCTCTCGGTATAGATGCGCTGGCACACAGCTGGCCCCCTGGACTTTGCAAATATGCGTTCCCCCCAGTGAGCCTACTTGCACAGACCCTGTGCATGGTCAGGGAGGATGAGGAGCAGGTCATCCTGGTAGCACCCTACTGGCCCACCCAGACGTGGTTCTCAGACCTCACGCTCCTCACGACAGCCCCCCCGGCGAATTCCCCTGAGGAAGGACCTTCTTTCTCAGGGACGAGACACCATCTGGCACCCGTGACCAGACCTCTGGAATCTCCAAGTCTGGCCCCTGGACGGGACGTGGAAGACTTAAGCGGCCTACCACCCGTGGTGGTAGACACGATCACTCAGGCTAGGGCCCCCTCTATGAGGTGCCTATAAGCCTTTAAGTGGCGTCTGTTCGCTAAGTGGTGTTCTTCCCGATGCGAAGACCCCCAGAGATGCGCAGGCAGATCGGTGCTTTCCTTCCTGCAGGAGAGGTTGGATGGACGGCTGTCCCCCTCCACCTTGAAGGTGTATGTAGCTGCTATAGCGGCACACCATGACACAGTGGACAGTAAGTCCTTAGGGAAGCACGACCTGATCATCAGGTTCCTGAGAGGCACCAGGAGCTTGAATCCCTTCAGACCGTGCCTCGTTCCTTCATGGGACCTCTCTGTAGTTCTTCAGGGTCTACAGAGAGCCCCCTTTGAGCCCCTGCAGTCAGCTAAGCTTAAGGTACTCTCTTTGAAGGCTGCCCTCCTGACTGCGCTCACTTCCATCAAGATGGTAGGAGACCTGCAAGCATTCTCTGTCAGCGAAACGTGTCTGGAATTTGGTCCGGGCTACTCTCACGTGATCTTGAGACCCCAACCGGGCTATGTGCCCAAGGTTCCCACGACCCCTTTTAGGGACCAGGTGGTGAACCTGCAAGTGCTGCCCCAGGAGGAGGCAGACCCAGCTTTGACATTGCTGTGTCCGGTGCGTGCTTTACGCATCTATTTGGATCACACACAGAGCTTTAGAGTCTCTGAGCAGCTCTTTTTCTGCTTTGGTGCACAGCGGAAAGGAAGCACTGTCTCCAAGCAGAGGATCACCCATTGGCTCAATGACACCATTACAATGGCATATCATGCCCAGGACGTGCCGCCCCCGGCAGGGCTACAAGCCCATTCTACCAGGGATGTAGCGGACTCCTGGGCCTTGACCAGTGGCGCCTCTCTAACAGACATTTGCAGAGCAGCGGGCTGGGCAACACCCAACACCTTTGCGAGGTTCTACAATCTCCGGGTGGAACCGATTTCATCCCGTGTAGTGGCACGCACAAGCAGGTAAGTCCGGG
Source organism: Myxocyprinus asiaticus (assembly GCF_019703515.2). Lineage (NCBI taxonomy): Eukaryota > Metazoa > Chordata > Actinopteri > Cypriniformes > Catostomidae > Myxocyprinus > Myxocyprinus asiaticus. The sequence goes on from NC_059380.1 coordinate 11,445,894, forward strand.
ACAGCTGGCCGGGAGTATCACTGCATAGCGCCTTTCACCTTCCCTGATCTGAAGACGTGCGCTGTTGACTGCCAGTAGTGTTCACAAACTGTGTTTCCTGGATGATTTCCTCCGAGCCCTGTGGCAGTCGAGTTTGCGGAGAAACTCGCTCCCGGCTCAGTACACGTGCTAACTAAGCCCTGTACTGGGGTAGGTGCTCCACATGTGGTCATTCACGTAGGTAACCCCATGCAATGTATATCTTCCGCTAATTCGTTTCCCTGTTTGTAAACTGCGTCTTCCTTAGGCAGAGGCCCCTCTGCCCCAGTCACCATGCTTGTAGAAACTCCTCCCCCGTAGGGTAGGACCTACCATGGGACTTCTCCACATGACATACTTCCGACAAAGCTCAGCAAGACCATGTGACATATTTCCACTCAATTTTTTTCCAATTTTGTGTAAAAATGTATTTCAGCATTTTGATCAATAAAGAGATGTTAAAAAATTTGTGTTTGATATAGCTCCAAGTTGATCCATTACACTGGAAATGGACGGTCAGGTCAAGAGCATTGAATTGAAAGATGAAAAAAAAAAATTCCCATTCTGTGCACAGAATACATACAATATAGGAGTAATATGTTAGAATGTTACAATTTTACTTCAAGGCATCCAGCAATGAATATATGCTTCTAAGAATGTCAAAGACACAATTGTCCATACACATAATGAACATGCTATGTCAAAAACCTCTAACATGTAAAAACACATTTCATACAAGCATGAGGATTGCGTGGGTGTGAAAGACATGAGGGAGGTCAGTAGCAAGCATTCAGAAGCAAAACTTTCTCACAGGCTAATTGAACGCAGTACCATCTTAGCCTAATAGGGAAGATCAGTCAACATTCTCATTACAATATCATTATATATATATATATATATATATATATATATATATATATATATATATATATATATATATATATATAAACACCTCAAAGCTAACATTACAAAAACCCACACACAAATGCTCATAATCAGGGAGCTGTATTAAGCCATTTAATGCAAATTCTTGAAGCTGAAATCGTGTGGGCCCACATTCAAGAAGGTTCAGTACTCAAGGCGAGTGAACTTTCTAACACTTGGGATAAGTTTCACATTACAGGTGCTATACGTCTTGCTTATTTATGACAGAGTTATTCAAGGCCAGCGTATGAAATAACAATCATTCAAACTCTCCACTCCAGCGAATATTTTACCCCCTGACCCATGCTTTTACTGTCTCTGATTAAGTTAGGCAGTAATAGAAGAGCCCCACCAGGACACTTACACTAGCTGTAATGCTATAGGCTATGTATGACTGCCAGCTTTAGTCAAGGAGCATTCCATGAGATCTAATTATACTTCTACCACACTGGATTCTGCTTGAGGTAGAAATTTATAATCACATAGTATGCTGCTTAGATTAGAACTTCATGTCTCCTTTGTGTGGGTGATTGCCTTCAGATAGCTTGACTCCAGTCAAAACAGAATCACTAAACTTCTGTCTTCCTTTGTGCGCCAAAGTACGTCTTGAGAATATGGTATATACCGTGCAATCAGAAAGTATTTAGACCCCTTCATTTTTTTAACATTTTGTTATATAAGCAGCCTTATGCTAAAATGCTTTAAATTATTATTATAATTTTTTTTCTCACATCAATCTACACTCCATACCCCATAATGACAAAGCAAAAACCAGACTTTTGATAACTTTGCAAATGTATTAACAAGAAAAAACTTGTCCACCTGTGGCAAACTCTATTGATTTGACATGATTTGGAAAGGCACACACCTGTCTATATATGGTCTCATAGCTGAAAATGCATATCAGAGCAAAAACCAAGCCATGAGGTCAAAGGAACTGCCTGCAGAGCTCAGAGAAAGGTTTGTGTCAAGGAACAGAACTGGGGAAGGCTACAAAAACATTTCGGCTGCATTGAATGTTCCTAAGAGCACAGTGACCTCCATAATCTTTAAATGAAAGAAGTTTGGAACAAACAGGACTCTTCCTAGAGCACAGCCACTCAAGGACATTCACAGAGTTGTCTCTAAGCCACTCTTGTGTTGTCTTGGCTGTGTGCTTAAGGTCATTGTCCTGTTGGAGGGTGAACTGCTGATCTCCTGGGATTTTCATGCACAACAGTCTCTAGAGTTTACTCTGAATGGTGCCAAAATACAAATAAAAACATCCAGTGAGTGGCAGTTCTGGGGATGGAATGCCTTGTTGATGAGAGAGGTCAACAGAGAATGGCCAGACTGGTTTGAACTGACAAAGTCTACAGTAACTCAGATAACCGCTTTGTATAATTGTGGTGAGAAGAATATCATCTTAGAATGCTGTTCTGAGATGCGGGTTGGCGCTGTTTTGGCGGCAGGAGGGGGACCTACACAATATTAGGCAGGTGGTTTTAATGGTGTGGCTGATCGGTGTGTATATATATATATATATATATATATATACACACACACACTGGCAGCCAAAAGTTTGGAATAATGTACAGTTTTTGCTGTCTCGGAAGGAAATTGGTACATTAATTCACCAAAGTGGCATTTAACTGATCACAAAGTATAGTCAGGACATTACTGATGTAAAAAACAGCACCATTACTATTTGAAAAAAGTCATTTTTGAACAAATCTAGACAGGCCCCATTTCCAGCAGCCATCACTCCAACACCACATCCATGAGTAATCATGCTAAATTGCTAATTTGGTACTAGAAAATCACTTGCCATTATATCAAACACAGTTGAAAGCTATTTGGTTCAATAAATGAAGCTTAACATTGTCTTTGTGTTTGATTTTGAGTTGCCACAGTATGCAATAGACTGGCATGTCTTAAGGTCAATATTAGGTCAAAAATGGCAAAAAAGAAACAGCTTTCTCTAGAAACTTATCAGTCAATCATTGTTTTGAGGAATGAAGGCTAAACAATGCTTGAAATTGCCAAAAAACTGAAGATTTCATAGAAAGGTGTTCACTACATGGGGTTGCCTTCGGGGAACCAGCACATGTGGAGCATCTACTTTAATACCGGGGCTCATTAGCGCACGTACTGGGCTGGTCAGCGAGTTTCTCCGCAAACTCAACTGCCAGAGGGACAAGGAGGAAAGTCATCCAAGGATCACATTCTGTGAACATGACTGGGAGTCAAGAGTGCACGTCTTCACCTCAAGGGAGGGGAAAGGCGCTATGTGTAAACAGTACACCCGGCCAGCTTTCCCGGAACTTACCTGCTCGTGCCTGCCAATACACGGGATGAGACCAGCTCAACCCGGAGATTGTAGAACCTCGCAAAGGTGTTGGGTGTTGCCCAGCCTGCTGCTCTGCAGATGTCTGCCAAAAAAGCACCACTGGCCAGGGCCCAGGAGGCCGCTACACTCCTGATTGAGTGGGCTTGTAACCCCGCAGGGGGTGGCATATCCTGAGCCTGATATGCCATCGCGATGGCATCAATGACCCAGTGGGTGATCCTCTGTTTGGAGACAGCGCATCCTTTCCGCTGTCCACCAAAGCAGACAAAGAGCTGCTTGGAGCTCCTAAGGCTCTGCGTGTGATCCAAATAGATGCGTAAAGCTCGCACCGGACACAGCAACGCCAAGGCTGGGTCTGCCTCCTCCTGGAGCAGCACTTGCAGGTTCACCACCTGATCCCTAAAAGGGGTCGTGGGAACCTTGGCACATAGCCCGGTTGGGGTCTCAGGATCACGTGAGAGTAACCCGGACCGAACTTCAGGCACAATTTGCTGACAGAGAACACCTGCAGGTCCCCTACCCTTTTGATGGAAGTGAGCGCAGTCAGGATGGCAGTCTTAAAAGAGAGTGCCTTAAGCTCAGCTGACTCCAAGGGCTCAAAGGGAGCTCCCTGTAGCCCCCGAAGGACTACAGAGAGGTCCCAAGAGGGGACGAGGCGCAGTCTGGAGGGATTTAGCCTCTTAGCGCCTCTCAGGAACCTAATGATCAAGTCGTGCATCCCCAAGTACTTACCATCTACTGCATCGTGATGAGCCGAAATAGCGGCTACATACACCTTCAAGGTGGAGGGGGACAGCCGCCCCTCCAGCCTCTCCTGCAGGAAGGAAAGCACCGATCCGACTGTGCATCTCTGGGGGTCTTCGCATCTGGAAGAACACCACTTAGCAAACACCACTTCAAGGCAAACAGGCACCTCATAGAGGGAGCCCTAGCCTGAGTGATCGTGTCTACCACTGTGGGTGGTAGGCCACTTAGGTCTTCCGCATCCCGTCCAGGGGCCAGATGTGGAGATTCCAGAGGTCTAGTCGTGGGTGCCAGATGGTGCCCTGCCCTGAATTCATCGGGGGGGGGGGGGGTTTGGGTGGGGTTGAATACAACCGCTCGGCTCCGAAGAGAAAATCTGAATGAGTGGTTGCATACCAGCTCCTTTTATACACGTTTGTCCAGGGAAGTGGCATGCAAATTCCACTCACCAATTCTCATTGGCCTTTTTTAAAAAAAGCAGAGGTGTTTGGGGATCCCAAGAGTGACCCCTAGTGTCACTATATCGACACAATGTCGAGTGAGTGACAGATAGGGAACTATACATTATTACAAACTTTTGGCCACCAGTGTGTGTGTATATATATATATATATATACAATGTGCCTGTCCACAATTAAAGTAAAGCTGCTGCTTATAGTGATGCAATCAACTAATCAGAACTTTTTTGAATTAGTATACAGCTATGTGAAGTGGAGTTTTGGAGATAGCTTTTATCGCATCGCACATCGCTTGGGCACGGTGTTACACACAACAAAACAACTTCATTTTTTATTGCAGTATACTATTTTACAGCAACCCCTAAACAAACAGGTTAACATATTGTTGCAAGCATTAACTTGTTTTATGTTGCAAAACATCCCTTTCCATTTCTTTTCTCAGAGTCTGGGTTCAGGTATCGAAGTACCATTGTCAGGCAGCATGAGCCATTAGAGTTATTAGCACACACACCCCTTTTCAGTTAGTTTTGTAAATCATTCATGCAACAACAAAGGCCTGGCAATGTTTGCTAAATAACAGGACACAGAGAATGTGAACACTGGAGTTGGCCAGGTTCACCGTGCCTCCCTGTCTCCCCTCGGAGCTAATGGACCAATATTAGACAATGGAAATTTATTCTAGCTAGTCAGTATTGAGACTATTTTATTTTATTTTGTGTGCGTGCGTGCGTTGGGGGAGATGTGTTGTTTATTGTAATTTAAATTTCATAGGTAATGGGGGATGTAGAAAATGTAAACAAGAATAAGTGCATCTTAGGTTTTATTTTTCTCAGTGGAACTCAGTATTGTCTTTTGGTGCACTACCTGATAAGGCAGTAGGCAAAGAGAGTGACGATTGTGTAAGAGAGGTGATTAGCCTTTATAGGTTAATTGTTGAATTGGAACAGAGTGAATCTCAGCGTGTCAGGTTCTTGGTAGTGCGAACTGTAGTCAGATGTAAATTTCAAGGATTGTGTTTCAAAATGTAAAATCAAAATGCAAATATGTGGGTGTAATTCAAGGACTGGCGGGAAAGGTTTTTTGACATGGAATACAATATATGCTTCATATTTCAGACCAGTGCTGGGGAGTATCTGACTACATTATTTAGTAGCGTGACAGTACTTCAGCTGTTTCAGTGTAGCATTTCCTGTAACAAGCTACTACTTCCAACAATCAGAGGGGTATCATAACAAAATCAGCTTTGCAGCCGAGCGAACTGAGGTAGTATTGAAATGTATTCTCGTTTCTTATAACATTTTGTGAAATGCCTTTGACTAAGTTCTATAAATTGTTTATATATTAAGTATATAATAAATAGTTGTCCCCTAATTGTCACCCAAACCTTGCTTTTTGTTTTGTTTTGTTTTTTGTGGCAGATAAATACTGCTTTGATTGCAATATAATAAAGTGAAACAAATATAAATAAATAATTTCATGAAATAAAGTCATAATAATAATAATAATAATAATAATAATAATAATAACCCCTTTTTACCTGAAAATAGCCAACAAGAGTAAAGCCTAACAAAACACCACCCACCCACAGACTAAGGTCTCTAAAGCCAAACATTTAAGGCTAGAGGTGAGAAGGGTTATCAAATGTCTCCTCAAATGGATGCCATGCTTTTCACAGCTTTTCTAATCTTTCCATATGGGTGGTTTAAAGTGCTGTCCATGCGTGTGTGTATGTGTGTGTGCGCGCATTGGTGGAAAGAGATTGTGGTAATCCATGGGTGTAATCGGAGAGGTGCAAGTGGTCTTGAGTGAGTTTATGAGGACAGTCCACAGAATGCAGAGGCCAGAATTGAGTCTGAAGGACAGATAACACCAACTTAAGCTTGTAGAACCCCATAGGAGCACAGGCACCTCAAACTAGCATAAGTGTGTGTGCCTGCCATAAAATATTTTCTATGCTGTTTTTTTTCAGCAACTCTTTATAAGATAGCACAGCGTCACCCAACTGACTTACTAATTGTGTTACTGTACTACCTGTTAATAGGGCTGAGTGGTTTGATGGTATGTTCTGTGCAGCTGTAAAGATTTAGGTATGTCCCGTTTATACTAATAGATATATTTGTATATGTAATGATGTCCACAGCCATCAGAGGGCATCATTAAAGGAACATGCTGGTTTGATACAAGTTAAGCTGCATCAACAGCATTTGTGGCATAATAATACCACAAAAAAATTATTTTTGACACGTCCCTCCTTTTCTTAAAAAAAAAGAAGAAAAAAAGGCAGGGTTACAGTGAGGCATTTACAATGGAAGTGAATGGGGCCAAGATTTTAAAGGCAGAAATGTGAAGCTCATAATTTTATAAAAGCACTAACATTACTGTTAAAAAACTTGTATTATTTGAGCTAAAGTTGTTTAATTTGACATTTTTATGGTCATTTTAGGCTTTTAAAGTTTATGACATTATGTAGTCATGGCAACAAAGCTTTAAAATTGGATAAAACCGTACACAGAAAAGGTTAGTAAGCAATTTAATCACACGCAAATCATGTTAACACGCATATTGTTTATGTGGCTATTCTTCTAAGTATTTTAATGTTTAAAGATTGGCCCCATTCCCATCTATTTTATAGAAGCGTATTATTTTAATGAGTGTTGTTATGCACAACACGAAGCAGATTTTAACTTGTCTTATTTGGAATTGCAGATTGCGGAATTAAGAAATCAGCTGATGTGTGTTCAAAGGTTTGTGTATATGGGTGCTTATAACAGTTTTGAATGTGGCTCATCTAATCATAATTTGGAGTCTGAACATCATGGTTACTTGTGTAACCTCGTTCCCTGATGGAGGGAACGAGACGTTGTGTCGATGTAGTGACACTAGGGGTCACTCTTGGGAGCCCGAGACACCTCTGGTCTTTGATAAAAGGCCAGTGAAAATTGGCGAGTGGTATTTACATGCCACTCCCCCGGACATACAGGTATAAAAGGAGCTGGTATGCAACCACTCATTCAGGTTTTATGCTGAGGAGCCGAAATAAGGTCCGGTCATTTCAGCGGGTAGCTCAGCGTTGTGGCAGGAGGGACACAAAGTCTCGTTCCCTCCATCAGGGTACGGAGGTCACACAAGTAACCATGACGTTCCCTATCTGTCACTCACTCGACGTTGTGTCGATGTAGTGACACTAGGGGTCCCTATACGAAATGCCACAATTGGCTGAACTTTGTTACGTGAACTGGCAGTGTGTGGTGGGCAGACTATTGTGTGCCTCATAGCCAGCACACCAGGTTGACACGTAACCTCCCCCAACATAGTTATGAGTGTCGAACGGCCTTTTGGGGACAAGTCAACTACCCAAGAGATAGAGACAGGCTTAACCCAGTCATGGCCTCTTTTCCCCTTCTCTTTTTTCCACTCCCTAAAAAAGAAGGGGGATTATCCAACTGGACCGCCAGGTCTAGTTGGGGGGTGTCCCTCCCAAGGGGAAGACACCGCGGAGACCACACCTCGCCCAAAGAGAGGAGGGGATATTTAAGTGGAAGAATGTGTCACATGGTCTTTCCGACCATGTGGAGAGTTTTCAAGGTAGATCATACCCAATGGGGGAGGAGTTACTACAAACATGGAGACTGGGGCAGAGGGGCTCTGCCCAAGGAAGATGCAGATTGCCAACAGGGAAACAAATTAGTGGAAGATATATATCGCATGGGGTTAGCCTTACAGGGAACCGCCACATGCGGAGCACCTACCCCAGAACAGGAGTCTTAGTTAGAACGTGTACTAGGCCGGCAGCGAGTCTCTCCGAAAACTCGACTGCCACAGGGCTCGGAGGAAGTCAACCAGGGAACAAAGCTTGTGAACACTACTGGGAATGAATGGTGCACATCTTCAGCTCAAAAGGAGGTGGAAGGCGCTATGTGCAAGAAATACACACGGCCAGGGCCCAGGAAGCCGCTACACCCCTGGTAGAATGGGCTCGTAGCCCTACTGGGGGCGGCATGTCCTGGGCGTGATATGCCATAGTTATTGTGTCAATGAGCTAGTGGGTGATCCTCTGCTTGGAGACAGCGCTTCCTTTCCGCTGTGCACCAAAGCAGACAAAGAGCTGCTCAGAGATCCTAAAGCTCTGCGTGCGATCCAAATAGATGAGTAAAGCGCACACCGGACACAGCAATGACAGGGCTGGGTCTGCCTCCTCCTGGTGCAGCACTTGCAGGTTCACCACCTGGTCTCTAAAAGGGGTGGTGGGAACCTTGGGCACATAGCCCGGTCGGGGTCTCAGGATCACGTGAGAGTAACCCGGACCGAACTCCAGGCACGTTTCGCTGACAGAGAACGTTTGCAGGTCTCCTACCCTCTTGATGGAAGTGAGCGCAGTCAGGAGGGCAGTCTTCAAGGAGAGTGCCTTAAGCTCGGCTGACTGCAAAGGCTCAAAGGGGGCTCTCTGTAGACCCTGAAGAACAACAGAGAGGTCCCATGAGGGAACTAGGCGCGGTCTGGAGGGATTCAGCCTCCTGGCGCCTCTTAGGAACCTGATGATCAGGTCTTGCTTCCCTAAGTACTTACTGTCGATTGCGTCATGGTGTGCTGCTATGGCAGCCCGAGAGACCACGCCGTGACCTTCGTCGCTCGGAGAGCGAGGTCGGTCGCCGAACGCAGTTCCTGCTTCAAATCTGGGACGGAACTACCCTCGTGCAGTTCTTTCAACGCCTTGGCTTGGTAGACCTGCAGGAGAGCCATGGCATGCAGGGCAGAGGCGGCTTGTCCAGCAGTGCTGTAGGCTTTAGCCGCCAGGGACGACGTAAGCCTACAGGGCTTGGATGGGAGCTTAGGGCGTCCACACCAGGTGGCGGTGCTCTGCGGGCATAGGTGCACCGCGAGCGCCTTATCCACCAGGGGAATCGACATATGGCCCCTGGCCGCCCCGCCATCGAGGGTAGTGAGAGCGGGGGAACTGTGGAATCAGGGCCGGGCAGTAAAAGGTGCCTCCCACGATTTCGTCAGCTCCTCGTGCACTTCCGGGAAGAATGGCACTGAAGCGGGGCGTGGCTGCTTTGAGCGCCGCCGCGAGCCCAGGAACCAATCATCAAGCCGCGAGGGTTCAGGGAAGAGCGGAGGGTTCCACTCTAACCCGACGCTCGCGGCTGCCCGGGAAAGCATGTCCGTCATTTTGGCATCAGCCTGTGACTGGGCAATCGTTCTGAGGGGGGAAGCCCAGCTGAGGCTTCTGCGTCCAACTGGACAAGCCCGCTCTCCGATGCTGCGCTCGAGAGCTCATCATATTTGCGGGCTCAGAACAAGAAGCCAGACTTGCCATGAGAAGAGCCGGCAAACTCATCCGGAAGCCCAACTGGGGCAGACGAGTGTGCTGGGGAATAGGAGGTCCGCGGGGGGATACCAGGCGGAGGTGATCCCATTGGGGTCCCCAAATCATCCCCAGTGCTAGCTGCGCTGGCATCATACCCGTAGGTAGAAGAACCGAGGTGGGGAGCCGCTGGGGTGGCTTGCTTTCGTAAGAAACCGCAACGTTGCCATGATCATGTTTTCACAATGAGAACATGAACCATCCACAAACGCTGCCTCCGTGTGGGTCACGCCCAGACATGAAAGACAGCGATCATGACCATCCGAAGTTGAGAGATAACGACCGCAACCAGGAATAACACACAATCGGAAAGCCATCTTTAAAATGACACGTCTTTAAAAAGACGTTCCGTGTGTGCCACTCTTTAAGAGAAAAATATACTCGTTCTCTGTAGTGCACCAGTGCAGGGGAGGGAGAAGCCGCTGAAATGCGCTGTCAGATCCAGCAGAGGTGAACGAACAGTAGAATTCAGCTCAATGAGCATGACCGTTCAGCTCCGAAGAGAAAATCTGAATGAGTGGTTGCATACCAGCTCCTTTTATACCCGCATGTCCAGGGGAGTGGCATGCAAATACCACTCGCCAATTTTCATTGGCCTTTTATCAAAGACCAGAGGTGTCTTGGGCTCCCAAGAGTGACCCCTAGTGTCACTACATCGACACAATGTCAAGTGAGTGACAGATAGGGAACTATCTGTTTTATACTGTTAGGTCCACTTTTTTTAGTCTTTTATTATATAAGGTGAAGCTGTCTTTGCATTGATGCAAAACTTACCATTCTTTAACCTTTTCTTTTGGTTTGTGTTTATCAAGTTCCAGATAAAAAGAAGAAATATTCAAATGTGTAGTGAAGTAATGTTCATTTTGTGTGTGTGTGTGTGTGTGTGTGTGTGTGTGTGTGTGTGTGTGTGTATACACTACCGGTCAAAAGTTTTGAATCGCTTACTCATTCTTTACTATATATATGTTTTTTTTTTTTTTTTTTTTTCACATTTTAGAATAATAGTAAAGTCATTAAAACTATGGAATAACATAAATGGAACTATTATGTTGTGACTAAACAAAATCCAAAATAAAACAAAACTGTGTTATATTTTAGCATCTTCAAATTACTCACCCTTTGCCTAGAATTTTCAGAAATGCACTCTTGACATTTTCTCAACCAACTTCTTGAGGTATCACCATGGGAAACTTTTTAAACATTATTGAAAGAGTTCCCATCTATATGCTGGGCACTTATTGGCTGCTTTTCTTTATTATTTGGTCCAAGTCATCAATTTCAAAAACTTGTTTTTTTTTTTTTATTTTATTAAATTTTTGATTTATAATTAAATAAATTAATATGGTGGCACAATTATCTAATTGTCTACAAAACTAATTTCAAACATTTAAGCATACACCTTCAGATCAAAATATTTTTAAGATCATGAGAAATATTTCGGTCAAGTGTTTCAAAACTTTTGACCAGTAGTGTGTATTTATAATATATATATATATATATATATATATATATATATATATATATATATATATATATATATACACACACACACACAGTATAGTAGGTATGATATAAAGCTTCAAAGATTTTGCTCATTAATTCCAACTCTACCTACTAGTACAGCCATCAAAGAAATAATTTCCAATAGCTACACCAAATCTAGCAGTTAGCCCTATAGATGTGATAACAAAAAATCCAGCAATCCTCATTTCTCATCACATGCTGGAGAAACTTGAGGAAAGGCATTGTAGAAGTATTAGATGGATGAGAGATATTGATACCCTGTGCCAATCTACCTCTAAGCCCCCTCTTTATCAACCCTTGAGTCAGAGAGGAAGCACAAGTCCTCTTCTTACCCTATAAGGGCTCTCAGCAGCAGACGCAAAAGAGCAGTCTGAATGAAGGCTCTTGAAAATGTTCACCTGTGATACTGTGTTTTTTAACCTCTTAGGCTTCTCTGTGGTTCAAAAGATGTGGGGTGAGGAAAGCTGTGTCTTTCAGAAGTACACATCTGAGATGAGGCCTAAAAGCTTTTGTGAGTGGACTTGAGAGGGGCTTGTTCTTTTATGTCTCAGAGGGACACAGAGAAACTTAAGTTGTGTGGAACTGTCTGTTTTGAAAGACGGTTCGCCGAGATATTCATTTGTGGCCGAAAGTGATTTCTGTTTTGTTAATAAGTGAACAGCATCTGTCAAAATATTCCAAATGATCATCAAGCGATGAAGCTGGCTTGTGAATATGTCAACCAATACAGAGGAAGTAAAAGTAAAAAAGTTGTATGTGTTTAATCAAAATAAACTTGACAAACATTCCCTGCTGTGAAAAGTAAGCTGTGAGCAATAACAATACTGACCCTGACAAGAACTTGAGGGAAGGGTCCTCGCGAGTTTTCAGGCACGTTGATTGGTGGAATGACCCAGTCTCGCTTCTGTCGTCTCAGCCCACTGGTGAAGCCTCGCTGGTGTTGTCGTGGAAACGTAAAGAGATGAGGATTTTGATAGTGGTTTTGGGAGGATCTAGCATATAAACCATCCCCAGCAATCTGTGGAGAAAAGATATTAACACTCCATATGAATTAAAATTTCACATTAAGACAAAAACATTTTTTTTGATGATAAAAAGAAAGCATTAAAGAATTGTAAAGCTGTAACGAGAAATAGAATCATGGAAACCCATAGAAAAAAAAAAAAATCCCCACAAATGATCTTTTTAATTTTTTCATTGTTTCTCGTAAACAGTAAATGGTGAATTGTCCTTATTATCTTATTTGTCTCTAGTTATTCACTTTTATTGCATTTTCCCCCCTATACAATGAAAGTAAAAGTCTTAGAAAGGTCAAAGACATAATTCTAATTTCTTTGTCCAGATCCATTAAATTATTCAAAAATACATAAAAAATGCAATTCACACAAACTATTACTTGAATACTCCTCTACTATGATGATTTTTTCCCCCAATTAGTTCAAAGTCATTTTTATATTTTTTTTTTCTGTGGCTTAAAGTGAAAAATGTCACGTGGAGTAACCGTCCAGAAAAAGAAAAAAGAAAAAGAAAAATAGTAGTGCAGAATAATCTTGTATTATTATTTCTTTAAAAAAGCAGTGTGTAACGGGTAAAGTGGGCAAGGAGGAGGCAGGAACCGGCTGAACAGTCAATGCAAGTTTTAATAACATAAATTAACTCAAATCAACTTAAACACAAACACATAGACACACACACATAGCAGCCGCATGTGTCTCTCTCGAACTGATGCCTCCGGCTCATCTTTATCCACCCCCTCCCCCCCCCCAAGACTGATCGGCCCCACCCTCCTCGTAACACAGTGAAAAAAAATTCAAATATGATTAATATTTTTTTTTGCCATGCCCAATTCCCAATGTGCTCTAGGTCCTCGTGGTGGCGTAGTGACTCGCCTCAATCTGGGTGGCGGAGGACGAATCTCAGTTGCCTCCGCATCTGAGACAGATGAGCATCTTATCACCTAGCGCATGTGGAGGCTCATGCTATTCTTCACGGCATCCACGCACAACTCACCATTTGCCCCACTGAGAGCGAGAACCACATTATAGCAACCATGAGGAGGTTAACCCAATGTGACTCTACCCACCCTAGCAACTGGGCCAATTGGTCGCTTAGGAAGCCTGACTGGAGTCACTCAGCATGCACTGGATTCAAACTTGCTACTCCAGGTGTGGTAATCAGTGTCTCTATTTGCTGAGCTACACAGGCCCCCAAATATGATTAATATTTGAAACACTTTTGTCAACCAGATCAAAGTTGTGTGGTGTAACCAACATTTAGTTATTTTGTTGTCTTGTGACAAATAAATAAATAAATAAATAAATAAATAAAAGACCCCAAGACTGTCTGTAAAGTAAAAAAAAAAAAAAAAAAGAGCACATTTTGTTTGGGTCATTTGGCGTAACCCAGAAAAAAAAAAAAAAAAAAAAAAAACTTCTTGATATTCTTGACTCAATTCTTGATATTTGTAAATAATATTTTTAATCTTGAAAAAAAGAAAAGAAAAAAAAAAGTTGGAAATGTTTTTTTTTTTTTTTTTAATTAATGATTTAGTTGTGTGCATTCATGTGTATTCAAAGTGGAACTTAATGGTTACACAAAACAACGGGTCATTAAATATATTTTTATAGTAGAAAATGTTCTAAATGTTTTTCAAAAATGTGTAAAACTAATATAACATTGTTTTTGACACTTGTCAAAGATTTTGAAGATTTAAAAAAAAAATGTATCAACATTCTACGTCTGGGAAGTTAACTCTTTAATTACTTGAAGAGACAAACACTCTTTTAAAAGAGCAGTTACCTGTGTAATTATTACTAATTACCCATTATTTGAAAGGTAATGGTTCGAAACAGTTGCCGAGCAGCTCCTGCACACCTAAGCTCTGAGACAGTACCATAACGGTATATGTTGGGTTTCTTCTAAAAGGACCAATCAAAATGACAAATCACATCAAGGCCTCACCAGCCCTTATAACACAGCAATATCAGAGTGACGCATGGCATGACATTTCCTCATGGGTGCCCAATGAAAAAAGATTGATGAAATACCACATCAATAATTTAGACAAGAAAACTAGAGCTGCTGCTGACCCCAACTTGATTCATCCAAAGGCCAAGGAAAGGGCTTAGGCGACCAATCAAATAGCCCCAATCTCTCAAGCCACCATTTTAGAGGGAACATTTCACAGTTCGTCAGTGTTTGTGTGTGTGTGTGTGTGTGTGTGTGTGTGTGGGGGGGGGGGTGGACAACTGTGTTGAGGTTCATTTGGTGTCTTTAGTGCTCATCTCTGAATTGTCAGCTTTTCATGTAATCCTGTGTTGCCATTTCTTCCCCTGACACCCCTCTGTCTTTGGCACTGTATTGTCGATTCTAAATGCTTTTGCCAAATTACAGACTTCTCTCTCACTTTCTCCACTCTCTCTCTTTCCCTCACTGTATCTGTCTCCCCTCCCCCAGCGCGGACCGCCAACTCAAGCATGCGTAGGTGGGTCAGCCTATCAATGTCTCACAAACACTTGAACAGATGTGAAGCAAATCTGAGCAAACACATTGTATTTTTCCCTCTTTTGTTTTAATTTTTCACAGCTTGATGGCTCTGGCTGCAGGGGCTCAAGCAAGCTTAGAAAATGGAGGAATTGTAGCAGAGGGAGGGAGCCGTGAATGAGTGAGGAGGGCAGCTGTGAGGTGCTGATAAAATCACTTCCACCTCAGCTCTGCTCATCCACAAAGCTCACAGGTACCTGCTGCTGCAGAGAGAGACAGAGAGAGAGAGAGAGTGAGAGAGGGAGAGAGGGAGAGAGAGAGATGGGCCACAACTAGACCTTTCAGGGGGCAGCAGGTGGAATTACTGTGCATAAGAGGGTGAAATAGAGAAAGAAGAGGTTAGAGACAGAGAAAGAGAATGACAGAAAACTCAAGTTGAGCAGTGGAAGCTAAATAATACTCATGTGCCATGCATGAACAGGAGAAAATATCAAAGAAGTCATTTAAAGGTGACGTGTGGAATGTTTTTTTTTTTTTTTTTTTTCACGGATAGGATGAATACGAGGACAACTGGGAAAGTGGGACACCAGCACTTAAAGGAAAATTCATGGTTCAATTGACAGCATTTGTGGCATAATTTTGATTAACAGAAATATGAATTTTGACTTATCACTCAAGCAAAAAGCTGGACTACAGTGAAGCACTTACAATGGAAGTAAATGGGGCCAATCTGTAAATGTTAAAATACTCACTGTTTCAACAGTATAGCCACAAGACGTAAACAGTTTGTGTGTTAACCCTATATCGCTGTATGTATCAAACATGATACACAATGTTTGACGGCTCCTTTTTCACTCTCTGTTCAAGCTGAAAAGCCAAAGAACATATGGTATAAGTTTTACATGTTTATAGCACCATCTAGTAGCAGTAACCATTGGTTATTTGTGAAAAAAATTTGGTTTCATTGTTCATATCGATCTATTTAAAATGGCAGAGGACTTTCGCAAAAAATGACTCTTATGTTGGGATAAATGACAGCTTATTTTAATAAAGTATAAGTGACAGTAATGATTATATTGTTATTGATATTTTAAATGCTGAAAATAATAACTTGTGCTTGGTTACATTTTTGTATATTATTTTATTGAAAAATCCAGATGAAATTACATGCATCAAATATGATACAACAGGCTTTTGAGGTATCTCTCAATCACCATTACATACATTCATGCCCACCACAATAATAATAATAAAAATAACAGAGTCTTGAAAATTCTGACATACTTTTTATAAGATATACTTAAAGTGTGAACTACTATTTCTGTGTATTTTTATATATGCAGCCTGCTTTGTCATTATAAAAATCGAATTATTTTTTTATTACTAGCTATGATGATGTCATCTCACCATAAGTTCTGAGACCCAGTGACATTTTTTTACAATTTCCCTTTTTTAAATGTCAATATAGTGTTTTCTGCATAAAATACATATGATAAAAATTGTTTATTGAATTTTTTTTTTTTTTTTTTGACATTTCTAACCATATGTCTAAACCAAGGATAGGAAGTTGTCAAACATTTGGTATCTCTAAAAAGCCCAGGGAGTCCTCTGATAATACCCCAAGATTTACCACTGTGGCATGTATAGGCTAAGAAAAACTTAAATAACAAATGTCCTACACAAAATGAATTGCTGGGCCTCAGGTGGATAATGACCTTTAAAGCCTAATGTATCAAATATGATAAATAAAAAACAAAACATATAAACTTTTTTTTTTTTTTTTAAGTTTGTATAGTGGTACTAAAAACAGTTTAATGTCAAAAAATGTGTATTTTCTAACAATTCTTTCATATGTCAGGCTTTATAGGGTTAATATAATTTTTGTATGATAAAATTGCTTGCTAACCTTTGCTGTGTAAAGTTATATCCAATTACAGGTGACTATAATTGGGTATGGCGACTTAATGCCATCAACCCTTAAACCCTTAAACGACCATAAACACAACAATTTTAAGATTTCACAGCTCAAATAACACATGGGGTTTAACAGAAGAAATACTGCAAGTGCTTTTATAAAATTATAAGCTTCACATTTCTGCCTTTAAACCCTCAAATTGGCCCCATTCATTTTTATTGTAAGTGCCTCACTGTAACCTCAATTTGTGTTTTGTTTTAAAGAAAAGGAGGGATGAGTCAAAATAAATTAAATTAAATAAAATAAAATTTTTGTGGTAATCAACATTATGCCACAAATGCTGTAGATTCAGTTACAACTTGTATTGAACCCGGAATTATATTTTAATCATCTCTCATTATGCGTATATTCTTCCATTTCTAAAAATGCACTTTAAAGTAAAATCTGCTTTTATATTATTAAAATGTGCCTTCCTAGTGTGCAGGATGAATTCGATTGCTTGGTCCGAGCCTGAGTTCATTTCCTTCCCCCACCCCCGCTGGTCTCTCAAATCATATTATTTGGGTCTGAACCGCAGTATGATTGCTTAATCAATATTAGCACAGGCAGAAGCTTTTTACCACCATAACTAGGTAACGACTCAGACGAAGGTGCTAGTTTTCCTTTTGTTATTAAATTATTTGTTATCTTTGGAATTAAAATCAAAACTTTGTATGCAAAGAATGGCACTTGCATTTGTCTGCTGTAGATGCACTGAATGTGCTAAGATGTGAATAATATTAATGGGAGTCTTCCATGGGCATACGGATGCATTGAAAAAGATATGAAGAATGTGAGCTGATCTCTGAATGTGATTTGTTTGGAGACAAGCAAGTAGGAGAAATGCATTAAACCAAAATAATTGCGACCAGAAAATGAGCAATGACGCAAATTATATGTCATCAACAGCAGCGAAATGTACCGGACTTCACATGAACCGTATCCCACACCACCCTTTCAAGCGGACTCAGGTGCGTTTCACAGGTGCGCACCAGAGTTTGTAAAACAGAGTTCACATCAACCAAACGAATCAAACTTGATGTCAGGCGAACCCAGGTGCCCACCAAAAGCGCCAGTGTGAAAGAACCCTTAAAAACAATGTCAATAACAAATTATCAGAAAGTGTCCCACTTTACTTGTGTTCACTCTGCATTCTCCTATCCCAGCATAATATGCAGAGACAAATAAAAGTATGCCATTTGTAAGATTATTTCCCCAAAATTGTAAACACTATGGCTGTGTGGTGCCCTATTTTTTGAACAGTCAGAAATATCAACTTCTGGCTCAACCAATGGTGTGAGTTTGGGGTGGAACTATTTGCTTGCCCAACCAATGGCAGATGGGAGAGTGCTTGGGAAACCTGTTGTAAACAGATCATTATATTTGCAGATCTGTTTGGTGATGCTATTGGCACAGATTTTCTACACTTCACCTTTAAGGCATCTAAATACTAACACTGCTTGCAATAACAGTTCATGCCTGCTCAGCAATGTTACCTTGGGGAGGTTGTACTTGGAGAGACGCTGCAGTCATATGTTCTAACCCAGACAAAAGCCTTATCTCTCCCCTCACAGATCTGTTCATTAGTGCAGTGTATTCATCTTCTCAATTTCTCTCTCCCTGTCTCCCACTCCATCTCTATTTTTTTCTGCCTCCTGACAAACAGGACATTGGGAGTCCAGATAATGACCTTGATTTATCCAGTCAACTCTCATTGGCTCTGCAGAAGCATTCCTCCAAATGTCTAGCCAACCACACTGGAAGATCCATGCTAATCTGATGCATTGTAGCATGGCAGTCCCAGTGGAAGGCAGAAACTTACAACAGCATGGCTAATGAAAAGGTTTATTCCTCTGGCAGGGTAACAGGCACTGCAACGATTTCAATAGACAGTGAGGAAAGAATAAACTAGAACAAGCATGTTGTGTTGAGGGACAGCACACAGCAGATGTAGGGAATATGCTTCTATGTATGTGTGTGTTTACAGTATGTGCATTCGGGAGTCAGCATGTGTGAAATGACTGCCTGGATTGCCCTGAGCTCCTGTAGCTCCAGAAGAACCAGCCCTGCCAGCTGGCTCCCCATCTCTCCCCATTGAGAAGAAACCCGTTTGGTCATCAGTCAGCCTGCAGCTCTGCAGCAGACATCTGGAGGTTATTGTTCTATAGGGCCGCATTGCTCTGCTTGCAACCTTGTCTGGAGTTTTTTTTTTTCCATTACACGCCAGAATGTGCAAATTCCCCATTAGGCTGCAACTTTCATAATCAGTCTACGCAACAGACCTCACAGTCTGGAGAAAAGCAAATGTACCTGCATTTCCACTGATGTTCCATTATCAAAAACTTGAGAACAAAAAGTATTTTCCATGGGTTTATAATTAGTGCAGCTGTGACGCTGAAGCCATATTGTTTTGTGGTGTGTTGTCTGTCCTTTCTCAGTTTCTCTCTCTCTCTCTCTTTTTCTCATTGTTCTCAGGTGTAGCACACCAGCGCACAGTGTGTTCCTTGGCTATAGAAGATGGAAGTTGCCTGGTTGGAATGTGCTTAGAGATGATCGGTCGTGATCATGGGTTTTCGGGTGTGTTGACTCTTCTTCCAGGTTCCCTATCTGTCACTCAATCAACGTTCACTCAAGGGTCACTCTTGGGAGCCCGAGACACCTCTGGTCTTTGATAAAAGGCCAATGAAAATTGGCGAGTGGTATTTGCATGCCACTCCCCCAGACATACGAGTATAAAAGGAGGTGGTATGCAACCACTCATTTAGATTTTCTCTTCGGAGCCGAACGGTCATGCTCACTGAGCTGAATTCTCACGACTGTTCATTCACCTCAGCTGGATCTGACGGCGCATTTTAGCGGCTTCTCCCTCCTCTGCCCTGGTGCACTGCAGAGAACGCCCCTGGGCGCTTCAGCAGAAAAAAAAGTATATTTTCCTGAAAGAGTATATTTCTCTAAAAGAGCGGCACACACGGAACGTCTTTTTAAAGACGCATCTTTTTAAAGATGCCTTTCCGATTGTGTGTTATTCCTGGTTGCGGTCGTTACCTCTCAACTTCAGATGGTCACGATCGCTGTCTTTCGTGTCTGGGCGCGACCCACACGGAGGCAGCGTTCGTGGATGGTTCATGTTCTCACTGCGAGAACATGACCATGGCAATGTTGTGGTCGTGGCTTCCATACTTTTGCTTGCTTTCGTAAGAAAGTCACCCCAGTGGCTCCCCACCTCGGTCCATCTACCTACGGGTTTGAGGCCAGCGTGGCTAGAACTGGGGGCGATTTGGGGACCCCAATGGGACCACCTCTGCCGGGTATCCCCCCGCGGACCTTCCATTCCCCAGCACGCTCGTCTGCCCCGATCGGGCTTCCGGATGAGTCCGCCGGCTCGTCTCACAGCGAGTTCGACAACTTGTTCGGAGCCCACGAAGCTGATGAGCTGTCGAGCGCAGCATCGGAGAGCAGGCTTGTCCAGTCGGACGCAGAAGCCTCAGCTGGGCTTCCCCCCTTCGGGGACGACTGCCCAGTCACAGGCTGATGCAGAGATGATGGACATGCTTTCACGGGCGGCCGGGAGTGTCGGGCTAGAGTGGAACCCTCCGCTCTCCCCTGAACCATCGCGGCTCAATGATTGGTTCCTGGGCTCGCAGCGCCCCTCAAAGCAGTCACGCCCTGCTCCAGTGCCTTTCTTCCAGGAAGTGCACGTGGAGCTGACAAAATCATGGGAGGGACCTTTTACTGCACGGTCCCGATTTCTCAGTTACGTCCAGGGGCTATACGGCGATTCCCCTGGTGGATAAGGCACTCGCGGTGCACCTAAGCCCGCCAAGCACCGCCACCTGGCACGGACGCCCAAAGCTCCCATCCAAGCCCTGTAGGTTCACGTCATCCCTGACGGCAAAATCCTACAGTGCTGCTGGACAAGCCACCTCTGCCCTGCATGCCATGGCTCTCCTGCCTGTCCACCAAGCCAAGGTGCTAAAAGAACTGCACGAGGGTAGCTCCGCCCCAGATCTGATGCAGGAACTGCACTCGGTGACCGACCTCACTCTCCGAGCGACGAAGGTCACGGCGCGGTCTCTCGGATGGACGATGTCCACATTAGTGGTCCAGGAGCGCCACCTTTGGCTCAACCTGGTCAAATTGGGTGAGGCCGACAAGACATGGTTCCTTGCTGCCCCCATATCCCAGGCTGGCCTATTCGGTGACAACGTTGATGACTTTACCCAGCAGATCCCGCACCCCGTCTGCTCGTCGCCAAGGGCGTCCCCCTGCGGTGACTGCACCGGCAACTCAGACGCCACCCGTCTCAGTTGTCCCTTTGGTCCCCCTCGCGCGGAACTTGGACGCGTGGCTTGCACTTTCCAATCCGTCGCCATAGCTGGTACGGACTGTCCGACTCGGCTACGCGATTCAGTTCGCCAGGCATCTGCCCAGGTTCAGCGGTATCCACTTCACCTTGGTGAAGGATGAAAACGCTGCTACCTTACGCGCGGAGATCGACACCCTCCTACGGAAGGGTGCGATAAAACCTGTCCCTCCGGTCGAGATGAAGAAGGGGTTTTACAGCCCCTACATCATCGTACCAAAAAAAGGCGGTGGGTTGCGGCCAATCTTGGACCTACGAGTACTGAACCAGGCCTTACACAGACTCCCATTCAAGATGCTGATGCAAAAACGCATTCTGGCAAGCGTCCGGCATCAAGATTGGTTTGTGGCGGTAGAGCTGCAGGACACGTCTTTTCACGTCTCGATTCTACCTCGACACAGACCCTTCCTGCAGTTTGCATTTGAGGGTCAGGCGTATCAGTACAAGGTCCTCCCTTTCGGCCTGTCCTTGTCCCCTCGCGTCTTCACGAAGGTTGCAGAGGCAGCTCTTGCCCCGTGAAGGGAAGTGGGCATTCACATTCTCAACTATCTCGATGACTGGCTAATCCTAGCTCACTCTTGGGACATGTTGTGTGCACACAGGGACTTGGTGCTATCGCACCTCAGCCGATTAGGGCTTCGGGTCAACTGGGAAAAGAACAAGCTCCTCCCGGTTCAGAGCATCTCTTTTCTTGGTTTGGATTTGGAGTCAGTCTCATTGAAAGCGTGCCTCATGAACGAGTGCGCACAGTCGGTGCTGACCTGTTTGAAGGCGTTCAGACAGAAAACAGCGGTTCCACTGAAACTCTTTCAGAGGCTCCTGGGACATATGGCATCCTCAGCGGTGGCCACCCCGCTCGGGTTGATGCATATGAGGCCGCTTCAGCACTGGCTACAGACTCGAGTCCCAAGATGGGCATGGCGCCGTGGGCAAATCGCGTGGCCATCACGACGGTCTGTCACCGTCTCTTCAGCTCTTGGACCGACCTCTCATTTCTACGAGCAGGTGTTCCCCTAGAGCAAGTCTCCAGGTGCGTCGTGGTCATGACAGACACCTCCAAAATGGGCTGGGGTGCTGTTTGCAATGGGCACGCAGCCACTGGCTTATGGACAGGCCCGCGGCTGCATTGGCACATCAACTGCCTCGAGTTGTTGGCAATTCTGCTCGCCCTGTGGAGGTTCCGGCCGTTGATCCAGGGCAAGCACATGTTATTTCGGACAGACAACACGGCAACTGTAGCATATGTCAACCGCCAAAGCGGTCTGCGCTCTCATTGTATGTTACAATTCGCCCACCGTCTCCTCCTCTGGAGTCAGCAGCACTTCAAGTCGCTGCGAGCCACTCACATCCCGGGTGACCTCAACACTACAGCGGACGCGCTGTCACGGCAGGTTACCCTCAGGGGAGAGTGGAGTCTCCACCTCAGGTGGTCCAGTTGATTTGGAGTCGATTCGGATAGGCACAGGTAGACCTGTTCGCCTCCCAAGAACCCTCCCACTGCCTGATCTGGTATGCCCTGACCGAGGCACCTCTCGGCATAGACGTGCTGGCACACAGCTGGCCTCCTGGCCTACGCCAATATGCGTTTCCCCCAGTGAGCCTACTTGCATAGACTCTGTGCAAGTTCAGGGAGGACGAGGAGCAGGTCGTCCTGGTAGCACCCTACTGGCCCACCCAGATGTTGTTCTCGGATCTCACGCTCCTCGCGAGCCCTGTCGTTGCTGTGTCCGGTGCACGCTTTATGCATCTATTTGGATCACGCGCAGAGCTTTAGGATCTCTGAGCAGCTCTTTGTCTGCTTTTGTGCACAGCGGAAAGGAAGCACTGTCTCCAAGCAAAGGATCACCCACTAGCTCATTGACGCCATAGCTATGGCATATCACGCCCAGGACGTGCTGCCCCCAGTAGGGCTACGAGCCCATTCTACCAGGGGTGTAGCGGCTTCCTGGGCCCTGGCCAGGGGTGCCTCTCTAACAGACATTTGCAGAGCAGCTGGCTGGGCAACACCCAACACCTTTGCAAGGTTCTACAACCTCTGGGTGGAACCGGTTTCATCCCAGGTAGTGGCACGCAATACAAGCGGATAAGCCCAGGATAGCTGGCTGGGTGTATCACTTGCACATAGCACTTTTCACCTCCTCTGAGCTGAAGACGTGTGCCATTAATTCCCAGTAGTGTTCACAAACTATGTTCCCTGGTTGACTTCCTCCGAGCCCTGTGGCAGTCGAGTTTTCGGAGAGACTCGCTGCTGGTCCAGTACACGTGCTAACTAAGAGCCCTGTTCTGGGGTAGGTGCTCCGCATGTGGCGGTTCCCTGTAAGGTAACCCCATGCGATGTAATTCTTCTGCTTATTCGTTTCTCTGTTGGCAAACTGCGTCTTCCTTGGGCAGAGCCCCCTCTGCCACAGTCTCCATGTTTGTAGTAACTCCTCCCCCATTGGGTAGGATCTACCATGAGACTTCTCCACATGGTTGGCAAGACCATGTGATGTATTTTCCACTTAAACATCCCCCCCCTCTTTGGGCGAGGTGTGGTCTCCGCGGTGTCCTGGCGGCCCAGTGGGATACTCCCCATTGTTTTTTAGGGAGTGGAAAAAAGAAGGGGAAAAGAGGCCACGACTGGGTTAGCCTGTCTCTATCTTTTGGGTAGTTGACTTGTCCCCAAAGGGCCATTCGACACTCATAACTATGTTGGGGGAGGTTACGTGTTGGCCTGGTGCGCTGGCTACGAGGCACAAAGTTGTCTTCCTGTCACACACCGCCAGTTCACGTAACAGAGTTCAGCCAGTTGCGCCGTTTTGTATAGGGACCCATAGTGTCACTACATCGACACAATGTCGAGTGAGTGACAGATAGGGAACGTCCTGGTTACTTGCATAACCTCCGTTCCCTGATGGAGGGAACGAGATGTTGTGTCCCTGCTGCCACAACGCTGAACTACCCTCTGAAATGGCCGGACCTTGTCTTGGCTCCTCAGCATAAAACCTGAATGAGTGGTTGCATACCAGCTCCTTTTATACCCGTATGTCTGGGCGAGTGGCATGCAAATACCACTCTCCAATTTTCATTGGCCTTTTATCAAAGACCAGAGGTGTCTCAGGCTCCCAAGAGTGACCCCTAGTGTCACTACATTGACACAACGTCTCGTTCCCTCCATCAGGGAACAGAGGTTATGCAAGTAACCAGGACATTTCCCGCTCAAAAAGTGAACAGTTTAATCAAGAATTTCATAAGAAAACTATAACTGCAAATAACCCAAAAATACTTGGCACCATCATTCTGGAATTTAAGAGACAATAAATTACATAACAAATACTTGTATTTTCTTATTAAATTATAGTTATAATTCAGTTATAATGCATGATAAAACTTCCTACTAATTAGTGTGACGAGGAGGAGGGCATGGCCGGGCCGTGAGGGTACATGGCCGGTGCTGAATCAGCTGATCAGCGGGAGAGCGAGATAAAGGGGAGCGGGAGGCACCAGTTCGAGAGAGAGAGAGAGACACATGGCCATGCTGCATGTGTGTCTGTGTTTGTTTATGTTTGTTTTAAGTTTGACATTAAAACTTTGTTTACTGTTCAGCTGGTTCCCGCCTCCTCCTTGCCCATCTTTGAACTGTTACAATTCGTGTTTTGGTTTTAACATGGATAATACATTACACGTTATGAAAAACATAATTGTCAGGGTTATCATCTGCATAGGATGCATTTGTCCATATTTGTAGTAGAATCCTACACATGTCTGTGTATTTGGATTGTAGTGAAATATAAAAGGCCAAGGTACATGTAACTGTTCATAAATGAAGCTTCATGTGAGCTGGAAACATGCCTCATGATTAGTATAATAATTTTAAATGTGGAGAGTTGGTTATATTGAAGAACAATGGGTTTCCATGGGTTTCCCTGGCGATCATGAAAAGAGTAGTCCCTCAGCAAATGGCCAGTCATGTGATGAGTTAGTTTGGGGGTTTAACTGATTAACAACAAAGACAGATGAGCAGTTAAGATTTGCCAGATGCACAACACCCAGACTTGCTGGTGCCAGCCCGAATCTCTTTATAGCTCTGTAGAGTCAGTGTAGATTCTGTATTTAAATCATTCTGTGTAGAATTGTTGAATTTCTTATAGTTATCTTCTGCATCAAAGTCGTACAACTGGAAAAGCTCAGCACCGGAAGTGTACAAAGTTATGACACCATTAAAGCAGCTGTATTAAAATCATACGAACTAGTGCCCGAGGTGTATCGACAAAGATTTAGGGATTTCAGGAAAAAAAGTGATCAAACTTATGTAGAGTTTGCTTGTGACCAGCGGTGGCACTTTAGCCGTTGGTGTTCTGCATTGAATGTGTCCACTTTTGTTTCTTTGGCCAATATAATTGTGTTGGAGCAATTTAAGTGTACGGTTCCTCCACAACTTACCACTTATTTTAATGAACATATAACTATGCGCTTACTCATAAGTCCCATATTAGCGATGTCTGTGTGGGTCGGGCTTAGGGGCAGAGAAATGTTCCATGTTTTGAGGCATCTATTGATTTTTCAATGCTGGCTCAACTGTGGTTAATAACAACGAATCTTTCAAAAGTAAATTTTACCCGAATCGAATTTGTAACTACTGTTTAGGAAAAGGCCATTGCAAATCTAAATGTCCTGTATTAAAGGTGAAAGGAAAATCTTGTAGCTCTCTGGTTAAACCCACGGCTCTAGCACACCTGTGCCAACATCTATGGTTTTAAATGTTTCAACGCAAAAGTTGTATGATCCGGTTATTTTGGTGGGGTGTGATGAGTTTCTGTTAACATTCTACGAGATACAGGTGCATCAGAATCCTTTAATTTAAAATCGTTTTTGACGTTTTCCGAAAACTCTTACATTGGTAGTGATCTGTTGGTTTAGGGAACTGAGCTAGGAACAGTCTTAGTGCCTACACATAAAATTTGTTTGGATTCCGATCTTATTCAGGGTGAGGTAACGATTGGTGTGCGTCCCGCTCTTCCTGTTGAAGGGATTTCACTGATTCTCAGAAATGATTTGGAAGGTGCACACGTTTTGAGTTACGTGTCACCCCTTTACTTGTGGTTTCTGAGCCCTCTCTCTATGCAACCTTGTTTAATAATCTAAAAGAACTTTAGAAAACGAGTTCTTGTACCTATTTTATTTACATAATGAAATTCTAAATCATCTCCCCAAAGGTAAAGTTTCAAATTCATTGTGTAAAATATGAGCCTTAGTATGGATGAGTCGTACAGTTCTAGTATAGATCGAATCTCCTTCCCCCCAATATTTTTTAAAGCTACATGGATTAGTCAGGCAATTTTAGATTTGGACTGTAAGGACAAGTTACCATAACATGCTGTGATACCATATATTATCAGACTCTCCAAAACAGATTGATAAAACAAAAACAGAGCACTCTGGTTAACCCCGAATATCTTTAACCTACGCAGAAAATACAGTCGTTGTTGCAGTCTAGAACACAAGTTATCAATATGAGAAGACCAACATAATTGATTGTCTAGCTAAACACCCAAGTGTTTATGTGAATCAACCTGCGTTATAGTATTACCATGAATTTGTAATGGACTTTGATCTCCCACCGATCTACGATCGAAAATCATTTCAACCGTCTTTTTCCATTTAAGACCAATGAATTATTATCACACCACTGAACAAACCTCGTAACTTCAGAGAAATGCGTTGAGGGTATTGCGTGCCTATTAAATGAACTAAAAATTGCTGTGTCGTCCGAAAATTTTATAAAAAAGGTAGTGTCCTGACTACTTGCACAGTCATTAGTATATAATCTAAACAGAAATGGAGAACTGACACAACCTTGCGGAGTGCCCGTGTTACCTACTTTCACCTCAGAATACGAGTTGTTAACTCTCACTGATTGAGTCCGATTAGTTAAAAAAGAGTAAAATCTCTTTATGCAAAAAGGATTTACCTTTAATTCTGACAATTTACTGATCAGTAATCGAGGCTGCACAGTATTAAAAGCTGAACTAAAATCTACTAAGAGAAGTGCCTATTGACCAGATGAGAAATTGTGTTAATGACATCTTCAGTAATACGTCCTGGTTTTTAAGCAAATTGGAGCAGATCAAGTAGTTGTTTAACCTCTTCCTTGACTGCAGACACCACCAATCTCTCAAAACATTTCATAACATGAGATGTAAGGTCTACTGGTCTAAAATCACTGTTCTCTACAGGACACGCCTTCTTAGGCAGTGGGGAAATTATAGTTTTCTTCCATAATGACGGAATCATATGCGAATCAAGAGACTTTAATAAAAAATGGGCAGAAAGCTTTGGAGAGTTCATAAGCGTAATTTGTTAACAGGGAAGCTGAGATGCCGTCGGGGCCTGTAGATTTTTTAGTTCGTACGCATTTGAATAATGACGTGACCAGACCAGGAGTTACCACCAGTCTCTGATCAGAGTTACACACAGTCTCATCCAACTCGACCCCCTCAACATCTTCATCCCACGAGGATTCAAACCTCAGATAAAAGTCATTTAAATCATTCGCACTTTGTAAATCATGACCTATTATGATCTTTTTTTGTGGTTCCATATTAGTTATTTGCTTTTTTCCATTCCATAACTTCCTAGAATCCCCTGAGTTAAAACTTTGTTCTAAAATCTCCCTTTGTTTTTTCCTTGCCCCTTTCAACAAAACATTCAATTCCTTTTGAACCGATTTTAATTCTCTTTGATCGGTTAATGAAAGCAAGTTTCTTCCTATTAATACAGTACTTTACTTCCTTTGTAATATAATTTTTGTTATTTGGAAATATAGTTACAGTTTTCTTGTCAACAACAGTATCTACACAGAAATTAATATAATCAGTTATAGTGTCAGTGGCATCTTCTTTATCCATATCATGAAACATTTGCCAATCTGTGCAATCAAAACAACCTTTGAGTGCTTCGATGTTTTCATTCGACCAAACAGATTCAGTCTTCGTCGAAGGTTTCCTGCTCTTTAACAGAGTTGTATAGGCAGGGATTAAATTAATCACATTGTGATCACAGTTCGCCAAAGGAGGTTTCGATCTTGCGGCATACACGTTCTTCACATTTCCCTAACACTTGTCTTAGAACTTCGTGCCTCTTTTATCACATTTAATATACTGTTCATACCCCGGGAGATAAGATTCGAGTCTGCAATGATTAAAATCCCCCAGAATAAAGATCGGTACTCCCGGAGTTCGCTTCAAGTGCTTATTCACACGGTCTGTTTCACACAGTGCTTGCAGCTCTTCCCGCATTCCCAATAGGCGGGACATAAGTAACACAGATAACAATATTTCCAAATTTCCGAGGAAGATAAAACAGCCTCATTGATAAACATAACAGTTCCACGTCCTGATTGCATAAGAACTCTCTCACTGTAACCTGACTGCACCAATCGTCCCTAATGTACACAAAAACTCTGCCACCTCTTGACTTCCCAGTAGACTCTTCCCTGTCTCCTCGAACCAGGGAAACTCCGTCCAGTTCAAGCAGTGAGCTGGGAATACCTCGGTGCAGCCATGTCTCTGTGAGCGCCATCAGACAAGCGTCCCGATATTCGTAACAGGCTTTAGAGTATATGCGTAGTTCATCCATCTTATTCTTAAGGGATCGAACATTACTCAGAATCATGGACAGGAGATGTGGTTGATTAGCCCTTTTCCGGAGCCGTTGGCGAATACCTCCTCTCTTTCCTCTCTTTCCACTTCCCCTGAGCTCGCTGCTTCCTCACAGCCTCAGGAAGGTCCGTGGGTAGCGTAGTATCTGCGGATTTCAACAATAGTAGCTATTCTCTGCTATACGAAAGGGGTAACACACCTCCCACATGTGCTAAAATCACACAATCCAGGGCAAAAATCTCTCTGCCGATCAGCACCAGCAGCAATAACTTTGCCAAAATCGTCATAATTTTACTAAAGTTACTGACCCTTAATGCGATACAGTAGACCTTGCAACAAACAAACAAACAAACAACTAAAACCGGCTGCTGTTGCATGAGTCTGAGTCGCCAGCAGTGCAGCGCCACCGGAAGCTGGGTTCGAGTCCACCTTAGTCGAGTCCAAGTCAAGTCTGTGTCTTTAAACAATTGAGTCTGAGTTGAGTCCAAGTCCAAAAGGGGCCAAGTCAGACTCAAGACCGAGTCCACAACAGGCCGAGTCCAAGTCAAGTCCAAATTAATCTGTTCATGAATCTGAATTAAAATTGTAACTGTAAACTCAACATTAATATTTTAAGCTAATTTTAATCTTCACAACTAAGAAAAACAGTCTGTCAATATAAATGTAACAAAAGCACCTCTGTTGCATTTCATATATACATTTTATGATTAGTATCCTGCTGAACAGACTTCAAAGTGGTTTCAGAATGATGCTTTAGGTGTTTGAAGACAAAACTTTCCTTCAACACAATTCTTATTGCGTTCTGTTGACATTTAAATTATTTGTTGCTTTTTCCCCTCCACTCAAACATATACCAAAAAAAAAAAAAAAAAAGGTGAAAGTTGCATTGGTCATTACAACCAGAGTTATTATTATTTCAAATTTTAATTTAGTTTTTATTTCTACTTCATTTTCAATTTGTCAATTCAATTTAATTTAGTTTTATTTAAAATTACCCCTATCTAAAATAATAGTCTATACTGAGATTTCTTTCTGAATCTTTTCCTCTATCTGCCGACTGATTTGGGAAAAAACAGGACACACAAATGAGTCAACACAGTAGTTATTAGCACTCGCCGAGAAGTTACATCTCACGATTTGACTGCAAATGCTACATCCAAAAACACTGGAAAAGCCCACTGATAATATTAGGGCCATGACACAACCAGGAAATCATATGACAAAAAACAGGAACAAGGAAACACTGACCTAAATACAAAATAAAAGACATGAAAACAAAACATGAACAAAAACACACATAGACGTGACAGTAACCTCAGAATTGCGCTCATTATTGATTAGGTGAACATGATTATTTTTTAGTTTCCAAGCAAGACCCCAAACTGTCTCTGAGGCTGTTGACACAACGTGCTAATATAAGCACCACAGGAAAAGATAAAAAAACACTTGAATTTATGCAATCAATGGTAGCAACATTTTGACTTCACATGTGACCTTGTTGAGCACTGGCTTAAACTCAAGCCATCAATGTTGTTGTGGCTGGCTGCTCTGGACGCTCAAAAAACAAGGCAAATTTCTTATCAGTCGACCTATGAATGACTTAATTGAAGTATTTGTCTCCGCATATTAAGATGCATTATGGCACATGCATATGTGCATATAAAAAGGAATGCATATAAAATATGCATTCCTTTTTACTGTATTAGATCATTTACTACTAAAAACAACTTGCTTTTGGCACCACTCAGTGGACATTTCACCCAGAAACATGGAGCTCACACGTGCCCATATGTTCAACAACACTTTTTGCTTCTGCCACTGGGGGCAGTGGTTAAGCACAGACCAATTTTATCTTTGAACTTTCGACTCAATGTCACCAAATTCACAGTGAGATCAGTCTGTGGGACTATCTGTTTATCCAGCCAATGAAAGATGGGGGAGTGTTTTGGAAAGCTGTTTATAACAGTCATTAATTTTGCAATTTCGCTTTGGTCACAAAAATTACCTTCACCTTTAAAGCTTTAGCATCTAAAATACTAATGCACACTGGGAGGAACTGCCAGCGTTTGTGTTCTGTGTGGCCAGCAGATAAAGCTAGCTGTTTGCTGTTAAGGAGAAAACAAAACTAATGGCTGCTGAACATAATTGTCAGTTCACATGAATTCCAAACTCCAGCTTCAGGCTCATATCTATCTAAATTGCAGCAAAAAAAGAAAAAAAAGAAAACTCCTGTCCTGGGAATTTTTAGACATGTAACATCCAACAACATAAAAATTTGCTCAATCAAACATGTTGTGGGACAAAGAGACTACATTGTTGATACATTTAATAGCAAAGCACTGGCTAGAATTTGTCAGCATATAGAGTAAGAAGATACAGAATAGGATAGACTAAAATAAAAGCTATAGAGATTGCAGTTATATACACATCAAACACCAATATCCAGGATATTGTTTAAACCATGTTATGCAGGCAAATGTCATGCAAGTTTATAATGAACTACTTGTAACCTACTGACATTTACACTCGGCAGAGGCACAAAGAATTGCACAGTTGGATGTCCTTGTTGATGCACAGTAGATAATAGCTAGCTTCCATATCACACTTTGAAGCATCTCTCCTAATTTAAAGTAACAAAAGGCTTGTTTACTTAATAACTGACACATCTAATTTGTAATTAATTTAACAGCAAAATTGTCATGGCTGTTTTTTTAGCTGTGTGTATGTGTGTATATGTGTGTGTGTGTGTGTGTGTGCGCGTGTGTGTGTGTGTGTGTGTGTGCACATTTCTGGGCGCATGTTCTTTTAAAATGGTTGAAATGATTTTTAAGCTAATTTCCCTAAGCTCTAACTCTTGATATGTCTTTCAAGTCATAATGGTTTATACCAAGACAAAAATAGAGAAAAATAAAAGCACAGACAAATAAGCACAAAATCTATATTGTCTTATGGCCATGTAATGGTAATGGTTTCAGACAGGAATGACATAGTACTTTGATTTATGCTGTGGTACTGAGATAATGACCATATTCACATTCCATAGAATTTTTATGTTACTCCAAGGTACTTTAAAGAATACTATAGGGTCAAAAAACAAAACAAAACAAAACAAAAAACAAACATAGTATTATCAAATATGGAGCCTTTATTGAAAGTTTGATGTTTTGTTGTAAAACACCAATGACTTTTTGATTTGTTAATGTCCAATGTCTGCATTAGCCATCATATTTGATTTGAGAGATGCATAATGATCTGAATGAAATGAGTAATGACTTAAATGCAGTGGCGGGCCATGCATTTAAAGTCTAGGCCTT
This sequence comes from Myxocyprinus asiaticus, assembly GCF_019703515.2. Classification (NCBI taxonomy): domain Eukaryota; kingdom Metazoa; phylum Chordata; class Actinopteri; order Cypriniformes; family Catostomidae; genus Myxocyprinus; species Myxocyprinus asiaticus. Next base: position 11,478,010 of record NC_059380.1, read on the forward strand.
CAGTGTGATTCATGCTATTAAGAAAACACAGTTTCACAATGAATAAGACACCCTATGTCTTTGGGCATCATACATTAGTAATACCAACTGACATTTTAAAAACATGTCCACGCATTAAAGCCAGAACTTGAAACGACACTTAATGCTCAAGCAAGCCTAATTTTAACTGCAGCATGACTGTTAAATGACTGTTTAATAAATATTAAATGAATGTCTCCCGAACAGACATTCAAAAATCATAATTTTTCATATGAATCTACCATGGAGGTCTAGAATACCTGGAAAAATCTATCTAGTAATATTTGCGATTTAAATGTTGCTTGCAATAAATTTTATTTCATCAGTGTACACGGTTATGCTGTGTTCCATTCTAGTTGGATATTCCTACTTGATATCTCCAACCATAAATGCATTCCATTCCCCGATATTCGGAACTGCAACACTCCCGTTAGCTTAGCGGGTGTTTGACTCTCATTAGAGACGTCTCCTAGCAACCCAACTGATAAACATTTTTTCAATTATTTAAACAATTATCAAAATACATTATAATGTTTTATACACCTGTTTCTGCAGGCGTTTGTTAAACAAGCTTTAATATCATGTAATGTGGAAACTAACTCATTTATCGATATTACTTAATAAAGTGAATGTTTATCACTTACTTTGTATATCTCCCTGAGTGTCTACATGTTTGTGTGTCATCATGCCCCTGCACCTCGGCGAAATCGGAGTTGAAAATTTCTGCACGAGCCTACAAGTTGTAATTCTGACTTCAAGATGCATTCCATTGCATTTTTCCTAGTAGGAAGTTGTAAAATCTGACTTTCCGAGTTGAATGGAATGCAGCACTACTTTTCAAAACTTGATTCGATACTGAATGCTCAAGCAGCCTAATTTACACTTAGAAAACTCCTGATGTTGCTATAACAATGCAAAAAGCACTTATCAATTTGCTTGAAGTGAAAATCAAGGTCCTCCTTTCCTGTTTAATAAATTAAGCAATCACACGGTCATGCAGAACATTTCATGTTTTTAAAACCATAAGGATCTCTTTCTCAACGGCAATACCAGCAGTGATGACAGCCGACTCGTCAGACAGCTTGATCTTATGCTTTTCACTCTTGAATTACGTACATCACTCGACTGGGACATATCCTAAAGATCACACCCACCAAGAACAAATAAATCAATCTGATTGGCTGATGAATCTGACAGTCTGACTTTAGTTGCTCATTCATTTGCACTGTTAAGGAATTCTGAAGGCCTGAAGGGGTGGAGCTCAAACTCACACGCTGCTTCGGGCACGCGATTTGTGAAACAGTTGTCACAATTTGCTTGTAAGCATCAAGGAATAAATTCTGACTGGATAAACGTTTAGTTTTTCTCTTTGTTTGTAGATTAATTAAGAGAGGAAAGCGATTAAAAATACATAGGCAAAAAGGTGATTAAAAATGAAAGGATGAAAAATATTTATTTATTTGGCATGTTAGGGTTTGTTGGCCCTGAGAATTCACCACTGCTTAAATGTCAGTCTATTAACACACAAAGCTATCGTATGGCTTCAGAATACAGTACTGCACATGTGTCATGTGGGGTGCTTGTATGCCTTTATTGTACTTTTTTTTTTTGTTTTTTTTTTGTTTTTTTTTTTGTTTTTTTGGAGCTTGAAAGCCTGTGGTCACAATAAATTGTTATTGTATAGAATAGAGCAGCGTAAAGATGATTCAATATTCCCTTTTATTGTCCGCAGAAAAAATGGGTTTGAAATGTCATGAAGGAGAGTAAATAATGCCAGAATTTTAATCCATTTCAATTTGGGAAACTGTTCCTTTAAATGCTGTAATCATCTGAGCGATAATCTACTTTATTTTGATTTATATTATTTTTCAAGCAATTAAATATTTATAGACCCAACTAGGTCACTGAGCAATAAGAAGTCATATCTTCAGGAACCTACTCATGTATCTTCATGCTGTGTGTGAATGTCTATGTGTGAGCATATGTGTTTGTCCTTCAATAACCTGCTATAATCAGCAAGGAGACACTTCTCTAAATGGTCATTCAGAAGGAGAGGACATGTGCAGGGTTAGGGACACGGGGATAGGGCTCACAAGACCAGACTCCTGGTTCCCTGGAGTACCTGAGTTCCTGCCTCTCTGCTTTGCATTTCTAGGTCACTTTGGATGCAGAAACAGTCCGGTGCCAGTGGGAAAGACATCTATATAAAGCCTGTACACCTCATCTCCTCTACACTGGAGCACAGGACAGCCCGAACATGAGCATGACAGCCACATGTATTAAAAGTTTAATGATATTTGCCAAGCAAGACTTGTGGTATAATGTGTGGAGGGTGGGGTTATAAAATGACTTGTGTATGCATGAAATATTACTCCTTTCATCTTTTGTATAAAAAATTACATTTGAGCATTCACTTTTCACAATCAGATCATGACTTTTGATATGTTGCCAAAGGCTAGTGCAAACCCACTAAAAGCACTTTGCACGTGATGGCGCACGCAAGAGAAGAAAGAAATGTAATCAATTTAAAAACTGTAACTAGTTTTCAAATTTCGATGATTGCTTAAACATAATAACATCTTACTCTGTTATTGAATCTTGCTCTTGCTCATTTTGTATGGGCAAATAATTACACTGCAATGGCACGACAGCTCCCACAACCCCCACACAAAAACATGAACTCAATCAATGTCCATTATTTCGTGCAATCCATTACTGAGCTGCACAACTCAGCCAGCTATTCACAGCTCAAGAACAGTTATGACTCTCTAAACTCTCTGTTTATTTATTTATTTTGTAATTGAATTGTTAAAGGAAAAGTTCACCCAAAAATGAAAATTATGTCACCATTTACTCAGCCTCGTGTTGTTCCAGACCGCTGACTTACTTCCTTCTGCGGAACACAAAAGGAATTAAATGAATAACCAATTGGCTGAATTCAATACAACAACATCACATAGTTACTCACTTTAATGCTAAATAAAGCACCCCAAAGTGTCATAAAGTAGTCCACTTGTGTTGCATGATTTTTGTTCACAAGACAAGCAAGAACCAATGGGTTTGAGGTTTTTGACATAGCAGCCATATTGAATTTATGACACTGTTGGGTGCATTATTAAGTGTTAAAGTGAGTTACTATATACTGCCCTTGTAATGAATTCAGGCAAGAAGACATTCATTAAATTATTTATTTTTGTGTTCTGCAGAAGAAAGAAAGTTATACAGTTTTGAAAGGACATGAGCGTGAGTAATTTTCATGTGTGGGTAAACTATTCCTTATACAATCAGAGATATTCTCAAGAAACAATAACTAGATTTGCATTTTCTGAAAGAAAATAGCTGTGTTTGCATGGAAGCAAATAAATAGCATTAGCATTTTAGGTGTGAGGCTTTGGTTCTGTGAAAATGAATGTTGCATAAGAGACACTTTGCCTTTATCATGCCACTCAGAGTGCATCTTGTTTTCTGTCAGCTGTGCATGAGAATCACAACATAATGCAACACTGTCTTTGCAATATAAAGATGATTGTAGAAGGTTTTGGAGATGTATGTATCACAATTATATATGGCGATATTCTAATTAAAATACAGTAGGCTACATTTTCAATATAACACATTCTAACACTAAGTCTAGGGGAGATTTTCAAACTTAATTTTAAACAGTATAAAGTTTATTTAAAAAAAAAAAAAAAAAAAAAAAAGAAAAATAGATAACACCTAAGGCTGCAATGGTCAAAGTTTAAATGAATGTCAGGATTTTGGACTTGTTGTTCTTTGTTTTAGCCACTTGAGGGCCACAGTGGTCTCCCTTATGTTTTCCCTGTGTGTCATTCTCATTATTGCTGTCACCTGTGTCTCTTTCCCCTGTGTGTATTTAAGTTGGTTTGTTCCCTTGCTTTAGTGCTGTCACCTGTGTCACTGTTCCTGTGTTTTTTTCCCCTGTGGCTTTTTCTATGCATTTCTGTGGACCGTGTTGGGAGGGTTACTTTTGAAATGTGTTCCATTACAGAATACATGCTGTAATTTGTAACATATTCCATTAGATTATTCAAGGTCAGTAACATATTCTAAATACTTTAGATTACCTCTTCAGCACTGTTTTTTTTTTTAACTTGTTTTGATTATAAAAACTCTGCCAGTACAGAAAGACAAAATACACATGTTAAAAATACATTATCTGAAAAACTTAAATATCTTCTGCAGTGCTGTTTCTAAAACAAGATTAATCAAATTGTTCTTGTTTTAAGGATTTTTAGATATTTTTACAGGAAACAATACAAAAGTTATCAAGAATACGATTTTTGCCTTAATATCAAAGGTCTTACTAGAAAAAATAATTATGATCCAACATGAATTTATTTTTATCCCCTTTTCTCCCAATTTGGAATGCCAAATTACCACTACTTAGTAGGTCCTCATAGTGGCGCGGTTACTCACCTCAGTCCGGGTGGCAGAGGACAAGTCTCAATTGCCTCTGCTTCTGAGACCGTCAATCTGCACATCTTATCACATGGCTTGTTGTGCATGTGGAGGCTCCATGCTACTCTCCGTGATTCATGCACAAATTACCATGCATCTCACTGAAAGCGAGAACCACTAATCGTGACCACGAGGAGGTTACCCCATGTGACTCTACCCTCCCTAGCAACAGGGCCAATTTAGTTGCTGACCTGGCTGGTGTCACAGCACACCCTGGATTCGAGCTCGTGACTCCAGGGGTAGTAGTCAGCATCAATACTCGCTGAGCTACCCAGGCCCCCAACGTGAATTTTCTTGATTAAAAAAAAAAAATATATGATCGTGCCTGGTAACATGTGCATGTAAAATGGCTGAAATAACACTTTAGCTTAGTGTAAAGCTGACAAGTTTTATCTTCTGCTCCAAATTTACTTCAAACTTCTCTGTCTGCTCGTATGAATGTAATGCATCATAAGAAAGTGTTTCACCGCTGTTCAAATGCACTTTGGATCGCATCAATTGTATGTATAAATGTTTTCCATCTGAAAGGACTAAATATTAAATGAAACAAATGACAATAAAATGCAAAGTAATCTCTTCAGTAAACAAAATACTTTTTGAATGTAACTGGATTCTAATTACCAATGATTTAAATTGTAACTGTAGTGGAATATTTTGAATACGTATTCCCGTTACAGGTATTCTGTTACTCCCCAACCCTGTCTGTGGATTATATTTTTTCCCTGTGGATTTCTCTCTTGGATTACTAAAGTGGATATATATATTTTTGCTTTGTAGATTACTCGTTGCCTTTGTTTGCCCTACTTCCCTTTTGGATTATATTTTTGTTTTTTACCAACTTGGATTTTATTGATGAACTCATTCTTTTTTTGAACACTACCCGAGTAAGCCTTTGCAAGTTGGGTTCATTGCCTTTCCTGTGGCTCACCAGAAGTGTTTCTAGCTCCTACACCACCGACCCAGGTTTGAGCCCTGGCCCTGACAATGGAGTCTATGTGCTCAGCAGTTTCAGCTGAATTAATTGCATACAATTGTATAGGAAGAGCAATTTCAGTACAGTTCTTCTGTAATAATGTAAAAATGTAGTAATTTTCACTGTAATAATGGTGGGTGTGTGTGTTAATGGATGGATTGACTCATTTAGTGTCTTTGTTGGTCACCATCTATAATATGATAACACAGCCAACTGATATTTAGGAATAACATTTATCTCTTTTCTAACTTCACATGATTTGTCCTTACCTGGTTCATAGGAGGGTGTCCAGCGAGAGTCAGTTTAATGGTGGTCTCCCAGATATGTCTGTCCATGCTGTCTCTGGCCGTCACCATGAACTGTATTGGTTCGGTTACATTCGCCACATCTTGCACTATGAAAAGAGAGCCATCTGGCCGAATGCTGAACTTAGGGTCACTGCTCTTGAAATAGACCTTCTCTATTTGCTGGCAGGTTTCAAACTTTACTGTAAGTAAAAAGAGGAAAACAGAACTTGATAAGAAGAAAATATAAAAATGCAATGAAACAATTTTGGCTATTACAATAAAACTAATAACAACAGTACATCATGCTAAACTTTCAAAGTGGGCAGGGTGTCATTGATTCAGAAAAAGAGACAATGAAAAGTTTGAAGTCTGAGAACACATTGAAAAGTGGGATTCAAAATCAAATTTAAGCCTGGAACTAAATGTTTAAGAATTAATAATAATAATAATAATATTCATTTTACATAATTGTTATTATTAAGAAACAATTACATTAAGAAATAACATGAATCATCAGGTTTTGCACAAACTTGTGGTGTCTATGTCAGCTTGATAGCATTCTGTCCTGTCCAAAAGGGTGGACAAACTAAATATTAAGAAATTCTATAATTCATGTAAATTATTCAATTAAACATTTCACTCAAATTGCAATGCTGCTCATTTGATTTGTAATGAAAAATAAAAAATCATAAAATTGGAAATATGCTAAATAGAAGAATATTAACAAGTGGTCTCAGATTTTTGGATCCTACTGTATGTAAGAAACTATAGTCTTTGGCTAAAGCATTTCCAATTATATTAGTACTGTAATAGGTGTTAACAGGAACACAATGACACCATTTGCACAATGTGCTAAAAATGTCTATAATATGATAATGTCTATATCCAAAAATTGTTTGAGATTCCTGTAAGTGAATTCAGTTTCACTCAAAACTAGCAAAGGTAGCAAACAGAATGAGTGAGTCATATGCATTATCCCACTATGGTTGTTCACAAAGGGTTCTGGTCAACAACAGCAGATGGTGTATTCATTTACACCTGAGGGAAAGTTCCACAACTTCAGCTCTACTTAAAGAGAGAGAGAGAAATAGCTATGTCTAGATTAATCACAGCTTACATTCTAGAGTTCTCATTCAAATTTAACAGAAAATGTCAGTTTTCCAGGGTTTGATTTGTGTTAAATTAACAGTTTATATATGTATATATATATATATATATATATATATATATATATATATATATATATATATATATATACAGGTGCATCTCAATAAATTAGAATGTCGTGGAAAAGTTCATTTATTTCAGTAATTCAACTCAAATTGTGAAACTCGTGTATTAAATAAATTCAATGCACACAGATTGAAGTAGTTTAAGTCTTTGGTTCTTTTAATTGTGATGATTTTGGCTCACATTTAACAAAAACCCACCAATTCACTATCTCAAAAAATTAGAATATGGTGACATGCCAATCAGCTAATCAACTCAAAACACCTGCAAAGTTTTCCTGAGCCTTCAAAATGGTCTCTCAGTTTGGTTCACTAGGCTACACAATCATGGGGAAGACTGCTGATCTGACAGTTGTCCAGAAGACAATCATTGACACCCTTCACAAGGAGGGTAAGCCACAAACATTCATTGCCAAAGAAGCTGGCTGTTCACAGAGTGCTGTATCCAAGCATGTAAACAGAAAGTTGAGTGGAAGGAAAAAGTGTGGAAGAAAAAGATGCACAACCAACCAAGAGAACCGCAGCATTATGATTGTCAAGCAAAATCGATTCAAGAATTTGGGTGAACTTCACAAGGAATGGACTGAGGCTGGGGTCAAGGCATCAAGAGCCACCACACACAGACATGTCAAGGAATTTGGCTACAGTTGTCGTATTCCTCTTGTTAAGCCACTCCTGAACCACAGACAACGTCAGAGGCGTCTTACCTGGGCTAAGGAGAAGAAGAACTGGACTGTTGCCCAGTGTTCCAAAGTCCTCTTTTCAGATGAGAGCAAGTTTTGTATTTCATTTGGAAACGAAGGTCCTAGAGTCTGGAGGAAGGGTGGAGAAGCTCATAGCCCAAGTTGCTTGAAGTCCAGTGTTAAGTTTCCACAGTCTGTGATGATTTGGGGTGCAATGTCATCTGCTGGTGTTGGTCCATTGTGTTTTTTGAAAACCAAAGCCACTGCACCCGTTTACCAAGAAAGTTTGGAGCACTTCAGGCTTCCTTCTGCTGACCAGCTTTTTAAAGATGCTGATTTCATTTTCCAGCAGGATTTGGCACCTGCCCACACTGCCAAAAGCACCAAAAGTTGGTTAAATGACCATGGTGTTGGTGTGCTTGACTGGCCAGCAAACTCACCAGACCTGAACCCCATAGAGAATCTATGGGGTATTGTCAAGAGGAAAATGAGAAACAAGAGACCAAAAAATGCAGATGAGCTGAAGGCCACTGTCAAAGAAACCTGGGCTTCCATACCACCTCAGCAGTGCCACAAACTGATCACCTCCATGCCACGCTGAATTGAGGCAGTAATTAAAGCAAAAGGATCCCCTACCAAGTATTGAGTACATATACAGTAAATGAACATACTTTCCAGAAGGCCAACAATTCACTAAAAATGTTTTTTTTTATTGGTCTTATGATGTATTCTAATTCTTTGAGATAGTGAATTGGTGGGTTTTTGTTAAATGTGAGCCAAAATCATCACAATTAAAAGAACCAAAGACTTAAACTACTTCAGTCTGTGTGCACTGAATTTATTTAATACACAAGTTTCACAATCTGAGTTGAATTACTGAAATAAATTAACTTTTCCACGACATTCTAATTTATTGAGATGCGCCTGTATATATATTACTGTAAACTCACATTTGAACTTTCTTGGAAACATTACCATATCATGTAGTTTTGCTACTTTTCAAATGGCTTTTATACATTTTGTTTTTTACCCTTGTCTAAATCCCAATGTTAGAATTTGAAAATCTGTCAATTTTTAAAGTCTTAGATAATCTTAATTTATAAGTCTACATAGCCACAAGTGCTCAAAGTTGAAGAAACTCCCTTTTACAAATTTAGTAGAACATCTGTTATGAGTACATGCGTCAGTGATGCATTTGAATTGCACACGGTACTATTTTGAACGAGTTAGGAATCGACTTTGCAGTACTAGAGGGTCAAAGTGATTCAAATTTGAGTGCTGCTTCTCTCTTCTCTATCTTCCCTCAGGATTTAAAAAAAGGGATAGAACTGAAATCACTTTCTACTGATTTTATCTTTCTTCCACAATCCTTCTGATAAGACAAATTGATTTCATAAATCACCATGGGACCAAGTCACTTATTAAGAGTGCTGGACAACAATGTTTTTCAGAAAAGAAAAACAAATGCTGTGAAATATCTTGTGCGACAAGCTTTTTATCAAGCCATCTATCCAATTTATCACACGGCTTCCTGCCAGAAGATTCACCAAAACAACAGTATAATAAAGCCTAGAATCCATTTTACCAATTGCGCATGGCTTGCTCAACACTGCAGAGTTTTGTCTTGTGAATAATTGCATATGGGAGGGGAAATGGCTTGTATGCAGTTTTGAGAATGAGCACCAAACCACTGACACATGAAAAACATGCTCCTCACTTTAACAAGCGAAGCTCAAATAAAAAAACAAAGTGCATCATACTTGGGAGATTCATAGCATTTTATGCTGTCAGTTCTAAGAAGTATAGGAGATTTAAAACACGAATCTGAGAGATTTTGCTATTTGGCACCAAGCACAAATGGTCTGAATGCACTAATTGCAGCCTGTTATTGATAGGAACATTGTTAATTTCAAATTTTTTTTCCCCATACCAAACATCAACAAAAACATCTGTCACTAGGGGAAGATGCAAAAAAAAAAAAAAAGAAAAGAAAAGAAAAGAAATATACACTCACAATGTTAAAAAAATGCATTTTTATTTGAAACAACCGAAGGCAGTCAATATTTATGAAATATTTTAAATAAGCCTAATTTGCTTTAATGGAATGAGCTAATTATTGTCACTGAAGGCTTTTTGTTGCTCCCCAACATGGTACAGACGGTAAACCTGTGGATTGAGGAACAGAGGCGAAACAGAGACGAAGATAAAGTGTTTGCATTAGAAAAGCTGTGTTTTCCCAGGACTAGTTTTGTATGACATTGTTGTGCTATGGTATGGGATGTTGGCGTGTGAACAAGAATGGCCAGTGTCAAAGTGTTTATTCAGACAGCTTCAAGTCCAGTGAGGGTGTACAACCAAAATGCAAGCACTCTCTTTTTCTCTCTCTCTCTCTCTTTCTGTCTTAGTCTTCCTCTGTTTTTCATAATGACAGTATTGTACATACTGTATATCCACCCTCATGCAATGTTAATTTCTGCATTAAATGGGGCAATAAGATAAATATGATGGGAATATACTGTATGCCCTGTGTAATCTTTAATATACAAAAACACTATGATATACCATTAAAATTTGTTCATTCAGAATTTAAGTCACAAGCTTACAACTTGACACAACCATAATTGAGTATGTGGCCACAAATGTATAAAAACAACAACACTTTATGACCAGTTGGTTGATTGCCCACGGTAGCTGTATTAATACTACTGTACAATTATCAGAATGTCAGTCTAATGTGTTAAAAGATATGTGAGAGAAATTGACCACTAAGAAGTAAGTTATGAGGCAAAAAGAAGGGGAAGAAATAGATGATTGTGTCAGTGTGGGATGGATAAAGAGAAAACACAAAGACCGATGTGTACTAGTAGGACCGTAGGTCTTAAAATAAGTCCTTTTTTCCCAGTGTGAAGAGACTAAATAATTTTTTGTTCCATTTTCATCCAACATAAGATTACTCTTTTTTCAGTTAGTTTTGGTGAATTATTATTGTATGCATGCACTATTATTATTTTATTTTATTTTATTTTATGCGACATTCAGTTTCTTAAGCACAGCTGCAAATGCATTAGCAATAGAAATGTACACTTACTTGCCATGGCGATAAAGCGTAAAAATCTTAAGTATGGATGGATGGATAGATACAGTTGACAGACAGACAGACAGACAGATAGATAGATAGATAGATAGATAGATAGATAGATAGATATCAACAAACAAAGGCAGAGAGAGGGGAAGACTGAGCAGGTGAAATGAATACAGAGAGAGGAAAAAAGCACAGCCAGGAGTAACTGTGTCAAACTGGGAACTGAGCGGTTGTAAGGTGTCCTCTCCCCATGCTTGGCTGAAGAGCTCACCTGCAGTATGAGCTAAGACAGTTCAGAAGAGCCGAAAGCGTTTGAGGTTCTCCACATGCTCCCCTGAAGGTCATTCAGCTCCATGCTCACAAACAGACCAACATCACAAACTCAAGAGCTTTACAACATGTACTCTGCTTTACTGGGCAGTGTGTAAGGAGACAGTGTGCAAGGGTCACCTAGAGTACAAGATGAATCAGAGACAAGGAATTTTTTTCAGAAATCATTTAAATTGTTAAATTCAACACTGCATTTAGTTTAGTTGTTTTAGAATTTTGAGGGATGAGAACATTAGAGACTATATGAAATTGGACAACATCAGTGGTTTGTTGATTTTAGTCTGTTAGCTTTGAGGCAATATATAGTATATGCTAATGTACTCCTAAAAGTAAACAATATGGTCTTTTGGCATATACGTATACATAAGTATGTAACCAATTGTTCAAGATTGGGGGGACGAAATATAAAAGTTGATTTTTCAGACCAATATTCTGAATATTAGGAAAGACGTGTCCCCCTTAATGTTTACAGTGGTTACGACAATGGAAAAACACATTTCAAATAAGCAGTTTCTTTTTCTTCCAGGGAAATAGACAGAAAATATTAATGACTCATTTTGTACGACACTAATTTATGTGTGATAAATAGCTTTGAAGAATGAAAACGTATAAATACTAAATTATAAATACCACCTAAATTATAAATACCCCAAATTATAAATAACATCTGCCTTCAACTAGCAACAGCAATTAGGATATCATGGTTTGATGGGGTGTCTTCAATTAAGCTAACACTCATACTTTCCTTTTCCTTACCACTGTATCAATTTGTTGGGATTTATTTTGAAAGTGTCTTTATTGCTTTTGCCCATGGTACAAGTGTGGATTGTCCGGGTTGTAACAAAAAAAAAAAAAAAAAAAAAAAAGAGAGACAGAGAGAGAGAGAGAGAGAGATTAAACTGATCTCCCTGTAAATTTGGCAAGAGTAGTTTGAAAGTTCTTCATCTGAAATTGGTCTCTGCTAACCGAATTTCGATCCATCCCCCAGTGGCCAAAGCTGGAAGTGCTGTTAAACTTTTGGGCATGTGTGACCTCCTTAGAGGGAAAATACAACCTCCAAGTCATTATTGATTGTGTAAATGCCATATCTTCCTGGTTTACATGCCTCAACATGTCAAGTTCCCATGTAATCATGTTGACAAACTAAAGGCTATTGGCTACATAAAAAAAGGGCCAATCTCTTTGATATGTCCCACCCCAATATAGGAAAGAAACTGTGCTTGTCAAACAATTTCATTGGGACTTTAAAACTATTTTTGTTTAAATGTGGGCTTTAGAAAAAGGGTAATGTGTTTTAATGTCTCTGTGGGAATAAAGGACATATTTCCTATTAGCCCATGCTTGATCAGGTCCACCTACCACACCACTTCAGGTAGCACTGGGAAAAAGGTGCATGACATTCACTAAGACATCCACACACAACTAAAAAAAAGCATACACTTACTTGTGCATATGTGTGAGCACACACACATACACATGCATGGCAAGGTCCTCAGGTCTGGTACTGAAGGGCTGCATTGTTCCGCTTGACTGGCGGAGGAATAGTGTACAGCGGCACAGAACTCTCTGTTAGACCAGCACAGTCGCAGAACACAAAGACAGAGGGACAGTAAGGGCACGAACTGTCACCCTCACACACATGCACACACGTGCAGGTCCCCCCTGACCCAAACATTCTGTCACTTCTGACAACGGCGGTTATGCTTGATGAAGCGAAGTGGGTTATAACACTCCGAGCTGGTGCCGTTCCTTGCTGTTCTCATCTGCTGCAGACTTGCAACAGTGAAATGGTACTGTATGTGATATTCACAGATGTGACTGTCATATTACATGCTCAACATGTGTCGGGACATGTTGAGTAAACATTTAATAAGTTAATTTCTCGACTTCCCCTTTAGACTGACTACATCTAGCAAACTGTAACAAGTGTATTGATAGATCTGTAGCTTGAGGGGCAGTTTATGTTGGAAAAGACATCGGACATGTTTCAAATCCATTTCTTTTTTTCTCACAGCACTTTTTGTGTGATGTTGCTGAGTGCCTGAGATACAAACCTGGTGCAAACATCTCTCTCTCTTACTTTATCTTTTCCATTTGCTGTTTCTCTCTCAAATAGCTTTTGAGAGCTTGAAAGTCTTTTACCTTCTCTTTGTCCCCTAGTACCAGAGTGTGTGGGAAGAGTGGAGGGAGAGCTACAGATCATTTCAAGGATGTAAACAATAACAAAGGAATTAGAACGTAACTGGCCTGGGTGCACTTCCGGTATCATTACCGGATCCTTATAATATGGCTCAGAATGAATATATTTTCTCATGGAATATCAAATGTTTACCTGAAGTGACTTATCCAGATGTGTTGTTGATACAGAGCGTCTACGCGAGAGAGGCGATGAAAGTGTATCATAGTTTAGATGCTTACAATTATTTCCTCAGTGTAGAGATCTGGACTATTGGATCACTCCTATTATAATCAATGAAGCCATTCAATAAAGATTTCTTAATTTGTGTTCCTAATTTTTAAGTCATTCACTTTTAGAGCTCTACCTATCAAACTTACAATTAGTTGGCATACATTTTGTTCACCTACCAGAGATAAGACGAGTACTACAGTTGTTAGTATTACACATATCCAGCCGTCTCGCTTCACAGCAGCAGTTCATGCTTCCATTTGCGGTTGCTTTTTCGGAGATCAAAACAATTTAATTTCCATTAGTTCCAGGCATCCAAAGAACATTCAGCCACCGAACAACATGGTCCACATTTTAATACTGAGAGTTTATGACAATCGTGTTAACGTTAATTAAAGTCACTATGAATGAAGCACCTCCCTCTGTTGTTTTGAATGAGTACGACAACTAGTAGGAAATGTTCAAGGAACAAAGACGTCACTTCCTTAAACCGATGAATAGTCCTTGAAAAATTCTATTCCCCGCCCCCACTTTGATATATATATGTGTGTGTGTGTGTGTGTGTGTGTGTGTGTGTGTGTGTGTGTGTGTGCGTGTGCATGTGTGTTTTATATCATTAACTTCTAGGCACAAGATATACAAGGTGAGATATTGTTTGCACAATTTCCATATGTTATTGAATAATGGTTCAGGAGCCATTCACAAAACTGTTTTTCGTCTGTCTGTGCTGTTTTGGAATTGTTTTTGTTTATTTTTAAATATGTGCTAGATGGGTATCTTTGACCTTTGCGACACATATCGCTGCTTTTTCAGCATCTCATTGCATGAACATGACATTTTTAAGATGAAAGAAAAAGAAAAAAGGACCAAAAATAAATATAGCTGCAAGCAGCAATGATGGGCCAAAGCACAACTGGTCCATTTCTAACCTGTGGCTTTCAGAAAACAATGCAAGGTGGAAACATGCATTTGGAATTTGACATTATTCTAAAAAATTTTAAAGCAATTTTGGTAAATATAGGAGGACTATTTTAAAGTCTGTTGTAAGAGCCACACTTCATGCTGCCAGGTGGTGGCGCTATGATCGTGACCCAAAACAGTCATGTCCATGTGATTAGTCCCCAATTCTAAACATACATGTCAATTTTGATCTAAATCACGAGGTTCCATAGATGATGCATACCAAATTTTGTGCGAATTGGACATTTGGCCTTGGAGGAGTTCGAAAAAGTAAATTTTACCAAACATTCAAAATGCTGGAAAAATTTTATAGACAGAAATGAAATCGGAGATATATGCTTTGTAGACCTTGCCTCAAGGATTCAGAGAATTTTGATCCTAGCCCTTACGGCCCCAGAGTTATAACCACAAATGCAAAGGTGCTTAATATAGCACCACCTAGTGTCCAATGGGTGTCTGAGTAGTGGGGGGATTTCTGACCATTCCACCAAGTTTGGTGTCTCTGTGACTTACGGTCTCTGACGCCCAGACACTTTTAGGCAGAAAAGAATAATAAATAATAATAATAAAATAATAAATATAGCTGCAAGCAGCAATTGTCGGGGTTCAAGCCTTTTAAGAACTTTCAAAGTATGCAAAACATTTATGTATTTGTATATGTATATGTACTTTGTAACTTGCTGAATTTGCAAACTGGTGTTAAATATGACTCTGATGTCTTGTGTTCAACGATCCTGAAACAGGATAATTGTTATGGTGGTCATTTAAAAAAAAAAAAAAAAAAAAAAAAAAAACTTTTTAACTGTTATAAAGCCACAAAGCACCCAATCTCCAAAAAGGATTTAGAAATTTGAATATTTATTTTAGGAATTATAGGCTTTTGTATACACTTGGTCAAACCCACATGATAAATGCAACCCCTAAATAACTAAATAAATAACTAAAGTTCAACTTTTCTTTGATAATTATTGACCTAGGGAGTCCTAGATGTAGTTCAAAATAGCAGGTAACATTGGATAATATACAATAATTTACACACCATTTATACAGCCATTATGCTGAAATTTGATTGGCTGCTGGTGGCCATGTTTTTTTATTTGTCTGAGTCATATTGTAGAATACGATAGCATTTGGCCCCTACAAGAAGCATACCAATTTTCAACATCATTGATAATACAGTTCCGGAGTTAGGAGCATTTTTTAGTTGTAGTGCCCCCTATAGGCGAATCTTTTCGCTATTTTGCATGCGGACTCAAAATGTGCTGTTGTATATGTGTATCATGTTTCGTAAAATTTGGCCTTTTGTTTGCTAGATATTGGTCAATACGTACAAAATGGACGACGCCTGACCAATTAGTTGGCTTATATCTTTGCAATGCTTTGACAAATCTTAATTCCTTTGATACATTTTTGTCAGGAGGGTTCATAGTAGACACACACCAGTTTTTGTGAGAATCGGATATACGGCATAGAAGGAGTTAGAAAAAGTTGCTTTTTTTAGAAAATTAAAATAGCAGAAACATTTTATAAAATGCAATAAAACAAAGATATACATTTTGTAGGTCTTGGTGCAAGGAATTAGAGGAAAATTTTGAGATTATTCAACTCGGTTGCGGAGTTATTGGCAAAAACATAAATGTCCTTGTTATAGCGACACTCTGTGGCCCATTTTCATAAAACTTGGTACACAGCCTCATTCTGACACTGTCTACAAATATCTCAAGTTTCATAATGGTCGGCCATTCAAATTTGATGTTATTAGCTGCTGAAATTTGATTGGCTGCTGGCGGCCATGTTTTTTTATTTGTCTGACTGATATTGTCGGATATGATAGCCTTTGGCCCCTACAAGATGCATACCAATTTTCAACTTCATTGATCATACGGTTGCAGAGTTATTAGCATATTTTTTGTTGTAGTGTCCCCTATAGGCGAAATTTTTCGTGACTTTGCGTGCATCCTGAGAATGTCCTGTTATCTATGTGTATCAAGCTTTGTAAAATTTGGCCTTTTCATTTGGTAGATATTGGTCAATACGTACAAAATGGACGACGCCTGACCAATTTGTTGGCTTATATCTTCGCAACACTTCAACGAATCACAATTCCTTTGATCAATATATGTCAGGAGGGTTCATAGTAGACACACTCCAATTTTCGTTCAAATCGGACATACGGCCTAGGAGGAGTTAAAAAAAGTAGGTTTTTCGAATTATGCAAATTAGCATGAACATTTTCATGACGGAAATGAAATCGGAGATATATGGGGGATTTTGAACCATCCTGCCAAGTTTGGAATCTCTATGACTTATGGTTTCTGACGCCCAGACAATTTTATGGCAGAAAAAAAAGAATAAATATAGCCGAAAGCAACTATTGTCGGGGGCCAAGCACATATGGTGAGATGACCAAAACAAAAACAATTTGACAGAAAAGATCCTGTGGATGCTGTGGACAGCTATTTTGGTGTGACATTTCATCTGCTTTGAGCACAGTTGCAAAAAATAGGATTGTCTTAAGTTATAGCGCCCCCTTAGCATAAAAAATTTACAAAACCTACAATTCCCTATCTGTCACTCACTCGACGTTGTGTCAATGTAGTGACACTAGGGGTCACTCTTGGGAGCCCGAGACACCTCTGGTCTTTGATAAAAGGCCTTCCGTTTGTGTGTTATTCCTGGTTGCGGTTGTTACCACTCAACTTCAGACGATCACGATCGCTGTCTTTCGTGTCTGGGCGTGACCCACACGGAGGCAACATTCGTGGAAGGTTCATGTTCTCACTGCGAGAACATGACCATGGCAACGTTGCGGTCGCGGCTTGCTTTCGTAAGATCGGGCTTCCGGATGAGTCCGCCGGCTCGTCTCATGACCAGTTCGACCTCTTGATTGGAGCCTGTGAAGCTGATGAGCTCTCGAGCGCAGCATCGGAGAGCGGGCTTATCCAGTCGGACACAGAAGCCTCAGCTGGGCTCCCCCCTTCGGGGACGATTGCCCAGTCACAGGCTGATGCGGAGATGATGGACATGCTTTCCCGGGCGGCCACGAGCATCAGGCTAGAGTGGAACCCTCCACTCTCCCCTGAACCCTCGCGGCTCGATGACTGGTTCCTGGGCTCACAGTGCCACTCAAAGCAGCCACACCCCGCTCCAGTGCCTTTCTTCCTGGAAGGGCGCGAGGAGCTGACAAAATTGTGGGAGGAACCTTTTACTGCCCGGTCCTGATTTCTCAGTTCCACTGCCCTCACTACCCTCGATGGCGGGGCGGCCAGGGGCTATACGGCGAAATCCCCCAGTGGATAAGGCGCTCATGGTGTACCTATGCCCGCCCAAAGACAGGGCTGGGTCTGCCTCCTCCTGGGGCAGCGCTCACAGGTTCACCACCTGGTCCCTAAAAGGGGTCATGGGAACCTTGAGCACATAGCCCGGTCGGGCTATGTGCCCATGATGATCACTCAGGCTAGGGCCCCCTCTACGAGGCGCCTGTATGCCTTTAAGTGGCGTCTGTTCGCTAAGTGGTGTTCTTCCCGACGGGAAGACCCCCAGAGATGCGCAGTCAGATCGGTGCTTTCCTTCCTGCAGGAGAGGTTAGAAGGGCGGCTGTCCCCTTCCACCTTGAAGGTGTACGTTGCTGCTATAGCAGCACACCACAACACAGTGGACGGTAAGTCCTTAGGGAAGCACGACCTAATCAGCAGGTTCCTGAGAGGCACAAGGAGGCTGAACCCCTCCAGACTGCGCCTTGTTCCCGCATGGGACCTCTCTGTAGTTCTTCACGGTCTACAGAGAGCCCTCTTTGTGCCTTTGCAGTTAGCTGAGCTTAAGGCACTCTCCTTGAAGACTGCCCTCCTGACTGCGCTCACTTCCATCAAGAGGGTAGGAGACCTGCATGCGTTCTCTGTCAGTGAAACGTGCCTGGAGTTCGGTCCGGGCTACTCTCACGTGATCTTGAGACCCCGACCGGGCTATGTGCCCAAGGTTCCCACGACCCCTTTTAGGGACCAGGTGGTGAACCTGCAAGCGCTGCCCCAGGAGGAGGCAGACCCAGCCCTGTCGTTGCTGTGTCCGGTGCACACTTTACGCATCTATTTGGATCGTACGCAGAGCTTTAGGATCTCTGAGCAGCTCTTTGTCTGCTTTGGTGCACAGCGGAAAGGAAGCGCTGTCTCCAAGCAGAGGATCACCCACTAGCTCATTGATGCCATAGCTATGGCATATCACACCCAGGACGTGCTGCCCCCAGTAGGGCTACGAGCCCATTCTACCAGGGGTGTAGCGGCCTCCTGGGCCCTGGCCAGGAGTGCCTTTCTTACAGACATTTGCAGAGCAGCGGGCTGGGCAACACCCAACAACTTTGCGAGGTTCTACAACCTCTGGGTGGAACCGGTTTCATCCCGGGCAGTGACACGCAATACAAGCGGATAAGCCCGGGATAGCTGGCCGGGTGTATCGCTTGCACATAGCGCCTTTCACCTCCTCTGAGCTGAAGACGTGCAGCATTAATTCCCAGTAGTGTTCACAAACTATGTTCCCTGGTTGACTTCCTCCGAGCCCTGTGGCAGTCAAGTTTTCAGAGAGACTCACTGCTGGCCCAGTACATGTGCTAACAAAGAGCTCTGTTCTGGGGTAGGTGCTCCGCATGTGGCGGTTCCCTGTAAGGTAACCCCATGCGATGTAATTCTTCTGCTAATTCGTTTCCCTGTTGGCAAACTGCATCTTCCTTGGGCAGAGCCCCCTCTGCCACAGTCTCCATGTTTGTAGTAACTCCTTCCCCATTGGTTAGGATCTACCATGAGAATTCTCCACATGGTCGGCATGACCAAGTGACGTATTTTCCACTTAAAGGTGTGGTCTCTGTAGTGTCCTCCCCTTGGGAGGGACACCCCCCAACTAGACCTGGTCGGCCCAGTCAGTTATTCCCCCTTTTTTTAGGGAGTGGAAAAAAAGAAGGGGAAAAGAGGACACGACTGGGCTAACCTGTCTCTATCTTTTGGGTAGTCGACTTGTCCCCAAAGGGCCGTTCGACACTCATAACTATGTTGGGGGAGGTTACGTGTCAGCCTGGTGCGCTGGCTATGAGGCACACAGTTGTCTGCCCGTCAGACACCACCAGTTCACGTAACACAGTTCAGCCAGTTGCTGCGTTTTGTATCGGGACCCCTTGTGTCACTACATCGACACAACGTCATGTGAGTGACAGATTGGGAATGTCATGGTTACTTGCGTAACCTCTGTTCCCTGATGGAGGGAATGAGACGTTGTGTCCCTCCTGCCACAACGCTAAACTACCTGCTGAAATGGCCAGACCTTGTCTCGGCTCCTCAGCATAAAACCTGAATGAGTGGTTGCACACCAGCTCCTTTTATACCCGTATGTCCAGGGGAGTGGCATGCAAATACCACTCGCCAATTTTCATTGGCCTTTTATCAAAGACCAGAGGTGTCTCAGGCTCCCAAGAGTGACCCATAGTGTCACTATATCGACACAATGTCTTGTTCCCTCCATCAGGGAATGGAGGTTACGCAAGTAACCATGAAGTTATGTTACCTCAGAGTGTTCTCTTGTCCATGTGTACAAATTTTGTTAAGTTTGAAAACTGCACACAAGATACAGGCTTATTAGTCATTATAGGCTATGCCCAAAACATATTTGCTTATATCTTTGGAACAATTCGATGCAATTCGATTTCGAATAAATCGAAACGGTAAAAAAAAGTTTATTGCAGAAATGGAAAATAAAGTGACCATATCATTGTGGGGCACTGGTGGATTCAGTGAAGCATATATACACAGACAATTTCACAGACCACATCTCAAAGACCGCAAGATCATGTAGATTTACACTCTACTATATCAGGAAGATAAGGCCCTTCCTCTCTGAACATGCCACACAACTGCTTGTCCAGTCACTTGTCATAACTAGACTGGACTACTGTAACGCTCTCATTGCAGGCCTCCCTGCATGTGCAACTAGACCCCTCCAAATGATCCAGAATGCAGCAGCACGTCTGGTCTTTAATGAACCAAAGAGAGCACGTTACACCACTCCTTGTCTCTCTCCACTGGCTGCCGGTTGATACACGTATCAAATTCAAGGCTCTGATGCTGGCATACAGAAAAGTCACTGGGTCTGCTCCAGCATACCTAAAATAATTTATGCAGAGCTACGCACCCACTAGAAGCCTGCGGTCGGCTAAGGAACGTCGCCTTGTTGTACCAACACAAAGAGGCACCAAAAAACTTTCCCGGACTTTCAGCTTCATCGTACCACATTGGTGGAACGACCTTCCCAACTCCATCCGTGAAGCTGACTCACTCTCTGTCTTCAAAAAAACGACTAATCTTTTCCATGAGCACTTAACCAGTCATTAAAAAAAAAAAAAAAAGAAAAAGAAAAAAAAAAAATTTCTGTTGCACTTTATTCTGTTCTGAATACTATTATGATGCTAGTGATTCTTTGTATTACAGCACTTTTCATACCACTGTCTCCTAAGATGATTCGCTTATGTTTTCCTCGTAAGTCGCTTTGGATAAAAGCGTCTGCCAAATGAATAAATGTAAATGTAAATACATATTTGTATTGTAGCCTATACGGTTCTGGAATTATGAGCAAAAACAAGAATTAGCAAATTATACCGCCACCGTGTGTCCGATTGCCACAAAAGTTGATTGTGTATAGTAATTTCCATAATCCTCGGCCATTCCAAGTACAAGTTATAAGGTGCTGAAATTTGATTGACCGGTGGTCAATCAATTGATTTTTTAAAAATATGTTAGCATTTGAACCAAATAAGATGCATTTTTAATTTGAACTTTGTCGCTCAAACGGCTGCAAAGTTATGACAGTTTTTAGTTGTAGCACCCCGTAGGGGCAGAATTGTACGAAACTTTGCTGACATCTTCTAAACATCCTGTTGACTATGTGCAATGAGATTGGTTACATTTGGAGTTTGTGATGAGTAGATATTGATCAATTACTCAAATTCTTTTGATAATTTTTTGTCATGATGGTCTGTAGATGATGTATACCAAATTGCATGCCGATAGGGCTAACCTTCTAGGAGGAGTTAAAAATGGCAGAAATTAATTATAGACAGAAATGAAATCAGGGCTTGACTGAAGGAATCAGAGGTAAAAATAATTTCGATTCTAGCCCTTACGGCCCCAGAGATATGAGCCAAAATGTAAAAGTTTTTATTACAGTGCCACCTAGGGTCAGATGGGTGTGCGTTTGTGCGCCTGATTAGTGGAGGGGATTTGGGATCATCCTGCCATGTTTGGTGTCTCCACGACTTACAGTCTCTGACACCCAGACATTTTTAGGGCAGAAAAAAAAAAAAAAAGAAAAAGAAGAAAATCAGTACCTTTGGTGCAAGGACCCCTAATAATAATAATTCTTAGAAGAACAATAGGGTCTCTGCACTTTCAGTGCTTGGGCCCTAATAATTACTCATCTTTTTGTGTAAAGAAATGCTCTGAAGAATGAAAACTTATAGATACTAAATTATAAATTATAAATTATAAATTATAAATACCACCTAAATTATTAAATCCAGTAAATAGCAACAGCAAGTTGAATATAATTGTTTGTTTTGGGGTTTTCAGTTGCACTAACACTCAAACTCGATCTCCCAACTATTTGTTGCAACAAATTTATTAATTTTGAAAGTGGCTGTGTTGCTTTCGCCTGTGGTACAAAAGAGATAAGTGTGGGTTTGCTGGTTTGTAATGTAAACAGACTGGTTTCACTGTAAATTTGGAGAAAGCAATTTGAAAGGTATTTGACCGTTTCGACACATCTTGCCTCTTTTTCAGTGTCTCATGCCATACACGTAGCGTTTTTAAGACACTGTGTAAAAAGTTAAAAGTCCTCTGAATTTTTTTAATGAGTTTTGAGACTCCTGCATTATTTTCCATTCGCTGAGTATAGCTAGTTCTTTTTAATGCAAGAACACATGAACTACTTCTTACCCACCTTTAGATTTTTTTTTTTCCTCCAAAGAAACACTTCATAGTTTACATTTTTTGGTAATTGTCATTCTTATAATATTTCACAAATTCCATCTTTCATTCCGACTGCTAATATTCTGTTGAACACGTAGTGAATTCTTGCATAAAAGGCCTTTAGCATGTGTTATGCTCATGATGGAACAGTTTCAGAGTGATCTTGGCCAAAAAAAAACAAAAAAAAAAACACAGACGCTCCTTGCTCCAGGCATAATCACACAACTCTGCTCCACGCTCAACTTCAACTCCACGAATAGTCGGTAAGGCCCTCATTGCCAAGGGCCACTTAATTAGCAAGTCTTGACTCTTTGTCCACAAACAAGAATTACACATTTGAGTTCACAACTACAGTGCTTATGCCTTTTTAAAGCCCTGCAGGCACAATGGCCTGGAGGATGAAAACTACTGTAATTATAGCTGTTTTCCCTCTTTTTGGCACATATTGTACTGTTCTCCTCTGGGCAGTTTTGCACTTGACACAAACATGCCATCCTCAGCTTCCTATGTTCCCTGCTGCCATGTGGTAGTATTTTATGTGTGTGAGTGTGCAGTTTGATTAGTTTCTGGGGGTTTTAAAATGTGTAAAACCACAAGAGCACACGTACAATAATTCAATATGGGTCAAGGCACCAACGTAACCTCAATAAATATGTATAAAACATATTTGTGCGTTATTACATTGCAAACTAATTAATCAATCGAATGCTTTCAGCATGCATTCATTAAAATAATCCCGCTGTGTATAAAAAAAATAAAATAAATAAATAAATAAAAACACTGCACACCTACAGTATATGGGGAATTATTTTTCACTTCTAACAGGAGGTATTAACCTACTGAGACCCAAGCACGACTGCTGTGTGCATTTTTTATTTCTCTTTTTAATTTGTAACTAATAGTACTTAATAAACATGCAAACAAATAAATAAATAAATTGAAGAGCAAATAGTTTTCCTAAAAATGTATGTCCTCATATGGGGACAGATGGCCTAAGCTGTGAAAATATTAAATAATACCAAACTAGAAAGTTTATTTATTTATTTATTTAATTAATTTTTTTTTATCAAATTGTTTATTATGTTTCCAGGAGTGTTGGTCATTCATGTTTTTAAGACTTTACAGACATTACAGCTTATTATCTGTAAAGCTGCTTTGGAAAAATGTGCATTGGGAAAAGCACAAATTAAAAAACTATACAAATAAAAATTATTTTACTTGATATGACTTTTGTGTTACAATGTTTTTTCCACTTTGGCAACAAAATCTCAATATTCTCTCTGCACTGTCAAACAAACTAGTGATAGTCAGTGCTGAAGCAAAGTAAGGCCAGCATCGTCCAATCACTGCCAACCATGTTAAAATAAATTTAGCATTATCAATTCTGCATCTACTGTACATACTGATTACCATTGTCCCATGTCTGACAACCATGTTGAGTGGTACAAACAACATCTTCAGCCTGAAACTATACTTTTGACTGGAAATTTGGAGGGAATGCACTTGACTGCATAGGAAAGCTATAGGATGCTCCCCAATTAGTGGATGACTTAACCTACGGTGTGTTGTCTGGCTGCACTGGTCTCAGAACAGTTTGAAATGCACCTTATTTTCATCCTAACTACATATACAGCCTCTGAATGCAAAATTTTTCAGTTTTTGGATGCACCCATTGGCTCTCAATGTGATAATGCACAGTGGATATAGGATTTCTAATGTAAATCGTATTGTTCTCGTCGGAGGTCATCGTGTTTAACAGTGTGCTGTTTTGCAATAAATCACTGAATTTTTTAAAATGGCATGTCAGATGAGATGTTATTCTTTTGATACAAAAGGTTTCAGTGAAAAACATAATGAGGTGTCTTACCAATGTAGTTTGTTGGCTTTTCTTCCAAAGACAAACTCCACTGAGACTGGCATCATGATGTATTGTCACATAACTCTGCGCATTAAAATTGTAATCCTCTAATGACAGCCCAGAGTATCCTGAACTGAGATCAGTTGGTTTAAATGAAATTAAATAGTGTATAGCATATAGCAAAGACAAAAACACAATGTACTCGCATGAGGAAGTGTGGTCGCACAAGGTTGAGAAGCAATTTGGCGCTTAAATGTTACATAGGGGAAGCTTGGACTCCCTGAAAGAGAAAATTTTCCCAAAAATGAAATTTCTGTCCTTATTAACTCACCTTTATGTTGTTCCAAACCCAAAAAAGGAGATATTAGGCAGAATGAGAGCCTCAGTCACCATTCACTTTTATTGTATGAATAATAATAAAAAAGATGCACTGAAAGTGAATGGTGACTGAGGCTAACAGCATGAGGATGAGTAAATGATGATAGAATTATCATGTTTAAGACTATCCCATTAAAGATACGTCCCTGTTTTCACGCACCGGGTGGTGACACACTCCTAGAGGGGAGAATTTTTAAAACTGCTTTTGCCTCTTATCTCAGAATTGGAAACTTGAAGTGCTATTTAAAGGATATGGTTTAGGCCCCAGGAAAATAGGACTAGAGATAAAGAAGTTGAGAGTAAGCCCTGAGAAGTGGAAACAATTAAAAGAGCGGGGAGCGAACATCCTTTAAAGGTGCCAAAGTGATTAATACACCTCACCAGCATGACAGAATAGAGCATGTTTCATACAAAAGCATTAGTCACAGTGACGTCCTACTGGCTATGTAAAATGTTCTTTTGAACACGTTCTTTTTAATAAATGTGTTAAACCTATTCACAGATTGGATGGAATCATAAACATTCATGTTAGTGGCAAGTGTAAATTACACTTAGCACTATAAATTTATACTTGAATTGAATCACGTCTACATTTACAGTAGCCTATACATTACTTATCTGCATGTTGTTACTAAAGGCGCAAAACAGTGATGTGGGCAACCCAAACAAAGCATCAAACTTATAATCCTTCGTTTATCAAGTAAAAAGAGGCAGAATGCAATTAGTGTTCCGGTAATAAATGGCACTGGGAAACAATTTACACTAATTACAACAAACATTCTAATATATACAACATAAATTAAAACATAGCGATAAACAGCACAATTAAACTAAATAACTATTAAACTAAAGAAAACAGGTACCCACACAGGGGCATCTGGACAATCGCTTTTGACTGAATCAAATCGGACCTGACTCACATCTCAATGCTAATTAGCCCATCAGCAGCCAATTCTAACATTCTTACTTATACAAGCGTTTCAATACTAATCAAAAAGATTCTGCACTTCCCCAAACCTAATGTTACAAAATAAGAGATTTTTTTTCCCCTGCACTGTGTACTCCACACTAGAACACCACGCAGTGTCCATAACATCCTGGAATATTTGTGTGACACTTTTCGGTCAGTGTCTGTTTGGACTTTGTCCTGGCTTCTTTTTAAGGAAGCAAAGAGACTATAGCTTTGAGGCTTTTCTGGGTGTTCATTTAAGTGTAGCGCAAGGACACTATAGAAGCCACAAGCCAGAGCTGATCACCTCTCCAGAGGTACAAGATTACAGATAAACAACCAAAAGAAGAAGCAGCTTTGCTCAGCCAGCCAATTCACTTCGACATTCTGTTTGTATTCACTCAAGTTGTAGAGCGTTTGAGAGTTTGATATATATATATATATATATATATACACAGACACTGCACTCATATCTATTCATAGAACATAAGTAAACCAATGATTATTCAGAAGACAAAAGCCAGTGAAAATGGAGGGCTGGGACGTTTGTGTTCACTAATTCGCAGTTCCCTTGTTGTGTTGAATAGTTTTAGACATACTGCAAATTTTCCCAGAAGACACGTGAGATAAATAATAAAATACACAGAATGGTTCTGTCAGGAAGTACTGACTGAAGTTTTTGGAAGCTAGTAAGCTTTTAATTTGCGTTTTCTCTCTCATTCTCTTTATCTCTTTTTAACACTTCATTTTCTCAGCAATTCTCTCCACTTTTTTCCTTTCTTCTTTAAGGCAAGTAATCCCAAACCCAAATGGAACAACAGTTTTAATTTTCCACATTCAATTCTTTTAGAGGTCTTCAGCATGAGGATGTTGCATGAGCATTCTTATTTTTTGTCTGCAAGTATTTTTTTTTCACACTCACACACTCAAATAAAGAAACACTTAAAAATAAATTGTTGAAGCCATAAAAATGTGTAAAAATATATATCTCCTGACTGGAGATTCAGCTTCAAACCAAAACTGTTTTGTTTTCCTTTTTTTTTTTTTTTTTTATTTATTTATGTACTGCATGTATATACAGTATATATATATATATAAATTATTATTATTATTATTATTATTATTATTATTATTTATTTTTTTCAAAACATTGTTACAGCCTCCAACACACAGGCTGACTTTCTTACTTGATATATTTATCATCCGCTTTACAATTCCTCACATTTTTGATGTCACCAAAATGTGTCAGATTGAATAATGCTGTGTACACCAACTAGAAAAGCCAAAATATCTCTTTTATGTATTGCTGTAATATTTCTTATCTCCAGATGAGGAAATCTCCCATCTGTCTCTGCTGCCACAGATCTACCGGAAGATCACAGAAAACTGCCATTAAATACAGACCTATGTAATTCTTTTGTAGCAATTTAAAAGACTCTTTACTGGAGCTGACTGGTAAAATCTGGGCCTGTTCAAAGAAATGATAAATCAGACACTGAAAGTGAGAAAGAATGATCTAACAAGAGCGAACAAACCAATGAATTAATGGTCATTCTGCTTATAACCAGCTGACAAAATTCATGATTTGAAATGAATGTTATTGGCCATGGTGTGTCAATTTTATAAGAGTCTAGTGTGACCTGACGTTGGACCGGACGATTATGTCATTTATTTATTTATCCATCCATTTGACAGTATCTATCCACCTCATCCCGCCAAGCTAATATCTGATCCAATCCTTCATCAAAGACAACATAATACAGTGTGAAAACGGTGTAATTATGTTGTTTCTTATTTTCAAACTATTCAGTCTAACACCTTAGAAAGAGAGAGAAAATCAATAGCTCCCTGCTACAGACCTGCAACACTTTAACAGTCAATGACGCACCTTTCAAAAATGAATCCATATTTGTCTCCTGGGTACTCTTTGAAGCAGCTGTGACCTATTCCAGAAATATCTGTTTATCTGAACATTAATTCATCTGCATCGCTCTTTTACAACTTCTTTTGGCTGCTTTTGAACTTTCCTTTTCTTTGACAAAAACAAATTTTTTACAAAACTGAGGGCAAATGAAAAAGACCTCAAGGAGACGTTCTTATTGCTTTGTATGTTACCTGCATAAACTGAAATTAAAAGCTAAATAAACAAATAAATGACTAGAATTAAAATGAACTAAAATCAAATTTCAGTTTTGTGGCTTTTTTGTCCTTATCTATTAGCTTTGAAACCATCTTCATGATAGTGTGTTTTTAAAAGTTGACCAAATTATAGGTGCACTCAGTAATTTTTTTTAAGTATGCCAAAGTGGCTTGCATTGGTTTACACTGACACCTAGTGACTTGGATGCTGCATCATTCAAACACAGTAGTTTTCACTTACTAATGCCATTGTAGAAATTCACTATGCACAGTAAACCAGGATTAATTTAATCCATGAGTGAAAGTCACCAATATCAGGACAGTTACTGAGATTAAGCGAGTAGTATTCAGCTGGTCATGTGATGCTAACATGGATGCCCCCATGAGGTGCTCCCTGCTCCATATATAATAAAAGAGCTTTTATAAGGTTACTGATATGACTGAACTCTTCATCTCACATGAGTGGTCATGATTTGATACATACATTTCAAAATTACTATTCATTTCTTTAGAAGTAAAACTTTTTAAATGAGGAAAAAAATAAAATAAATATTAAGTGAACCTTTAACTTCTAGCAGTCTAGCAGATATACACATTTAAAATGTACAGTATTTCTCTTCAAGGAAAACCGAACAAAAATATTGATGACTTATCCTGTATTCATAGGCATGTCCAAAAGTTCCTCATTTCCCTCAGCTGTTTGGTTCCAGAAGTAAAAACATGCATTTTCTCCATAGGCAAACTGATTTTTAACATTAACTTATAAACCTTTTAAGATACCCTACAATGGGCTCTGAGACTGTTAATTGATGGCAGGGTCAGTACTAAGATAAAATCTTTTGGGAGGTATTTTGATCTTTAGGGTGGGCAAGAGGCTGTCTCTTCATTGGACTGGGAGGGGGGAGTCAAACATTTTGGGATAGTTTTATTCATTCTTAATAAATTGTGTTCATTAGTAGAATTTGTGGTGACGAACTACACTATCCATGATCCTGAAGAGAAAGATCCACCAATCAGAGAATCTTGGCCAACAAATGACCCCAGCAGCGACCGCACATACCCATGATGCACTGTGAATGATGCAATTGAGTCTGTCTCCCTATACTCTCAAACTACTTAAAATATTTTGTTTCTACTGTATACTTCTAATCAACAACTTAAAATCAATAGTTATATTTTTCTATTGTTTTAATTCAGGTGTGCCATTTGCAATGCTTGTAGTTCATTATCTCATGAAAGATGATAAGTACAAATATATTTTGATTCAAATCAAAGTTTGTAATAGTGTGATTCACCCCGGAGCTGGTTGGTTTGGTTCATGGTTTAGAAATCTTTTATGAAGAATTTTATAAAATTCCTGTGAAAGAAATGATTGTGAAAAAAATACTTCTAGCACCCAGATAGCTGAACAAGTGGGTGTCACTGTTGCGTGCTATAGCAAGTAGCAAATTTCATGGCTGTGACGTAAAATAAAGGATATTGGCTATTTATGTATTTATTTTTTAAAAATGGACAAGCCCATCAATTTGTCCTGGCTCAACCTCCTTTTTCAATAAGAAATCAATCAAAACAGGAAGGACAATGCACATCAAGCCATTTCATAGGGTCTTCACTAAAACGTAAATAAACAAATCAGTGCATTAAAATGATGCTTCCTAACCTATTTTTGTATGACTTCCCAAAGACAGTGCTGCCTGATCAAGATGGCAGGTGACAGCATGCTAAAATCCAGTTTACACCTGTGCTCCGCCTGTTAAATCATGCTGGGCCGTTGATAATGTAAGCTCAAAGAAACTTTTAAGACAGGAGTTTTGACATTTCAATGTTTCCTTTACACATTCACACACATACATGCAAATACACACATACACTCAAGGTTGCTTCCTCTGCAGGTTACCGTCAAAGCAATCTCCTCCTTTGCCATTTAGTAGCAGGTGGCCGTACTCTGGTCCACAGGGACACTCATTGTTTTCGCAAAGAGCAATGGCACAATAGGTGTGACAGGCTTCCACTGTCTGACTATCTCTGTCTTCTCCCAGTGCAAAGACTGCTAAGAGATTTTTCTTATCAGGTTCTGATCTCACCATGGAACAAAAACCCTTAAAGGTCAAATGCTGGCATATTTGTGGCACAATGTGTTTGCCTTCTTCTCTTTGTGATTTCCCGATTTCCTTTTTTTCATCAATTGATCATAAAGTTGTCCTTCCAAAGGACATGCTCACTACAGGCCCTCCGGATCTCCAGTGACTTTTGAAACAGCCTTTGTCTTCTTGATTTTTTTAATTATTTTTTTATCATGCCATGCTGCAAATGAGCGTCCTGGTTACTTTCGTAACCTCTGTTCCCTGATGGAGGGAACGAGACGTTGTGTCGATGTAGTGACACTAGGGGTCACTCTTGGGAGCCCCAAACACCTCTGCTTTTTTTAAAAAAGGCCAATAAGAATTGGTGAGTGGAATTTGCATGCCACTCCCCCAGACATACGGGTATAAAAGGAGCTGGTATGCAACCACTCATTCAGGTTTTGTGCTGAGGAGCCGAGACCAGGTTCCGGCCATTTCAGCGGGTAGTTCAGCGCTGTGGCAAGAATCCATCAGGGAACCCTATCTGTCACTCACCCGACGTTGTGTCAATGCAGTGACACTAGGAGTTCCTATACAAAACGGCAAAACTATCTGAACTGTGTTACATGAACTGGTGGTGTGTGACGGGCAGACCGCTGTGTGCCTCGTAGCCATCACACCAGGCCATCACGTAACCTCCCCCAATGCTCTTATGAGTGTCGAATGGTCCATCAGGAACAAGTCGACTGCCCAACTATAGGGACAGGCTAGTCCAGCTGAGGCCTCTTTTCCCTCTCTTTTCTCCCCAAAAAGAGTGGAATTTGTTAACTGACTGGGAGCCATAAGTGTCTGCGTCGGGGGGTGTCCCTCCCAAGGGGAAGACACCGCGGAGACCACACCCCGCCCAAAAAGGGGGGGGGGTATTTTGAGTGGAATAAGTCACATGGTCTTACCGAGTCTTGTCGGAAGTATGTCATATGGACAGGTCCCATGGTAGGTCCTACCTGAAGGGGGAGGAGTTTCTACAGAGCATGGCGACCGGGGGCAGAGGGGCCTCTGCCCAAGGAAGACGCAGTTTGCCGACAGAGAAACGATTTTGCGGAAAATATCACATGGGGTCGCCTTCGGGGAACCAGCACATGTGGAGCACCTACCTCAGTACAGGGGCTCATTAGCATACGTACTGGGCCGGTCAGCGAGTTTCTCCGCAAACTCAACTGCAAGAGGGCTAAGGAGGAAAGTCATCCAGGGATCACAGTCTGTGAACACGACTGGGAGTCAAGAGCACATGTCTTCACCTCAAGGGTGGGGAAAGGCGCTATGTGTAAGCGGTACACCCAGCCAGCTGTCCCGGAACTTACCTGCTCGTGCCTGCCAATACACGGGACGAGACTGGCTCAACCCGGAGATTGTAGAACCTCGCAAAGGTGTTGGGTGTTGACCAGCCCGTTGCTCTGCAGATGTCTGCCAAAGAGGCACTACTGGCCAGGGCCCAGGAGGCCGCCACACTCCTGGTAGAGTGGGCTCGTAACCCCGCAGGGGGTGGCACTTCCTGAACCTGATATGCCATCGCGATGGCGTCAATGACCCAGTGGGCAATCCTCTGTTTGGAGACAGCGCTTCCTTTCCGCTGTCCACCAAAGCAAACAAAGAGCTGCTCAGAGCTTCTAAGGCTCTGTGTGCAATCCAAATAGATGTGTAAAGCTCGCATTGGACACAGCAACGCCAAGGCTAGGTCTGCCTCCTCCTGGAGCAGCGCTTGCAGGTTCACCACCTGATCCCTAAAAGGGGTTGTGGGAACCTTGGGCACATAACCCAGTCGGGGTCTCAGGATCACATGAGAGTAACCCGGACCGAACTCCAGGCACGATTTGCTGACAGAGAACGCCTGCAGGTCCCTTACCCTTTTGAAGGAAGTGAGCGCAGTCAGGAGGGCAGTCTTCAAAGAGAGTGCCTTAAGCTCAGCTGACTCCAAGGGCTCAAAGGGAGTTCCCTGTAGACCCCAAAGGACTACAGAGAGGTCCCACGAGGGGACGAGGCACGGTCTGGAGGGATTCAACCTCCTAGCGCCTCTAAGGAACCTGATGATCAAGTCGTGCTTCCCCAAGTAATTATCATCTACTGCATCATGATGAGCCGAAATAGTGGCTACATACACCTTCAAGGTGGAGGGGGACAGCCGCCCCTCCAGCCTCTCCTGCAGGAAGGAAAGCACCGATCCGACTGCACATCTCTGAGGGTCTTCGCGTCGGGAAGAACACCACTTAGTGAAAAGATGCCACTTCAAGGCATACAGGTGCCTCGTAGAGGGAGCCCTAACCTGAGTGATCGTGTCTACCACCGCGGGTGGTAGGCCACTTAGGTCTTCCTCATGTCCAGGGGCCAGACATGGAGATTCCAGAGGTGTGGTCGCAGGTGCCAGGTGGTGCCCCATCCCTGAGAAAGAAGGTCCTTCCTC
Organism: Myxocyprinus asiaticus; assembly: GCF_019703515.2. NCBI lineage: Eukaryota > Metazoa > Chordata > Actinopteri > Cypriniformes > Catostomidae > Myxocyprinus > Myxocyprinus asiaticus. Next base: position 11,510,303 of record NC_059380.1, read on the forward strand.
AGGGGAATTCATCGGGGTGGGGGGGCTGTCGCGAGGAGCGTAAGATCCGAGAACCACGCCTGGGTGGGCCAGTAGGTTGCTACTAGGACGACCTGCTCTTCTTATGAAAGCAAGCCGCGACCGCAACATTGCCATGGTCATGTTCTCACAATGACGACATGACCCATCCACGAACGATATCTCAGCATGGGCAGCGCCCAGACACGTAAGACAGTGATCGTGGCCATCAGAAGCAGAGAGATAACGACCACAACCATGAATAACACGCAAACGGAAAGGCATCTTTAAAAAGACGTTCTGTGTGTGTGTGCTGCTCTTTTTGTGAATGAAAATATACTCTTTTAGAATACTCTCTTATTTTTGCTCTGCCGAAGCGCCCAGGGGCGTTCTCTGCACTCCATGGGTGCAGAGGGGGAGAAGCCGCTGAAATGCGCCATAAATCCAGCAGTTTTGAGGTGCTTCTTTGGAGGGAATTGATTCAGTGCATTGAATACAACCGCTCGGCTCCGAAGAGAAAATCTGAATGAGTGGTTGCATACCAGCTCCTTTTATACCCGTATGTCCAGGGGTAGTGGCATGCAAATTCCACTCGCCAATTCTCATTGGCCTTTTTTCAAAAAAGCAGAGGTGTTTGGGGCTCCCAAGAGTGACCCCTTGTGTCACTACACTGACACAACGTCGAGTGAGTGATAGATAGGGAACTAGAGATCACTTGGCAATATAGTAGTGCTTCATTATTAGCAGATCAACTCCTTTCAATCAATTGTCATTATGTTGGCTTTGTACAGTTTTAAAAAAAGTCAAATTAAACTACTGGCGTGTGAAAAAGTCTTGTTGACTTTACACAGATGCAAAACAAATATTAAAGGTCATACTACAATGTAAATAAAGCAAAATGTGGGGCTCAAAATTATTTGAATAATTTCTTACCACATATTCTGTTCTGGAATTTCTGTTTTGGGATTGACAATCAACATGTGTGGCTCTTGAATTGTCCTGTACACAACAGTTTACATTGAGCAGCTCAAATACCGTGTATATGAATGAATAACCAAAGTCAAGCCCTTTCGTCTCTGTCAGTTACTGGAACCCCACATGAAAAAACGAAACACACATAAGTCTAACTAGTTGTGCAGTACGGTTCCATTCAAACAGCACAGGTTAACCAAACTCACTCTGACAATTCAATTGAGAGTCAAGTTATTTATCATCACCTTTTTCTGCTTAATCTAAAAGTTCCCCAAAATGGTCAAAGCCAGTGATACACACATTTTGATGTATTGTGTATAGCAGCAAACCACATTCACATTTACATGTTTCCCAACATGGCTGCTACCTAACCTCTCACACTATCTCGTCAACTCTACAGCCCTTAGGCAGGTCCTCTACACTCCCTGTTTAAAAAGATAAACATTTGTAGAAAAAAAAAAAGTTTTAAGAAGAATGTATATGACCTCTCTGTCAGTCTCTGTGTAACTTTTCTGTGTATTCAGCCATTGCAGAGCTGGAAAATCCATTAGACATGTTTGCTGTGCTGGTAACGCTGCCGAGAGAGCTAAGCAAAATCCATTTTCTGGGAGACTGAAAAATGCTAAGGTTGTCAAGCTTGAAAAGAGTGACATAATACTTGACACACTTAATGGCTTACACAACCACAGTCGACCCCTTCCTATTTCCCACTAATTCACTTGCAGATGCGGCATTACATTGGAAAGCCAATGATTTAAGTGGATAATTTTGATGTGAATATTTTAAGCCACCATGTGACCTTATTACAAAATAAGACTTATTTACAATGGCAGCCTGGCAAGTGGAAAGGGCCAACTCTTTTGACATTATACCATATCGACTTATATATCCAGATCTTATTGAAATTAATTATTTTTCAGTCATCTTCAAGCTTTCATCTAAGCCCATAAATAGACTGCTAACATTCAGCTCATTTAAACAGCCTGGAAGCAGCCCACATTAATATGTGTGATAAATCTATCCCTGGCCATCCAATGAGAACGCAAGCTAGACACGCTTTTATTTGCCTATTAAATCTATGCTGTTACAGATGGGTGTTACATACAGTGTCCACTGTCAGAATAAGATAAAGTGACATTTTGTTATTTGTGTATAGGTGTGAGATCCTCTCTTCCCTATATATTAACTTATTATATTCCACTTGAACATGTGTTGAAGATGGACTAAGGTATACTAATGTGATAGGTGATACCACTTATTTCCGATCAAGTATTATCAAGGTCAGTATTGCAGCTAACAATATCAAAACTGATACTTCTATAAAATGGAATTATTTTTGAGGACAAATGGGCTATTGTAGCCAATGAAAATTCTATTGTTGTTTACTAAATCTCATGTCATTCCAAATCTGTTTGATTTTTTTTTTCATGGGACACAAAAGGAGATGTTAGGTGGAATGTCAGGACTGACATTTAACATTTAATTGACCTAAACTGCAAATTATCAGATCTCTGTTTTATTGTTTATTAACAACTACAGATTGATTGGTTTTTTCAAAAGCCTTTTGCATGGTGGCCTTGGAGATAAGAACCCAAAATAGGAGATTCTCAGAGATGAAATGTTAAGTGGGAGATAGGATAATGTTAAGCAGAAGACATAGTATAGTGTATATTAACACAATGGTCACTGCAAATCACAGATGAATGAAAAAATCTTGAGGAATAAAACAAATATTTTTCTCTGGATACAACAACGGAACCTACAGTATCATCTAAAAAAGCTCAAAATTATAAAGCATAAGTAGTCATTTAGCAAATACATGTATCCAAAGTGACTTACAGTAAAATTTTTACAGGAACAATCCTCCTGTAATTAGGTTAGTGATTATATTAGATGCATTCCTGTGCTCAATAACAGCTAGATGGAAAACAGTGGAATGGAACAGAATGTCACTTGTAAAAGTTGGACACAACATCTTAAGAAATACAACACTCTTGGCGGGACGCTCAAAAAACAGATGCACCACAATGGCCGAAATCTTCTGTCTGCATGTGGATGGTTGTAGTGGCAGTGCTTTAAAGGAAACAATTCAAATACTCAAGGTTTTACCATGCTAACTGTCTTACAGCTATAGCACAGTATGCTGCCAGCAAGCTTGTTAAAGAAAGCACCACTACAACAAATATCAAAACTTTAACAAGAAAAAATCTAGATAAACTTATCAACCTCACTTATCAACTAATCATTTGTTGGATAACTTGTCAACCATCTTGACCCATCCCTTATTCAGTCATATTTAATATATTCCTAACTTAAAATAAAATAAAACCAGATGATTTAGATGTTGTCACATGAGGCACATTTTTAGGTTACCTAATAAAACATTTGACACACCTTAGGTTGTGTTGTTCAAGAGCACACTGATAACAGCTCATGAATTGCCCTGCTACGAGATTAGCACCTACAACCTACTAATTACCAGCCAAGATTTTTAACCATTATGCAACAACAATAAAGAAATTTCAGGAAACCGAATCAATAAACATTGCTACTGACTTTCACGTATAGGTTTGTAAAAGTATATGAAATTTAGAGTGAGTTTGCCTACTCACGTCTGGGGCTGAGCGGCGAGGTTTACTCACACAGGAGACTAAAACAGTGTCAGAAATTCTGAGACAGAGAGAGTGGTCGATATCTTGTCTCCCTAATGCTGCTGGAATGCACCTCATAGTTGACAAGTGAGACTGCAGGCAAAAGAGGCTGTCAAAACCTCTGCAAAAACCCATCGTCAAAACAGACCCCGAACAGCGTCGAACGGCGAGATATAAATCCCACTGAATGTCAGCGCATGACTACCTTTTGTCAGGGCTCCCAATCTCTTTCCTTAACACCCAAAAACCTGCTTTACTCTCAGCAAAAAGGCCAAAAAAAGCAAATGCCTAGTATGTGTATATGCATTTCATGTTTCTCTGGTGCTGTGAGAGGTATCCAGCTGAGCTTTAACTACAGCAGTCTGTCTGCCTAAACTCCTCTGGGCTGTTTCTCTCCTAGTCAGGAAACAGCTCAGAGATAACATGAGACAGTTGACTATCTGTTGCCTCAGATTAGGATGGAGAAAGGCAAAATAAAGCCACAGTGAACTTGGAATGTCTTTCTCAAATCTGACAGTAGGATAGTTTATACAAGGATGAAAGACGGCATACACCCACACATACAAACATCTGTCACTTGGTTGAAGATATGGTCAGATGGTAAAGAAGGGGGGGTACCAGAGCCACCCCACATGAGACTGTACGTCATAAGCGGGTATACTTCTGTCACCAGGGTTGGGAGGGTTACTTTTGAAATGTATTGCACTACAGATTACAGAATACATGCTGTAAAAATTAATTTGTAATGTATTTTGTTAGATTACTCAAGGTCAGTAACGTATTCTAAATACTTTGGATTACTTCTTCAGCACTGGTAGATTTTTTTCACTTGTTTTGACAATAAAAAACTGTGCCAGTACAGTAAGACAAAATACACATGTTAAAAATACATTCTCTGAAAAACCTAAATATCTTATGCAGTGTTGTTTCTAAAACAAGATAAATCAAACTGATCTTGTTTTAAGGATTTTTAGATATTTTTGCAGGAAAACAATATAAAAATGATCAAGAATACGATTTTTGCCCTAATATCAAAGGTCTTACTAAAAAAAAAAGAAATTATGATCCAATGTGAATTTTCTTGATAAAAAAATATGATCGTGCCTGGTAACATGTGCATGTAAAATGGCTAGAAATAGCATTTTAGCTTAGCATAATGCTGACAATTTACCCAAGGTTTATTTCTATTTCTTCTGCTCCACACTTACTTCAAACTTACTTGTCTGTCTGCTCATATGAATGTAACACATCATAAGAAAGTGTTTCACCGCTGTTCAAATGCACTTTGTATCACATCATTTATATGTATAACTGTTTTCCATCTGAAAGGACTAAATATTAAATGAAACAAATGACAATAAAATGCAAAGTAATCTCTTCAGTAATCAAAATACTTTTTGAATGTAACTGCATTCTAATTACCAATGATTTAAATTGTAACTGTAGTGGAATACAGTTACTTATATTTTGTATTTTAAATACGTAATCCCGTTACATGTATTCCGTTACTCCCCAACCCTGTCTGTCGCTAGCCGTAAAACCTCCTCCTGTGAGACTCCGTAAGCACTGCTAGCTTGTAAGCTAAGAACGGTGTTTCCTTTAGCGACATGTCAGCAGGCAGAAAAGAGACCAGACTCAGTCAGAGTGACAAACTATTATAAGGACGAGGAAGTCTGGTTAGGTTACCAAACACAGACGGTAAGAAAGGCGCTAAAAGCTAAGACATCACTTACCTGTGGTTGACAGCAGTTAGTTGCCACATAAAAATCATTTCCTGGAGGTATAGGAGATACACATCCTTGTTATTGACTTTTTTCCTCTGCAATCGGTAAGATGGTCCAAACTATATAATCCCCATATGAGCAGGATTTCATTCTGTATTACAACAAGCAGCAGTGGATTTGTGAAAATAATCAAGTGTATTACAGTCATTGTTGTCTCGACTAATTCCACAGTACTGCGCAAGGTCTCATTGATATTCATGTGTTATTTATGCAGAGGGCAGCCATAGCTGCATAGCCATGGGCATAAAGTGTGGAATCAAACAGATCTGCGAGTGTTTATTCAAGAGCTTTGAGTGAATGCGTGTGGGATTGCGCTGAGCTTTGTGGCATACAAAGCAAATGTCTGTTAAATACAGTACAGAGCCCAGCAATAAGGATGGCCCACGTTTCGGGCCAGTTGATGGAACCGTCACTTGCTCTATTGGGCAACTGTTTTGTTGTTAATACATCTTGATGCAGCACGCAAAATAATACTTCAGCAACATTTTCATCAAACTTAATGGGATAGTTCACCCAAAAATGAAAATGATCTCATAATATACTCACCTTCATGCCATACCAGATGTGTATGACATTCTTTATTCAGCAGAACACAAACAAAGATTTTTAGAAAAACTATCTAAATTAATATATTTAATATATATTATTTATTTTTAAATTAGGCCTATTTTGATTATTATATATTAAATTATTGTGAAATTGTGATTGATTAGATTCATTAATCAGCATATAATGCAAATAATGTAATAAAACAAATCAATTGACAGCCCTAAAATATACAGTATATATTGGTGCTAAAAATATCAAAATAACTAGTTATCATATTATCAACAAATAAAAAAATAAACAAACAAACAAACTCTTAATGCTGAGCCCTAACATACAGTAAGTTTTTCCTACTGCACATGCAAACAACATGAAGTTGTAACCACAGTGATGGCCAGTAGATTTGCTTGTTTTTAAATCAAGTAGCTTTCAGTAGCGAAGCAATTTTTTTTTAGTAGGTTGCGGCGTAGTGTTGACAAAAGCAACACTGCTACATCATGCCTTGTACTCTGTGTTTACTACTATCACCAGTTTTGATTCAGAACTAAAGATGTCAGATTCTCAAATAAATCTCTCATTTAAGTCAGTTCTTTACAATGAATTGGTCAGACATGATAGCAAAGCGGTCTGAATCGGTTCGCATATCGCGATTCTATCTGAATGACTCATGTGCGCACTGCTGAATCGTTTGGAGCAATAACTAAATACTATATAACAATGAAAATAAAGATAACGCTGGTTGCAGTGGATATTTATCTACAATCAATAGAAAACCAAACATGCAAATGCATCTTATCATCTGCCAGTGATGAAGAAGGTCTTTATCAAGTTCAACATTGTGCAGCTTGTGAACAACTACTGCAGGTAAATATGCAGGTAAAGACATTTTCCAACACAAAGAATATCAAAACACTTTGTAGCAGTAGCCTACTCGAAAAAGTATGGTACTAAAAGTACCATGGCATTACCATGTATTTTTTTTTTTATTATTTATTTTTTATTTTTTTGCAAATGTACCATTACATGAAAGCACCCTGTAAATACAATTGTATATATGTTAGGAACTCAAGCCACACAAGTTGTAGTTAGTTGAAACCAGGTGCAAGAGCGTTTACTGAGACTCACAGGATTTACAGAATATGCATGGTGAGATCAAACACAGTTGAAATAACACAGTGAGTAAACAGGTAATTTATGGTAAGTAGGTTTCACAGGCAGATGAAGGAAACACAAGATGAGTTTCCAGGTAAACTGTCCACAGAACTAAAGAGGAGGGATCAGACAGAGAATCAAGATTTCCAATAAAAAATTGATAACAAGAATCTACAGGATAAGCACAATACAAGGTAAGAAAACGCAGTGCAGTCAAACTATAGTCCATTGTGAGACTTGATGGTGAACTGGAGTGAAGGTGAGTTATTTAAGCAGTCCTTGATGAGTGAGCGGATTGAGTGCAGGTGTGGTGAATTAGAAGTCAGGAGAAGAGGAGGGGAACACTGAGGGAGGTGGAGAGACTGAGGGAGGCGTGACAGTACCCCCCCCCCCCCATGGGCCACTTCCAGCGTGGTACTGTGATAGGATGCCACCTGTGCAACAAGTCCAGTTGTGAAATTTCCTCGCTACTAAATATTCCACAGTCAACTGTCAGTGGTATTATAACAAAGTGGAAGCGATTGGGAATGACAGCAACTCAGCCACGAAGTGGTAGGCCACGTAAAATGACAGAGCGGGGTCAGCGGATGCTGAGGCGCATAGTGTGCTGAGGTCGCCAACTTTCTGCAGAGTCAATCACTACAGACCTCCAAAGTTCATGTGGCCTTCAGATTAGCTCAAGAACAGTGCGTAGAGAGCTTCATGGAATGGGTTTCCATGGCCGAGCAGCTGCATCCAAGCCATACATCACCAAGTGCAATGCAAAGCGTCGGATGCAGTGGTGTAAAGCACGCCGCCACTGGACTCTAGAGCAGTGGAGACGCGTTCTCTGGAGTGACGAATCATGCTTCTCCATCTGGCAATCTGATGGACGAGTCTGGGTTTGGCGGTTGCCAGGAGAACGGTACTTGTCTGACTGCATTGTGCCAACTGTGAAGCTTGGTGGAGGGGGGATTATGGTGTGGGGTTGTTTTTCAGGAGCTGGGCTTGGCCCCTTAGTTCCAGTGAAAGGAACTCTGAATGCTTCCGCATACCAAGAGATTTTGGACAATTCCATGCTCCCAACTTTGTGGGAACAGTTTGGGGATGGCCCCTTCCTGTTCCAACATGACTGCGCACCAGTGCACAAAGCAAGGTCCATAAAGACATGGATGAGCGAGTTTGGTGTGGAAGAACTTGACTGGCCTGCACAGAGTCCTGACCTCAACCCGATAGAGCACCTTTGGGATGAATTAGAGCGAAGACTGCGAGCCAGGCCTTCTCGTCCAACATCAGTGTCTGACCTCACAAATGCGCTTCTGGAAGAATGGTCAAAAATTCCCATAAACACACTCCTAAACCTTGTGGAAAGCCTTCCCAGAAGAGTTGAAGCTGTTATAGCTGCAAAGGGTGGGCCGACGTCATATTAAACCCTATGGATTAAGAATGGGATGTCATTTAAGTTCATATGCGTCTAAAGGCAGATGAGCGAATACTTTTGGCAATATAGTGTATGTTCAAAGTTTGGTGACTAGCTCAAAAGGGATGTGCTGCAGAGCCCCCCCAACATGTCAATCTTCTAGGTGGCGCTACAGAGCCCCCCTGCATGCCCCCCTGCAACTTTGCCCAGCCCTAATGGCTGATGACTCTGATGTGTGTGAAAACTTTCAAAAGTTTTCACGTATGTTAAGTACCCCAAAAGTACCGAATTCCTTGAAAAGAAGAAGAAGAAGAATCCTTATAAGAACAATTGTGCCTCCGCACTATCAGTGCTTGGGCCCTAATAAAAAATAATAATCCTTAGAAAAACAATAGGGCCTCTGCACTTTCAGTGCTTGGGCCCTAAATAATAATAATAAAAATAATAATCCTTAGAAGAATAATAGGGCCTTCACACTTTCAGTGCTTGGGCCCTAATAATCCTTAGAAGAACAATATGGCATCCGCACTTTCAGTGCTTGGGCCCTAATCATTCTTAGAAGAACAATTGGGTCTCCACACTTTCAGTGCGTGGGCCCTAATAATCTTTAGAAGAACAATAGGGTCGCTGCACTTTCAGTGCTTGTGCCCTAAAAGTAAAATGTAAAAATAGAGATTTTGCATGGGATTTTATGGGAAACATGATACATTTGAATTTACAGGTTGTTTTTTTTTTTTTTTTTAAACATGCACATGGTGGAAGGTGGGCTTACTGTCCAAGACTTAAAACCCCTGGTCTAGATGTATTATACAATCAATGAGTGTGTATGGGAATATGAATGACCATATTTTCCCATTAAATCTGAATGATGGCCCCCAAAGCACTATGAATGACAGCTTCCATATGGGAGTTGCCATCATGAATTACAGTGATTATCTGCACCTGGTAAAAGCAGGACAAAAATAGAATAAAAATAAAAGTAATAAAAACGGCTTTGAAACCGGAGACAGAGCTCACATTAATGAAAGGGAACATTCTCGGGCAGACTCACTGCTTTTTTTCCGGCCATCGAGAATTTTCCACTAATGCATACAAATGTCAGCGTTCTTTTTGTCTCATGCGCTCTCTATCTTCAGCATAACATTTAAAAAAAATTAACAATATGACCTTAATATGAAAAAGAGAAATACTGGGCTAAGGGCTATGGTGATGCTGTCTCTGTTTGCTTTCAGGTCACTTGCGAAGGAACGAGATACAACCTATGTAATCTACCGACAAATACTATTTCTCTGCAACATCAGCATCAGCTCATAGGTCAGAGTTATTAATGTGAGAACTGTGGCAGCCTGCACAAGTTTGTCAGACATTTCATAAAGGGTGACAGGGATGGGGAAAAGAGATGATGAGGGTGACATGAAAGAATGAGATAAAATAGAATGAAAAGTCAGAAATAGCTGCGAAATTAATAATGCGAAAGGGAATAAAACAGAATGAGAAACGGACTGGAGATGTAAAGAAAGACATGACAAGAAGGGTGAATATTGAATGGTGAATAGAAAAAAAGAGGCAACGCAGAAATAAAATCAAAGCTAGGTATAAAAGAAATCTGCACTTTGTGAGTCAAGGGAATGGACTGACCTTAAGTGAGTCTCCACTCAAACAACCAACTAACACAATGTTACATCAGCCCTAAATGGTGACCCCACTTTGCAATATTTCAATAAAAAAGAACAGATGGTCACACTCTGAGCATCATTCGATTAAATATTACCAAAAAATACTTTTCTCAAAGTCAGAAAACAGCTCTAGTCCTTATTTATTATAATAAACAACTAATTTATGTTGTCTGGAACTCATTAGCTAAAAACTTGCTGTAAATTGCATGCATGATAAAGTCCAGAATATAATTTATAATTCATCTCTAAAACACAAGGATGTGACCAAATGTTCAAGATTGGGGGGCTAAATCTAAAAGTTGACAAAAAACTGCCACAACTCTAAGTCAAGATGGTGCCGTGGATGGCAGCCTCGGTGTGGAGCTCTCCACTTCTTTTTTTGTTTTTGTTTGTTTGTCCTGTGTTAAGTAACTTTTTCCAATCAGTTTTACCAGGGACGAGCTGCTGAACATTCGGCAGCACATACCAGACAATCTTTTTCTGGTTTTGGACTATTCAGACGTTTTGCTGGACATTTTAGTCTGAGGCGCAGCTGTGTTGTTTAAGCGCGCTATGAGATGCAGGAGAGAGAAGCAAGCAGGCGCGCTGGTCATGCTCCGACAGTGCGGCTTTCGAACAGCACTGCCGAATATTCATCTAGCGAATCTCCACTCTCTTCCTAACAAAACAGACAAACTACATCTCCTCACCCATACAAACAAGGGCTTTTCAAACTCTGCTGCCTTGTGCTTCACAGAAACCTGGCTGAGTGAAGCCATTCCGGACAGCACGTTACATCTGCCGGGCTTTCAGCTCTCCAGAGCGGATCGCATCGTGGAGTTATCGGGGAAAATGAGAGGCGGTGGAACATGCTTTTACATCAATTGAAGTTGGTGTACAGATGTAACAGCGTTAAAGAAGAGGCGCTCTTTATGAACTGTAAGCCTTTCTACTCACCGCGGGAGTTTTCCTCATTTATACTGGTGTTTATATTCTTCCACACGTGTGTGTGAATGCAGCACTGCAACAGCTGGCTGATCAGATCACAGACACGGAACAACAATACCCGGACTCACTTATTATTATTCTGGGAGATTTTATTTAGGGATGGATATTTTGGTCATTTTGTCTACTCGAGTACTCGGTCTAATTACTCGTTGAGTACTTGAGGGGCAATTACATGTTCATAACTGTATACATAATAACATGTCTGACAAACATCTATGGCTGCTGCATTGCTTCTTGTTGTTCCAGTGTATCGTCTACTCATTATTATAGGCTGTTATAAAATAATATTCTACAAAATGTACAAAAGATTGCATAATCAAAATATAATGCAACATATTTTGGCATAATGTGAAGATTCGCTGCCCAACTGACAAAATGTGCACAACGCGCGTCTGTCTGTTCTTCCTTCAGGTTACCGTAGTAATCTTAGTAATGCACACCAGTTTTTTAGTGACTGTCTGAACTGTCTATTTTCAAATAACAGGAGACACCATAACCATTGTGTTTTAATATGCATATTAAGTTGAAGTTGAAGACGCTGCATTGTGTTCCATTTAGCTGTGCTCTGTCTAGCTGTTTAAAACACTTGCCTGCTGTACACTGCCACACGCGCCTGGTGTGTCTGTGTAAGTGTGTGTATGTGTCCCCCCCCCCCCCAAATGTTCGCTCTAGTGAGGAAAGCTGTGATGCTCTGTATTGTTGTTGCTTTGATTCATAAAGTGTTCCATTCAACTTGGAGAGTCTGAATTTCCACCTTTCAACTGGGGAAAGTGCAACGGAAAGACACTTTATATCAGACATCTAACTTGGAAACTTGTGCGGAAATCTTCATTCATTTTGTCGAGATACAGGTGTGTTACGTCACAGAGGGCAGGGAGGTTTACAGTCAGTGACAAACATTCACTTTTATTAAATAATATCCATTAATGAATCAAAGTTATTACATTAAATGATAATAAAATGTGTTTAGCAAACTTTTTGCAGAGACAGGCGTTCAAAACATAGTTAATTACTCTCTCTTTGTTTTGATTATCATAACGATAGCATTGCAGCATTGTATCAGTTTGTTTGCTATGAGAAGTCTCTGATAATCAATATACCCCTCAAAATCACAACGTAATCAATCTCAAAATTAAAAATAAGCTCCCTCTTTGACACGGTTGTGTTTAGTTATCAGGCAATTGTCACTGGATTCGAATGAATTGAAAAGTCACATCATGCGTGATCACTATCGATCATCGTTTTCATGATCGATCATTGCTACCACGTCCGCATACCTGAGTACTCAAGCCCATCCCTAATTTTAATAAAACTAACCTCACCTGTGAACTGCTGTGAACTACATGCCCCCCCCAGATTCAGAATTGCTACACAACATTAAAGGATGCATATCGCTCTGTCCCTAGAGCAGCTTTGGGACTCTCTGATCACTGTCTGGTTCATCTTCTTCCAACCTACAGACAGAAATTAAAATCTGCTAAGCCTGTAGTAAGGACTGTAAAGAGATGGACCAACGAAGCAGAGCTGGAACTACAAGCCTGCTTTGACTGCACAGATTGGAGTGTATTTGAGGCTGCAGACACCAATCTGGGCGAGCTCACAGATACTGTGACATCATATATCAGTGTCTGTGAGGATATGCGCATTCCTACTAGGACTTATTTAACATACAACAATGACAAACCATGGTTTACAACAAAACTCAGGCAGCTTTGTCAGGCTAAAGAGGATGCTTACAGAAGTGGGGATAAAATCTTGTACAATCAGGCCAGGAACACACTGAATAAGGAAATCAGAGTGGCTAAAAGAAGCTACTCTGATAAGCTGAAAAATAAGTTTTTAGCTAATGAAGCTGCATCAGTGTGGAGAGGCCTAAAAGACTTTTCTAACTTCAAGACACTATCCATCAACACTGTAGGGAACCAACAACTGGCTGATGACTTGAATGTGCTTTACTGTAGATTTGAAAGGCCCAGTCTCACACCCCACACACGCTCTGACCTTCACTTCACACAAACATCAACACCTCCAGCAACCCCCCTCCTCCCCCCTCCTGCTACTCAATCTGCACTTAAGATCTGTGAAGAGGAAGTGTGCTGTATCTTCCAAAAACAAAAGACAAGGAAAGCAAAGGGCCCAGATGGTGTTTCACCCATTTGTCTAAAATCCTGTGCTGACCAGCTGGCCCCTATCTTCACACAGATCTTCAATAGATCACTAGGGTGGTGTGAAGTTCCCTGCTGCTTCAAACGCGCCACCATCATTCCTGTCCAAAAGAAACCCAAATCACAGGACTTAATGACTACAGACCCGTCACTTCGACGTCTGTGGTCATGAAGTCATTTGAAAGACTGCACTGGACCCTTTCAAGATCCCCTTCAATTTGCCTATCAAGCAAACAGGTCTGTGGATTATGCAGTCAACATGGGATTGCATCATATCCTGCAACATCTGGATAGACCAGGGACATAATCAAGGATCCTTTTTGTGGACTTCAGTTCGGCTTTCAACACTATCATCCCAGCTATTCTCCAGACTAAATTACACCAACTCTCTGTTCCCACATCTATCTGTCAGTGGATCAAGCTTTCTGACGGACAGGCAGCAGCTAATGAGACAGGGAAAATTCACTTCCATCACATGTATGATCAGCACTGGTGCCCCCCAGGGATGTGTGCTCTCCCCACTACTCTTCTCCCTGTATACCAATGACTACACCACCAAGGATCCCTCTGTCAAGCTCCTGAGGTTTGCAGATGACACTACTGTCATCAACCTCATACAAGATGACGCTGAGTCTGTATACAGAAGGGAGGTTGAATAGCTAGCTTACTCGTGCAGTCAAAACAACCTGGAGCTGAACACGCTCAAAACGGTGGAGATGATTGTGGACCTTAGGAGGAACACCCCAACAGTGACCCCACTCTCCATTCTAAACAGCACTGTGGCAGCAGTGGAGTCATTCAGGTTTCAGGGCACTACCATCTCACAGGACCTGAAGTGGGAGACCCACATTGACTCCATTTTGAAAAAGGCCCAGCTGAGGTTGTACTTCCTTCCTTCCTCTGCACTTCAATAACTGACTGATTTGGTTCAGCTACAAAATCGGACATCAGAAGACTACAAAGGATAGTCAATGTCAATGTCAATGTCAATTTTATTTATATAGCACCATTAAACACAACCAGAGTTTACCAATGTGCTGCACAATAAAAAAAAACTACAAAAAAAAAACAGAACACTTAGACAATACAATATTATTACTAAAATACAATGCAATAAAAATTCATCGTTGATTATATGCCAAATCAATGAGATAGGTTTTTAGCTTAGATTTAAAAACAGATGGTGCATATCTAATACAGAAGAGCAGAGCATTCCACAATCTGGAATTCGGAGAATTCGGACTGCTGAGAGGATTATTGGTTGCCCCCTGCCCTCCCTCCAAGAACTGTACACTTCCAGAGTGATGAAAAGGGCTGGAAAAATCACTCTGGACCCCACTCACCCAGCCCACTACATTTTTGAACAGTTGCCTTCTGGACGGCACTACAGAGCACTGAGCACCAGAACAGTTAGGCACAGGAACAGTTTTTCCCCTCAGGCTATCCATCTCATGAACAGTTAAAACTGCCCCATTGAGCAACAGTTATGTGCAATTCACAGTTTAGTCTTTTTATATTTATCCAACATACCCTACCTCTTCTGCCATACATTGCCTTGCATCTGTATATTACAGATTTGTATATATATATATATATATATATATATATATACGTCTTTTATCATTGTGCTGTTGACGCCGTTAAGCAATAAGACACTCAAGTCTGTGTGTTACAGTGATTTTACCATTGGAAAGGGGGATTTAGGCATTTGGCTTTGTGCTGTGCCAAAGAACATCCCTTACCTACAGTAAAATTTCTGTAAAGCACGGCCTTTTGTGGTTTAGTGTATACAATCCCACTGAAAGTGACAGAAATACCTCAGATATTGAAATTGTGGCAGCAAAAATCCTTTCAGTGAATTCATCTAACATAGTGACCAGCTAATAATTTAAAGGGTGTTCTAGCAAAGCATTTATTGATTTATCATATCTTGTTTACAATTTACAACTACTTTAGCAGTGTTTAGATTTTTCAGAAAATTATTTGCAATTAGTTGATTCAGCTGAAGCATTGGACATTAATGGACAAAATGTTATTATATGGTTAGAAAAAAGGTAAAAAATAAAATAAGACACTACTAATAAAAAATAACCCCAATTTAAAATAAATAAATAAAAAGCCTGTTTTCCAAGATTTATGCATTTCAATTTCATAAAAATGTCCATCAAATTTAATTGTGTAATCTCTAACAAAGTTAAATTAATAACATTAAGTAAAACTTAAAATATTTATTTTTTATTATTATTAATTAATTTTCTGAAAGATGACTAAATTCAATTTGATGGAAATTTGTTCTGAAACTTAAATGTGCGCATCTTAATATATATATATATATATATATATATATATATATATATATATATATATATATATATATATATATACACACATTATTTTTTTTTTTTTGTTTTTTTTTTTTTTGAGTGTGAATATCAATACCTGCGAGCAAATACTGACCCTTAATAAAATCATTTCTGACACTTGGGAGTTGTGTCCCGCTTTGTCTTTGTGTCTATGGTGGTTAAATCCTTGATGTAACACTACTTTGAGACTAAATCCACACCTGGGAGTGTAATTGTTGTGTTCATACATCAAACTTCTTCATTTCTCCAATTGTTTTCACATCTGGAACACCAAAACATACACAGAATGTGACCTCAATATGTTACACAGCCTTAGTCAGAACAGTGCACACAGTCTGGAACACACACACACACACACACAGACGTCCCCGTGAGTGTGGTGTCTCTACGGAGCAGTTAAGTCATTAGCGCATGGCTGCACACCACTAAGCACATAAGCATATGTTCTCTTACATCCTGCTCTCTCTTCCTCATCTCATCATCACTCACACCTACAGACACCCTCTCCTCTGCTTTCTCCACCTGCTCCACAGAGATGGAGACCATCCAAATGATAAAGCTGTTAATTAGCACATGATGCAAATCATTCATCTAAAGGCAGCCTGGTGAGAGTGACAATTAATTGTCTTTCTCATTCAGACCTTTTACATGACTGGAGAGTTGTCTTTACACTCCCTCTGTAGGGTGTGCGGGGAGAGACGATTCGAGATGAGTGGGTATTACGCATCTCGCACTGTGCACACATGTGTGTTAAGCTGTTCCGCCCATGTGTCTCATGACCCAACGCTCTTCAACATCTCTTATTCATTGTATCCTGCTTCCACAATAAGTGTTTCTAAAGAAATCAAGCTCATTTTGTGATTGCTTTACACCACCCCACACTTCAGTCAAACTCTTAGCACCATTAATTTAGCCATTAGTTGCATTAATCCTATCTACCTCCATGCCAAATGTCAGCTCATTATGCTCTGTCTAAGAAAATGATTACAGCTGACATTTTAGAGGGTCTTGTTGTGTGTAATGTTAACTATGTTTCCTGTGGTCCTTCTTGTTAAGCCTCTGATTGACTTCAGCAGCTCTTCGGTTATAAAACTTCAGATTTTGGGGGGCATTATTTCATTGTACGTTGAGAGTAGGTATATGCATTTTGATTATTTTGTCTACTTGAGTACTCGACAAATAAATCAACGGAGGGACAAGTTGTACTATTTCTTTTATTATTACTCAATGTAAATATGCATCAGATGGAGATATTTTTGGCCATTGCATGGGGTCATGTTGGTTTTTCGGTGTCTCTGTGCATTAGCATTGCGTTTTAAGGCGCTGTGCAAAGTTACAAACAGTTGTTTTAAAAAACGTGTCCTAAAAAACAACACCCCTCCATTCTATTGCAATTGAGTAAACACAATTGACTCTTATCGATAACTCTCCAGAGTGCTAAGTGCTGATGCTGCTCCTGTGACTTTAAGGCAGCTGATAAATGTTGCTGTCTGAATAATCGCACTGCAATGTCCTGCTGAAAATGTGCCGCAAACAATCACAAAATTAAAAATTAGGCCCTTTTTGACACGTGTAGTGTAGTTACTGAATTTGTGATCTGTGTGAAATGTTCTGAAGTTGAAAAAATAATTAAGTCACACAATTATTGTGTTGTCATGACTGATAATTTCTGTCGCTTCTAAATACATGAGTTCTTGGATCAGTCCTGTGATGAGGTCCCAATAAGATTCTCTATGGTATTGCCTTCTCATTGGGCCCCAACAAAATTTTGTCCTGGGCCCAATACATTTTCACAAGGACCCTGGATCGGGTTCTCATGCTATCCCTAGCTGAGAGGTTTCATAGAGCTGACATGATTCAAAACAGCACATTAGAGGATCTGCTGTTTATTTTCAGTTCTGTTTTGGGTTTGCTAAGGCTTGAGAGAGTAAAACAAAGCCATTCATCATTCCTTCTGAGGTAAAGACACCTGTCGCACAGTTATCTTAAGAGTGAGGCAGAGAGCTGGAGGGGAAGAAGCAGCTCTCCATCCTCCATATCATCTATCTACCAACATACTGATGGAAAGCAATTTTTGGTGTGTGTGTGTGTGTGTGTGTGTGTGTTTGCGTGTTTATGTGCATAACCTACGGCTAGATGCTGTTGCCTGCTCGCACAGAAGTGATCTCTTTGTCTCTGTCTTCCACTCAGACACAATATCATTATTTAGTTGCTTGGCAGCAAGGTCCTTATCATCACTGCTGCAAAACATGGAGTTCTGCTCAAGAGATGGACTGCTTCAATCAACAATTATCCCATAAAGGTGAATCATTAGTGTTCTGCTTCTGTGGTAAGAATTAAATATCTCTGATCTCCTAATGAAACTTCAGCCAAACTTAAGATAGGAATGGACAAGAAAATAACAGAATGGAGCAGAACTAAACAGAACAGACAAAAAAGAAAAGCAAAAGAAAACATGGTAGACAATTATAAAACAGAATAAATAAATTAGAATAAAACCGATAATACAATAGAATAGAAAAGACTGAACCTGTTAGCACCACCAGATGCCCATATATATATTCATTATAAAAATATTTTATGCAAATAATAACTTCAATAAAACTTCAATTCTAACTTGAGATTTTGGCTGAAAACTTCAACAGAATTTGATGGAGTATAGAGAATTTGAATAAAAGTGAATGGTGACTGAGTCTTACATTCTTCGTTTGATCTCCTTTTGTTTTCCATGGAAGAAGGAAATTCATGCAAGTTTGGAACGTCATGAGGGTAAACAATAATGACAGAAGTTTCGTTGTTGTGTGAACTATCCCTTTAATAACCCTACCCTCTACCTTCTTATTATTCAGAATAAATTTTCCACATAAAAAGCACGGTTTTACGCTCATTAGGCTGATCTTTTGGGCCTTTTTGAAGTATCATTTTGCCCACACACTCTGGTCAATTATACACTCAGGTCTGGACAAACTGCTCTACTTGTGTTCATTTAACACACACAATAGCCATATTGTCAAACTTTTTTTCCACCAAATCAGCACCCAGAGGATTCATTATCTATTCTTTAACATCCTGGACATTAGGAAGATTAAACCAGGCACACCGCAAGCCTGAAAAGGGCACGACGCAGCTCATGGCCTTCATACCCATAATGCACTTTGGTCAATGGTGATTACAATGTTTACCCTATTTTGTTCTTAATTTACTTTATAATTAGGCTACTTATTTATTATTATGACTGTTTACCTGAATAATTAAAAACATTAAACAATGTTTACTTAATTTAAAAACACTAAGGCAACATGCCACTGTATTCATTTAATAGGTTAATATGTACATTAATATTTAAATTTTTAAATAAAGGAGTAAAGTATATATATATATATATATATATATATATATATATATATATATATATATATATATTCCTGGTGGAATATTGACAGTTGAGTGTTTACAACTGTGTAACATCATAATTTCTTCTAATAACGTAAGCATTTGGGAAATGAAGACACAAGTTTGTTAAGTTTAGCAAGCAGAATTTTCCCCCATTTATCCATCTGCGTATGCAGCCATGCACTTGTAATCTAGACAGGATGTGGTTTGCACCATATGCCGCTACATCCACATATGCAAGTTAAGGCTTTACTATGCTAAGCAGAATCAATATATCAACACTGTATAGAAACGCCGCTGACTTCTCCTGGCTCGGTCTCATCTGAGATGGAAAGTAGAACAGTGGAATCATGTTTTGTGGTCGATAGAGTCTACATTTCAAATAGTTTTGGAAAAAACAGCTGTTGTGTTCTCTGGGCAAAAGAGGAAATGGACCACACAAGCTGTTATCAGCGTCAGGTCCAAAAGTCAGTGTCTGTATGGGCCAGGGGTGTGTCAGTACCCATGGCATGTGTAACACGCACATCTGTGAGGGCACCATTAATGCAGACAGATATGTAAAAATTTTGGAGCAGAATATACTGCCATCCAGACGCCATCTTTTCCAGAGACGTCTTAGCATTTTACAGCAGGACATCGGCAAACCACATACTGTCCAGATTACAAGTGCATGGCTGCATAAGCAGTGGGTGCGGGTGCTAGACTGGCCTACCTGCAGTCCTGGCCTGTCTGCAACTGAGAATGTGTGGCACATTATAAAGTGAAAAACACGGTAATGAAGGCCCCAAACAATTGTGCAGCTCAAAACCTGCATAATGGATGAATGGGGGGAAATTCCACTTGCTAAACTTAACAAACTTGTGTCTTTAGTGCCTAATCACTTAAGTGTTATTTGAGGAAATGGTGATGTAACACAGTGGTAAACACTCAACTGTTCCAACTTTTTCTGAGCATGCTGCAGTCATCTGATTTTAAGTGATTGTGTATTGGAACCCTAAAATAGGATGTTAACATATAGTTGACACACATAGTTGAGGGTTGAGACATAACCTCTGGACACAACTTCAAGTTATTTGTCTAGCCTTTTTGACAATACATTGTATTGTAACTAAAATCTGAAATGTATATTTAATTAATTATTTCACATTTATTTTAATAACATTTCTATTCTTGAACTATTAAATACTAGATGAAAGCCAAAAAGATTCAAGGCAATTTCATTTGTTAGATATTTAATAGACAGTACTAAATATACTTTATAAATGTTTGAACATTTATAAGCACAAATTGCTTAAACGGAAAGTGTCCATTTTTAGTTATTAGGATTCATATAAATAATTTGATTAAACTCTAGGTAATTGTTATTCATTTAAAATGCTTAATTCATAATATGTATTATTTAAAGATTACTCAAATCAATTGAATCGTAATTTGTCATATCGTTAAAATGTTTACATCTTAAAAAATAGATTGAAATAATGTTTTGAGTAAAGACAAAATGCTAACTTTTATCTCCATTTTTTTATTCATAACAATGTGCATGTTTGTTCATATACAAGGGAGAACATGTAAACACAGGGGTGGGGACAAGCAGAAAAGGTCTTCTCATGATGAAAAAAAACCCCAAAAAACTTCCAAATAAAGTAATTTTTTTGATGTTTAGAAAATGTCTATAACAATAATTTAGTAACAACATAATAATAATAGTAAAAGACAGGCTATTAGCTATTCATTGTTTAAGTCATGTATACGAGGGACACTAATAGCACCTTTTGTAGATTGACCCACTTCCCTGATACAGTCATCTACAAGGCCCTTGGTCTAGAAAAGGCCAGAAAATGGCTATTGATTCTGATAAACAAGTTTTTACATTGTTAGATCTGGACTCCTCGATTTCATCAAGGTCAAGGAAAATGGACAATAACCCATAGACCTTCCTTTTCTTTGCCTCTGACCCTGAAGGCCAGCAGGGCAAAAAGCAAGCAGACTGGGCAACACAAGGGGGAGGTCTCAATGTATCTCAAATAAGAATCTCTGATGAGCTTGAAGAGCAACTTCAAACAGAGTGAAGGAGAAGAGAGGAGAAATGAGGAGTATCGACCACATGTTTATCAGTTTGTAGATACACCAGGGAGGAGGGCAAAGCTTCTAAAGTCAATGAAACCAGATGGTGAATGTGTGTGTGTGTGTGTGTGTGTGTGTGTGTGCACGCATGGACACTTGCCCTTTGAAATAGGATATAGTGGTCAAATATCATTTTAGCATTTCTATTTGATGCCTGCTAATTGAGAGAGGGGAATTTATGTAACCTTAAAAAGTACGAGTCAGGAAATGAGCTGGCAAATGAGGATCTCACATGAGACTACAAACAGTTGCTATGAAATTGTGCGCCTCATCTATCAAAGTTCTTGCAGAAATGGGCAATGCACAACTAAAATGAAGCATTCACCAGGGTTATTATAGTTTTGAATTTAGGTCTATTTCAATTTCTTTTCAGTTTGTTCTTTCAATTTAATTTGAAATTGTTGTTTTAGTTTATCAGTGTTTTCACGTTTCAGTTTAGTTTTAGTACAGTTTAGTACTTTTAGCAAAAGTTAACGCAGCAATTGATATCAGACAATTATTAATAACTATATAATTAATTATATATCAGTTTAATTATCAGATAATTAAACTAATATTTAAATATATTCAACACAAAAATATTTCTCCGGGCTGTCTGGTGTTATTTTAATGCGGTGATTCTCAGATTACAGGCATATTTCTGTCCCTGGGATGTATTTCTAGGAAAAACACATTTCACACAACTATTTTAAACATCCATAGTCATTTTAGACAAAGACAGATCTAGACTCTGTTTATTGTGTCTAATTATTTTAGTACATTTTATTTGTGTTTTATGGTAGAAAATGCATGTTTTGGTGTTGTCCCCAACCCTGAATTTCAAATAGAATGTCATTTTTAAATTAAAGATTTCCTACAAAATTTTTTGTGTATTTTAATTAAACATTTAAGCTAGCATATTATTTGAAAATTTTAAGTATACATCTGGATTTTGTTCTTTATTTCCTTTAATTTATACCTGTACCTTAATGTATCCGCCTGTGGCAGGGCGGAGGGTGGAGGGCGGGGCCGGGTCGTGATTCCGCACACATGTATTAATACATGTCATGAACATGTATTTTTAGTTTAGTTTTTTTTTTTCTAAAATAAAAAAAATCTATAGTTTTGTTAACAATAATAATAATGAATAGGATGTATGGTCTGTCTACATGTATTATGAATTTGGTTTTCACTATCTGTTAATATTTAATCTAAAGTCTGTTGATTATTGTAAATTAATGAGGCTTGCCATTGGCAATTCATCCAATGCTTGCAACACCATTTTTTTTTCTTTTTTTTTTTTTTCAATAAAATAATCATTACCATATGGACAGGCAAATAGAATTAATAGAGTAACAGATTAAATGTTACATAAATTATGTTGAACAGCCGTAACATGATTAATTTATGGAGAGATCCACAGTAGAACACTATGCTGCTGTGGGCCCCCTTTTCCCGTGCCCGCCCTTTGGCGGGTCATGCTCTCCTGTAGCTCCTATGTGACCCTTGCATACCCACTGCAACCATGGCAAGAGCCAGGGAGAGCATTGCAACATGAGTAATAATACCATCCATCGTAACCAAGCACATGCTTGCCTGAATAATATAAATTGGAATGCAAGCAACTGGACTCCCTTCCTAACAGAATATGCCAAAACAGGTTGGACAGCAAAAATCTTCCTTTCAGCCTCAATGTTCCAAAGGTACATTTTGAGAGGAGAGTTACTGGGCAAAAGAAAACACGAGATGTCAGTTCATAGGTCATAAGAGCATAGGCGACATGCCAAACCTGGTTTTTGGATTACCAGGAATGTACAATGTGTCATCTAGTTCAATGAAGATGTTCTGAATTTCAGTCCTAAAGCAAATGACAAACATATTGTGGCCAATATCAGTTCATCTGCTAGCCAACATATTAATAACTCACTGTATGTGTGTGTGTGCAGTCTATTGAGCGTGTTTGCTAACTGAAATGATGAAGGGAGAGAGCGGTGACAGTGATGCAGATGGAACGGTGTGATGGGAATGCTTGCGTGACAGAGGAGCAGAGAGTTTTTCAATGTGGGGAGGGGGAAACATGAGATTTCGATCTCTGCACACGTAACATCAGGATCTGTGGGACAGGATCTACAGTATGTTCTACTAAGCCAAACCAAGAACCAAAAGAAAAGGGCAGAAAGAAATGGATACTTTGAGTCCTTAAATATCGGTGTTCACAACATAAATACTAAAGACATTCATTAACAAATACAAAAATAAAGAATCAATGTAAAGAAAAAAAAAACCTTAGTAGGAGTAAATTTATAATTTTCACTTCTACTCAATTAGCCGCTATAAATCTGTAGCTTGCCAAACAATAAGCTCCTAATAATTTAAGAAGATAAACTATGGTCAAGCTACACTTTTGATAAAGTAGTTATCTACACATTTAATACAATTATTAATAAAAGTAGCTAACTACTTTGAACAACACAGTCTCATGACAACTCATTGACACCTCAAATGTTGTCAATGATGGCGAAAATGGGGAATCGTTTGATATCGTATGACTAGGCTTGTTTGCAAAAGTTTGACTTTTTAGACCAACCAATAAAATAACAGAATTGTAAATCGATATTTTACAGGCATCATATTTTAGCTAGCCTCCTATCCAACACTTTATTTTCACATCAGTGAACAAATTTGGTTACACATTACATACTTATTAAGGCTATGCAATACAAATGCCTGATGTATGTCAATTACCTTTAATATGCTTTCCAAACCAGTATGATCACATTTGAAGTCGGCATGTTGTTTCTGAGAGTTCTGGTAGCATTGGATCAGTCACTTTCTGTCGACTGTCCGATAAGCACCATCTCCTATTGACATTTTTGCAATGGCTCCAGTGTGTTTATTTTCATCTGTGGCACAAATGGAAGTACGTTGTATCAGCTGCATGGGAGACCCAGGTTCAGATCCCACGTTGAAACCAGGAAGTTATCGCGTTCGCATAATCAGAGACGAGCATGATTCGGAGGTTGCATTTTCCCCTTTAACATTACAGTTTTTATTCCACTGATGGTTAGGTTTAGGTATGGGTTTAGATTTGGGTTGGAGTGTACAGTTAATACAATTTACATTCCTCTGCACTGTATTGCAGCCTGTACAGCTGAAAACAACTTGCTTTTGGGGGAGCTTAAAAAGCGAGCCCATATGCCCAAAACACTTACTACTTTGGCCAAATGGGGCAGTGTTTCACATTTTGGTAAGCACATAATGATTTTCATCTAAAGTAATAGTCAACCTACTGTTTCCGATTTCACTGTGAGATCAGTCTGCCAAAAGCCCAATGTTTTCTCTCTTCCATGGTACACAAAAGTTTATTTGTTAAAATAATGGTTAGGAGGTTTAGGGTGTGGGTAAGGGGTTACACTTTATAGTTAGATTTAGGTTTAGGGTTGTATTAGGGGTACGCAACAGTGATATTCCCATTAAAATGTATGGTTAGGCTTAGGGATTGGTTAAGGGATTCGATTTTATGGTTAGGTTTAGGTTAGGGGTTCAACTAAGGAAAATCATGATGACATTGTTCATTGGTTCGTTCATTTTTCTATTTTGGAGTAAACAGAGTAGAAATCTGAAAAAGGAGAAATCTAAACCTATTGTATGACTAACCTCAGAAAAATTGACAGGCAACTGGAGCGTTTTACTTGTACTGTATATGACGTGTATGCTCTCTGAGGTGTAAGAACAGTTCTATCAGGAAGACTTGCAGACTTGAGTGAAATTCAAGATGACATTTATTTGATGAATAAAAAACAGAAAATGTAATGTCTCTCTTTGGCGTAAGCCCCGTCTTGCGGTCCGAAGAAGTTGTACTCGCCATATCCTGCTGGAGATAGGAGGCAGGGGTGAGGAACCTACCCCCATGCAGGACGGGACTCGACCTGGGGTGGTGGAGGTTGCCGTGTTAGCACAACTGAAACAGCAATGTGATAATGTGAGCAGACTTATAAAGCAATAGCTTACATGTGATTGGCTAGGAGTTACCTAGCTAATGGTGCGATGATGTACAGCTGCTAGTCTTCCCGCTAGAACTACGCTGCACTTACATTTCTCGCATCCTCAATGCTCTCTGTGTTAGTGGAATTTAATTCAGCTTATGAAAATCTCTCTCTCTCTTTCTTACCCCATCCCTCGTCTTTTTTAAAGTCTAACAGGCATGGGTGATCCCTCCTAAGCATCTAATAAATGGGGCTATTTCCTATCCCAGCTATCTAGAGAGAAAAGAAAAAGAGAAAAAGCGCAAGTCTGGCAAAAGTGATAGAATGGTGGTAATGAAAATGGTTTCCTTTTGTTCTTTGGCTGTGAACAGGATCAGAAAGGTTGTAATTTAACTCCTGGGAGTGCCATGAAGACATTGGATGAAATAATGGCTTTTGCTATGTAATTTGTGAAGGGATTTGCCTGGACACAGTTGATCTCCATAGGCCTTAATGCTACACTGCCTCTTAAGGAGAGGGAGGGAGAGAGAGAGAGAGAGAGAGAGAGAGAGAGAGAGAGAGAGAGAGAGACAACAATAAAATGACAATGTCCTATAGAGATACCTGTCAGAATTTTGTTAAACATTTTAGAATCAGTGATTGAGCCGATTGCCCTGTATGGCAATGAAGTGTGGGGTCTGCTGACAAATCCAAATCAAGAATTTACCAAATGGGGAAAACTTCTAATAGAGACCCTGCATGCAGAATTCTATAAAAAATATTCTACAAGTTCACTGGCACATAACAAATAATGCATGCAGGTCAGCATTAGGCAAATATCCACTAATGATAAAAATACAAAAATGGACAATCAAATTCTGGAAACATCTAAAAATCAGTGACCCCCAGTCATACCATTATAAAGCCCTGCAATACCAAGAGTTGAGAAAGAAACCAACCCCCTCTCTCAGTTGGTCCGGAGCCTTAGTCCTGATGCTTCACCAACATCTACTAATCCTCATCACACTGGAGACATGGACCAGAACAATACTGCTAAGCTAATTAGATACAGCCAAATTACAGCACAAATAAAACTAAATTACATAACTTATTGGGAAACTCAAACGCAAAAATAGAGTAAAATGCAATGCTATCTGGCCCTAAAAAGCATATACACCATGGCAGACTATCTGTACACAATGCCACCTTGACAAGATACAGACTCAGTGGACACAACCTCACTATAGAAACGGGCAGACACAGGACAACATGGCTGCCACAGGAAAAAAGGTTGAGAGCTGACAGAATGCACAAAATACACAGACATCCGGGGAAAAAATTCCCACAAAATTACAAATATTCACAGCACATTTGACCGTTTAACAAACAATGAAAGACTGCCCATCTTATTAGGAGAACACAAGGAGTGCTGTGTGATAGCAACACAATATGTGTCTGTCTGCCACAGAATGAGACAATGAGTGAACTGACCCGAGTCTGTGTCTCCATCATATTTTACTATGGCTCTTCTTTATAGATTTCTAGTAATATTTTATTTTTCCTCTGTGTGTAACTTCAGTTTTTATTATTTAACATTATCCTTTTGTACCATGTTTATCAAGTATACATTGCATATTTAGTCTTTTTTTCTTCTTTTTTTCTTTTTTTTTTCTTATAATATGTACATTGTTTTGCACTGTCTTTGTTGTACACTTTTTTATTTGTATGCAGCTCAGCTGTAAACGCTTTGGTAATACGAATGTACAAATATTTGTCATGCCAATAAAGCACCTTAAAACTGAAAAACTGAGAGAGAGAGAGAGAGAGAGAGAGAGAGAGAGAGAGAGAGAGAGAGAGAGAGAGAGAGACTGAAAGACTGAGTGACTGAAAGGTATGAGCTTGTGTTAAAACAGGAGATGAAGTGAAAGTACTTACTGTTGAGTCTAAATTTCTTTAACACTTTTCCTTTCAGAATACTGTAAGATATATCCGAAGTTAACAGTTAAACCAGAGACCACTGCCTAGTTCCCACTCTAAATTCTGATTGGATGAGCTGTGTACATTGTAAAATAACTGATGCATGCAACAACACATCAACTGAATTCTATATTAATTCACCAAGTTGCAACATTGCTTGGTAACCATAAACAGCCTACAGTTAGGGTAATGAACTTTATTATGTGATGGAATTATTGTTTATTGTGATAAATAATTGTATTTACAATAACTATTTAGTGAACGTTGGTGTCTTTCATTTTATTGCAGTTACTGCCGTTTCATGTGGCCTGTCATGCACAACCCTTGATCATCATAAAATAACTCTAACTCATGGCCTCTTGAGGCTTTGCTTTATTCATTAATTGAATCCTTGAATATGTCTAACTGTAGGCATTTTACATATTAAACTGTGACTCAAACAACAGAAACTTTAAAATTTAAAGGATGGCATGCTAAAGAAAATAGCTCTCCACTCCAGGGACTGTTTCCATCCAATTTGTAAATTTAATCTATGCAAAAAAACATAATATTGCACAAACAATGAGCGAATAAAGCTGCCTTTCCATCCCATGTGTTCAAAAAAAAAAAATCGTCACTTCCGGATAAATTGTAGCTCATGAGACTCTTCTATTAATAAAATACTTGCGGTTTAGAACATGGAGACAATGAGAGCACTATAAAGAACTTTGACTCATGTCTGGGAGCGAGAGCACGTCACACAGTTCTGGGAGTGCTATGTGTGAGCACTCCTCCATCCTTATGATATTATCGTGTGGATCTACGAGATATTTTTCAAAAGTGTCAATAAAACTGCTCTTCGGCACAGTTCATGTTTGTATTCAACTTATTTGCTTTACAAACTCTATGCAGGCTTTGGATTCTCTAGACACTGTTATTTCAGGGAGCCTGATTTCACATAAAAATCTGCAAGTGTGTGCCGATTTTTCTTTAGCCGAAATTGGTACACGTTGACCGAATTTTAAAACACTGCCCCCAGAGGCTAAAGCGGTAAGTGTTTTAGAGAATATAATCGTGACATTCATTTATATCCAGGAGAGGTCGCCAGAAGCCAGTTGTAATGAGAATTGCTTTCAGCTGTACAGGGTGTAAAACAGTGAAGAATAATGTTTATTTTATTTCATCTACCCCCCAACCAAAACCCAAATCTAACCCTAACCATTAGTAGAGACAAAATGCAATGTTAGGGATAAAAATTCAACCTCCTTATCATGCTCGTGATTGTTTATACAAACATGATTAACTCCTCGTTTGAATGGGGATCGAACTGTGTTCTCCCGTCCAACTGACACAACGCGCTACCAGTCGCACTACAAGGGAAAGTAGCTGCTGTGGAGCCATTGCAAATATGTCAGATGGGAAATAGTGCATGTCAGTGAGTCACATGTGTTCTTATAGAATACAAAAAATATATAATAATAATCCACCTCAAGCAAGCAGATATGTTGTTTTATGCACATTTTAGAGATTTTATTCACATCTCAGTGTTTCCATCCAGCAGTTGTATGCAATGTCCCAAAATGTGCAATATATATATATATATATATATATATATATATATATATATATATATATATATATATATATATATATATATAAAATGTTGTGATCAGATTTGGCCTATTAACTGCTTTGAATAACAATCTGCATGGCAGAGAGCCATCAGGCCCTACTTGCCAAAGCTGTCAACCTGGACAACCACACAAGCAGGTGCTACCTCTGAGGAAAAAAACAAAAGCTCTTTATTGTCTTTTCCTTCCCTGTCCACCTCACTGCAGGACCTAAAAACGACAACCAACCACAAATTCATTTTATCTCCTGAATCTGCGCCCAGCTCAACTGACTGATAGCCATAATGCAGTTTGGCGCTTTTTTTTTTACTCTGTCTGTGAAGCTCTGGCTTACCCCTTAGTAAATGTGCAGTTCTGGCGCAGCTGTGGCTCTATGACTTTTATTTACCAGTGTGCTGCGTTGTATAATAAAAAAACAAGTGTCATTGTCTTAAGTGTTTTCATTACAAGACGATTATCCCAGTACTGAGACGGTAAAAAGTTCTTGGAATTCCATGAAAGCTAAATTGAAGTGTAGTGTTGAATCGCAGACTATAAATCTGTGTTCCTAAGTGACAGTTCACTGGCGGTAACCCTCTATCACACCATCTGCCATGCCTCCTGTGCTCATATAAATGAGATTATATCCTTAAGGAGCCGAAAGGACAGATTTTTTAAAATTGGATCTCAAACAAACACATGCAGATGGGTACACAGTACACACACATGCCGCCACTTACAGAAAACTAAAGTTCTGTGATCCAGAGGCTGGCAACAGCTGCTGGCTAATAATATGAGCTAATGTGTGATCACTCTTTAAAACTTTTAAAAAGCCAGTTCCGTAAATATACAGAGTGCCAAACAATGAACAGAAAGAAAAAAAAATCTGTGTTTTGCAATGTAGGCAGTACACAAAAATCTATACAGACTGGGTCAAAATTACTGGAGTTACGGCATTTCTGTGTGCGGTATTTCAGCGCTACAACCTCCATCTTATTCACTAACCATATGCAATCCTGTTTAATCAATGTGTTTCTAAATGTGCTGAAATAGTGCTGCACCTTATCAAAAGTTAAGTCAGTGGGTCACTAATAATTCCATTGATTTTGCACACTTATCCGCACAGGAAAAGTTATCAAGAACATTTTCCGCCATGACTACAGAGAAAATTTCACAGTGTATGATGCTCCACGACTCAAAACTTAAGTCGTATCGTGAGCAGCCAATGGAAATCAAGCTCACGAGGCAACGCAGGGCAAAACAATGTAGACATAAATGACGCTATCAGCGGGCGCGTGTCATTGTTCTAGTGAATTCCCTCCACAGTGTCTAGAATATGCTGTTAATGGACACTGTACACCAGAAAACACATGCACACACAAAAATATATCCTAATTGCAGAGGCAGCGCCTGTCGAATCATTGCCGATCAACAACCAGCATCTCTATCACACAATGCCAACATGATGGCATGGACAGTGCTTCCACCAGAAGCAGCCAAATTGGACGTTTCACCTCGGTGGGTGACTACTGGAGAGCCACTCCAGTGGTGGACCTATTAGCAGGTATTGCTCTCCTAGAAAGAGAGCAAGAGAGAGAAAGAGTAAGAGAACAGAGGTGTGCAATTTTAGCCCTGCATGTTTAGTATGTATAGTATATTTCCAGATATCTATCTTCATATCTGTCAACTGATTTAGGATCACACTCACATTACCCTCAGCTATCAAGTTCCTCTTATTTTCTCCTTAACACTGCATTAAAATGTACTACTGTAGACTAATGCATTTCTTACCAGGGCATTTTTTGACAGGCTAACAGGAGGGTCTAATTGAAAATAGATATGCAGAATAAGAGGCTACGCCAAGCCCCCTGGGTGGTGGTATTTATTAATGTATTGTATTAAAAATACACATGCTTTGAACAAGATATTGATCAAACTGGGCGGACTCTGTGGGTGCCTGCAGAAAAGCAAAAGTGGTAAAGCAATCATTTACTGCAATTGCAGCCTAAATAATGTTTTGCTAAATTACATACCAATGGTTACACACAAATAGAGTCCGGAACCATGCTAAAGACATGTTTGTATGATTTCGTTGCACTTAGATTGTTTTATGAGGGATGGGCAGACCAATCATCACATTTTTTAATTTTTAATATTGATGTTGTATTACGGTTGATCCTCATATGATTTTCGTTTACAATTATTTAGCATATAAATTAATTTGTTAACAGTTAATTTTGAGTATTTTTTCTGTAAAAAAAAATAAATATATATATATATATATATATATATATATATATATATATATATATATATATATATATATATATATATATATTTATTTTTTTAATTTTATTTTTTTATTTTTTTTTATTATTTTTTTTTTTACTGAAAAAATACTCAAAATTAACTGTGTTCACAAATAAACCTATTAATTGTTTATAAAATATATTTGTATTTTATACAAATATATTTTTCTCCCAATTTGGAATGCCCAATTCCCACTACTTAGTAGGTCCTCATGGTGGCACGGTTACTCACCTCAATCCGGGTGGTGGAGGACAAATCTCAGTTGCCTCCGCTTCTGAGACAGTCAATCTGCGCAACTTCTCATGTGGCTCGTTGTGCACGACACCGCAGAGACTCCGCATGTGGAAGCTCATGCTACCATCCGCGATCCACGCACAACTTACCATGTGCCCCATTGAGAGCGAGAACCACTAATCGTGACCAGGAGGAGGTTACCCCATGTGACTCTACCCTCCCTAGCAACCGGGCCAATTTGGTTGCTTAGGAGACCTGGCTGGAGTCACTCAGCACATCCTGGATAGGAACTCGCGACTCCAGGGGTGGTAATCAGCGTCAATCCTCGCTGAGCTACCCAGACCCCAATATCTAAACATTCTTAAAACAGCATACATTTACTTGCAAAGGAAAATGACAAGATATTGTATCTTGGATTTTAGAGAAATAAAAAAAAAATAAAACCAAATGGCAAATAGTTTTTTCCTTGTTTTGACCACAAATCCCAGCAATTTTTTTTATTTCTCTGAAAACAAGACCTATTTCCTGACCACCTCAAGAAAATGATCTATTGAAGTAAAAAAATGAACTGTGTCAGAAAATAGGCTTTTTAATTGTTAAAAATTATTTCAAATGTTTTAAAAGTTATGTTTTATCCTTAGAAATCACGAAACTGCAAGGTATCGATATTGGCAATATTAGATTTGCTAGTACTTGGTATGGAACCAAAAAGAAAATCACCCAGGTATTGCACATCCCAATTTTTTATTTATTTTTTTTAGCTTAATTCCAGAAGTTTAATCGTTACCATTTTTCCTATTTTTTAAAACAAACACACACACAGACCGGGAAAGGAAGACATCTGTGTTTAATAGTCTGTGTATGTGTAGGTAAGCTTAGAAGATGCATTGTGTTGACTGTCACTAAATGGGATGTTCTTGCTGACGTGCTTTGTGATTTGACTGTTATGGAGCTGAACCACTTCTTTGGCTCACCCCCCCCTCCCCCAAGTCGTGCACCTGATGGGTTTGAACAATTTGCTCGGCTGGCAGAAAAAAGCATAATCAATCAGGAGATTACAGATAAAAGGCTTAAAAACCAGCCGACCAAGACACTTTCTACTATAACAATTACACCTAGGCCTACCTACCGGCAATTAAACGGTGAACAAGTAAGAGGGGCAGAGAGGGAAAGAGAGAGAGAGACAAAGGATGAGAAATAGTCAGACAGCAAGATTTCACAGTGGAGGAGAGCCTTAGAGACAGACCTAGCAACTACTTGATATTTGACGTCTTAAATGTGGTATGCTAATCTGAAAAGAGCTTAAAGGAAGTTCACCCAAAAATGAAAATTCTGTCATGTACTCACCCTCTACTTTTCAAAACTTGATCTGACACTTAATGCTCCAGCAGCCTAATTTACACTTAGAAAACACCTGATGTTGCTATAACAATGCAAAAAGCACTTTTTACTTGAAGTGAAAACCAGTCCTCCTTTCCTGTTTAATAAATTAAGCAATCACACGGTCATGCAGAACATTTCGTGTTTTTAAATCCATAAGGATCTCTTTCTCAACTGCAATAATAGCAGTGATGACAGCTGACTCGTCAGACAGCTTGATCTTACGCTTTTCGCTCTTAAATTACGTACATCACTTAAAGCATGATTGTGTCACTCAAGGCCAGCTAGAAAGCCTCGACCGGGACATATCCTAAAGATCACACCCACCAAGCACAAATAAATCAATCTGATTGGCTGATGAATCTGACAATCTGACTTTAGTTGCCCATTCATTTGCACTGTTGAGGGATTCTGAAGAAATTCTGGCCTGACAGAGTGGAGCTCAGACTCACGCGCTGCTTCGGATTCAGGCATGTGATTTGTGAAACTGTTGTCACACTTTGCTTGTAAGCATCAAGGAATAAATTCTGACTGGATAAACTTTTTGTTTTTCTCTATTTGTTTGTAGATTAATTAAGAATGGAAAGATTAAAAATACATAGGCAAAAAGGTGATTGAGAATGAAAGGATGAAAAATATTTATTTATTTGGCATGTTAGGCCAGCAGAGAAGGCTTTGCTGGCTCTGAGAATTCGCCACTGGTTAACTGCACAAAGCTATCATATGCTTCAGACTTGGACTATGCACAATTTTCATATGGACTATTTTTATAGAACCTTTATGGTGCTTATTTGGTCATTATATAGCTCACAGTCCTTGGTCCCCATTCACCTTCATAATATGGAAAAGATTGAGCAGTACATTCATCAACATTTCTCCTTTTGTGTTCCACAGCAGAAAGAAAGTCAAATGGGTTTGGAGTGACATGAGGGTGACAAGGATACCCGACAAGGAGAGTGGAAAATAAAAATGAAAATGTTTCCCCATTTAGCAACATAGTTAATGGGATTAAAGCTGACACCAGAACAAACAAACCACAAAAGATAAAGCCCCCATTGAGAATGGAAATGGTAATGAGGGGACGGAGAGCAAAAAATAAAAATAAAAATAAATAAAAGATTTAAAAAAAATAAAATAAACTACAGACTGAAGAGAGATGATAGAGGAAATGTGTGTGGTATTCTCTGGAGTAGTGAGCAGAGCATAAGCTGACAGCTGTAAAGCGTTCTGTCATCAAAACCTCCCAGCACATCAAGACCCACACAAAGGCCAAGGACATGTAATTCTCCATCATTCACTCTTTCATCTTCATTTATCAATCTCTCTTTCACTTTCCTCCTTTTCTCCTATCATTCCTTTAGTTTAAGCCATCAACCAGTATTCATGGAGAATAATGGCGGGGTGAGGGGCTTCGGAGAGAGAGAGAGAGAGAGAGAGAGAGAGAGAGAGAGAGAGAGAGAGAAAGAGAGAGAATTTTTTGCATTTTCAAAAACCTTCATAAAGATAGATTTAAACACAATCATTCTATAAACAATGGCCCACAATAAATAGGGTGATAAATTAAAAAAGAGTTAAAATATTACAAACAATGTGCAAAAATAAGTTCATCATTCACAACAGAGCACAAAACTCCTCTGTGACACCATATACTCTCAAAGATTATAAGATTGTTCATTGTTTTATAAAAACGAAAATCAACTAAAATTCTGGATTTTATCATAACAGTAAATGCTCTTACAACCTCATGATCACCTCTCTGTTCAACCTGGTTCTTTCTACTGATATATATGGACATTTTTGCTTTACCCAAAAGGAAGTTCAACAATTGACATTCACCACATCTTCTTTGAACATTTTTAAAACCCCAAATAAGAAATACTGAAAAATCTTCATTAAAACAATAAAAAAGACTCTTTACAATGTCAAACAAAGGCATTAACCTAAAACAGTGCATAAAACAATGGAAAACAGTCTCTCTTTCAAAACAAAAAGGACATTATTGACTTATACCATGATTTAATACAGAAATACAAGTGTTTACAGCAATTATCCCATGTAAAATCCTCCACTGAATATCAGCCGATCTTTTTGTTAATGGTGGCTTATATAGTGCTCTCCACTCTGGTCTAACATCCTCACTTAGTCCCAATACAGCACGCCATGGTGTATCAATTATATTGTGTAACCCTTTTTTGTTAAACGTTTTCACCAAGCCATGTACAACTGTTTACAATTGACATCATTCAAATCTATACATGTTTTTAGATTCCAAAGAAATACCTGAATGATCATTCAGATTTGGAGATAGAAACAGCATAGGAAAAGGGTCCTTATTTAGAAAGGTATTTCCCTCATGGTAATCAGTGAGCATACCAGTTTCCACTGTTGTGAGAGCTGATTGCAGTCTCTGTAATATTTGAGTGACAGTTCATAAAGATTTAATTCTTAAATATGTAGCCACTTCTTCAACATTTCTGAATCCAGACCCTGATCAATTAATCAACCTTTGTAAAGTTGTAATTCCAGATAATAGGAAGGATTCAGTCAGTGTTTTACTCACACTCACTGTATCTAGGCGTGCACCATTTATCAGTGGTTCTTCCAACAAACAAAATACAGAGTCTTTGATCTCAGTCCTTTTTACATTAAAACAACTCCATACTTTAAAAAGGTTGTGGTAAAAAACAGATAAGCAATAAGTGTCAATCTTATTGGGGTCCAACAAAAACAAGGCTTTGTCCAAATCCATCCCTTCAA
Source organism: Myxocyprinus asiaticus (assembly GCF_019703515.2). Classification (NCBI taxonomy): domain Eukaryota; kingdom Metazoa; phylum Chordata; class Actinopteri; order Cypriniformes; family Catostomidae; genus Myxocyprinus; species Myxocyprinus asiaticus. The sequence goes on from NC_059380.1 coordinate 11,545,703, forward strand.
AAGACTTCAATATAACACTCGTCACAGGTCTCCAGCTCAAATCCTCTGGACCCATGAGAAATCTTTGCAGAAATTGCAAACGAAAGGCAGCAGTTCTGCTTTTCAAGTGTACAAGGCCCTGCCCACCTTCTTCATTTGGTAATTACAAAATATTATGTATCACCCAATGCAATTTACCCCAGAAAACTCTAACAAAATTGATTGTATGTTTGCCAATAAATAGGATGGTAGGTCAACACAAGTTAACCGATGCCAAAGGAAAGATGCCACAAAGTTATTTATGATGATTGTACGACCTCTGTATGACATCGTTGGTACAAGCCATTTCCATCTGTCAAAACGCTCTTTTATTTTCTCAAGTATTCCTTCCTAATTTTTCTTTACAGTGGCTTCAACCCCCAAATACACTCCCAAATACTTTACCCCTTCTCTTTTTCAGATTAATCCACCTGGGAGATTTGGTGCTCTGTCCTTCCACTTTCCAACCAACACTGCTTCAATATTTCTCCAATTAATTTTTGCAGAAGAGATATGTTCAAATTATTTTGATACATTTATTAATGTCTGTACATCTTTCTGCCCCTTAATCATTACAAATACATCATCAGCATAAGCTGATAATTTAAACGTATTTTCACATTTTGGTATTGTTAATCCTTGTAATTCTGTTCTAAACTTGTGTAGAAAGTGTTCTATTGCTAATGCATAAAGCATTCCTGACAAAGAGCATCCTTGTCTAATTCCACGGCCAACTTTAAAAGGAGTACATATGCCATCATTAATCTTCAACACACTCTCAATGTCACAATATAGATTTTTAATTGTGTTAATAAAATCAGAGCTAAAACCAAAAACACGCAAAACTTTCCAAAAATGTTCAGCGCGATCAAAAGCTTTCTCTTGATCTATGGAAATCAAGCCAGTATTCAGACCATACATTTTGGATATTTCAAACAAATCTCTAATTAATAAAATTTGATCAAATATTGACCTGCCAGGCACACAATAGGACCGATCAGGATGGATGACAACCCTTCCTAGTCTTGTGGCTAGCACTTTTGAGAGTCATTTATAATCACAGCAAAGCAAAGACATGGGTCGCCAACTTTATATGTCAGCTAAGTCACCCTTTTTTGGCAAAAGAGTGAGTACCGCTCTTTGACAACTCAATGGTAAACACCCTTCAAGTAAACTACTATTAAGGACTGCCAGCAGATCCTCTCCTATGATGGAACAGTAAGGACTCAACTGGAAGTCCATCAATTCCAGGAATTTTTCCGCACTCCATGTTTTGAAGAGCTCTCCCAGGACTATAGGCTTATTAAGTGCTGCATTAGATTTTTCAGAAATTTTTGATAATTCTCTAAATTATTCAACAAAATTATCTTCTTTGGACTTATTTAGTTTTTCATAAAAATTTGATGTTCTCTTGCGTATTTTATTCGGGTCTGAAAGTAAAATCCCAGTTTCAGATTTTAAAATATTAATTAAGTGCTGTTGACCATTTTTATTTCCTAACCCAAAGAAAAATTTAGATGGAGCATCCATTTGATTTAAATTTTGAGAGTGTAATCTTATCAGTGCTCCCTTAAGTCTTCAACCCCAGCAGGTCAGATAAAGCTGATTTTTTGGACTTAAAAGTATCAATATGGTCTTGATTTCCACTGGACTGTGCTAAATCCTAGAGTCTCATAATGTCAGCCTCTAAAAATAGTGTAGATCTTGCCAATTCGTTGGTCACATTATGAGTGTGCTGTTGACACAACTGTTTTATTTGTGTTTTCCCAAAGCCCCACCACTTTTATAATGAAAGAAAATTATTCTTCTCCATTTTAAAATTCTTCCAAAAACATTCCAAAATGTCTTTAAACTGCACTTCATTTATTGAAGTTGTATTGAAGTGCCAATAAGCACTATTTGGTTAAATAGAGTTAAGAGTAATTATACCCCCTACTAAGCTGTGATCTGAAAATCCAGCTGGAGAAATACCTTTTATTATTATAATTATTATTATTATTATAAAAAAAAATAAATAAAAAAAAAACAGTTGATGTTTAAAAATTTAAAACCTGTCTAACCTTACTAATGATAGTAAATTATCACGAGCATGTACCCATGCATATTGTTTTGAATCTTTATGAAAGTTTCTCCATACATCACATAACTCGTGTGTTTCAATCAGTTGAATGAGCCATCTGAAAGAGAGCATATGTGGCTCATTGTGATTCCTGTCTATATTTTTTTTCTACACAGTTAAAATCTCCGCCCAGGAAAAGATCATCTTCACTATAACGTCCTTCTAAAGTTGTACAAAGTGTATCTAAAAAACTCATTCTTTGAGATAATTTTGAAACTCTACAACAACTTTCAGAAGTCTTTCTTTTAGGACCTCCTCCATTTTAACTGAACAAGGAACAAAACTTTTAGCAAACAAAATAGCAACACCTCCACTAAGGTAAATGTTATGGCTTAAGAATGATAAACCGTCCCATTCTTTAATCCCCTCAGCAGCATTTTTGTCATCGCTAGGAGTTTCTTGCACAGATAATACAACAATTATTTTCTGTCTCATTAAATCATACTGTATATTTCTACTCTTTTTTTTCACATCCCTGGCTCCTTTCACATTTAGAGAAGCAATGCGAATTTCATCCATTTCATATTTTAACTATAAAACACAGAAAAGGAGACAGCCAACATAGGCCAAGAAACTAAGCTGCTTCACTATCATTGTTACTCAGTTGGTTTTGTACCTTGGTGACAATCTTCTTCAGACGATACACCTCTTTGTCTGTGAAACGTCCTTCACTCATTGAAATCTTAGTGCCTTCAACAAATTTCTTAAGATCTGGAAAATAATCAACAATTTGTACATCTCTAAAATGTTTTGTTACTTCTAGAAATTTCTTGATTCCTTCAGAACTGTAACTTTCACATGACCAACCACTCTGAGAGCAAGAAGAAGCACTTGAATCAGAAAAACACTCTCTCTATCAACACCTTGTTCATTTTCATGTTGTTGTTTACCTGTTTTTCTTGCTTGTTTAGTTACCTTTCTCAATCTTTTTCCTTTTTAGAGGTGTTTTGAAAATATTTGGATCAACTTCCATCACTGTGCAATCACCATTGTTTATGCTTTCAGAAATGGATTCAACATTAGACACCTGACTTGTTGAATTTGTCTGTTAATTCTCAAAATTCTCAACATTCTCACCATCATTGACCTCAGTCAAATTAGAGTCAATTCTAATAGACTAAGAATTCTTGATCACCTTCCCCATCACTCTGTACAGTTGCAGACTGTTCATTTAGTGTTTTATCTGCAGTTAAACTTGCAGTTGACCCCAATTCAATCAGAGCCATCACATCAGCACCAGCAGAATTAACAGCCTCAACCTGTACACTGTCTTCAACAGAAACACTTGGCTGCTTGGTTGTGCTATTCTCTGGGCAAGAATGAATTAAATGCCACATTTTTCTGCAATCAAAGCACCTCATTGAGTTAGTCGATACAAAGACTGTTTAGTCAAAATCATCTATTCTAAGTATCAAATTCAGATCAAGTTCGGTTCCATTGTCTTTTAAAACAATGTATGCAAATCTGCGAAAGGAGACTACATGTTTTACAAGCTCAGATTTCCTGCCAACTGCGATCTTTTTAACAGGTGAAACCAGTTTTCCAAAGCATGAAATTTCTCTTGCCAACATTTCATCTTTGGTAAACGGCGGGACATTAGACAACTTTTTTTGTGGGTGTGGAAAGAGGAAGTACTGGTGTAACCAAATCCTGTAACACTATACCTTTTTCCACTATCTCATTTGCCTTTTCTACAGAGCTTAAGAACAAAACAAGTGCATTGCTCATTCTTGAGGAAGCCAAAACACATTTATGGCCAACCACATCTCCAACAGCTGTAGTGCATTCTTCTATGCTCCCCGCAGACACTTAACTCTATGCCGATGCGTGAGCGAATCCAAACCACCACCTGTGCTGTGAGCCGCCATGCTCTCCAGTAAACACTGGCTATTAGCACCCTAATCTATGATAAACTTTGTTCCACCTAATAGATACACTTTTAGCATGTACCGGATAATGATGCATCATCCAACATATTATCAAGGGAAATAAATAGAAACATTTGCTAATTTTGTTGTCATAGCACAAAATTAAAAATTATGGAAAGGTGCCATCTTACCCCACTACTTAATTGAAGTTATGTCATAATAGCAGTATTATGAATATAGATTGAATTCCACTCAATTAGCCTATTAGGTTATCCGGAATAGAAAAGATCTTTGAAATGTACATCTAATGCATGGAAATATTTAACAATAACCCCATAATTTAATAATTATTAAACTGAATAATAATGACACCAGAAACAATCTTCTGCCCCAATTTTTATGCATCTTACCCCGTGGGGCTTCTTCCCCCATCTTACCCTATGTATCCTTGTACATAAATAAGTTTACAGTTGCAAATAAGTTTTGTTTTAACGAGGCTTGTTTAAAGGAGGACGCTCAGTATACTGCAGCCTTCAAAGGACGAGTCCTACCTAGCACGCAGCCTTCGAAACGAGACACAGCTAATGTTAGGCAGAATGACAGCCACAGTCACCATTCACTTTGATGGTATGAAAAAAAAAAAAAACATTGTGTGTGTGTGAGTGCATTTATGTAAAGCAGCCGGAGAAGAGTAATGCCTGCTGTCTAAACGGTGACCATCAACATTACTATTGTCAGGATGATGTAATCTACATCTTTCTATATCACTTCAACCATGTGGCCCCTTCCTTCATTAACCCTAAAACCAACACAAACAGTAAAAAAAGGATTAAATTAAAGAAAAAATACATTCTCTGGTCAATCATTCACTTTAGACAGAGGAAATTTTTTCAAGTTCTTTTGAAGCTATTCAAAGCACTTGCATTAGCCATATTCTTATCCATTACAGTGCATTTGCAGAATTCTTAAAGGGCGGCACACAATTTGTACTAGCTTACCCGTCTGAATAAAGAGCGCTGGAAAGAAAATAAATCTGCTGGCCTGGAAATACAGTGCCTGCTGGCCTGCACATATCCTATTCTTGTGCAATGTGCAGAGTAAACGAAAAACTGGACCCGGTGCCACATCTTGTTTCCAGAAAGCATTGTGAGAGAGTGTGCTTTGAGTGCAAAACATATACAGCATGGGATTTACAGGATTGCCCTTTAAGTACAGACTCTGCAAAGCTTTTTACTTCTTTTCTTATCTTTCTCTCTCTCTGAAAGTATGCAGAAATGGTCAGCGCAGGTGTTATTTTCCAGTTGGCCCAGCAGCTCTGCAGGTGGACAATATGCTTGTCCTGCAGTCCATTATATGCTGCACATGCGCAGACCTGTGCAATTTGCAATGCTTATAACACTCCATTTTGTTAAGAATGGGGTGCAATTTGAATCTCTATCACAGTGTAACTTCAATAGGAAAAACACACACTTTTAAAGATTGCCCCCCTATGAGTCAAATGTAAATGAAAAAGGGGTCTGTCTACACGGTGCCTCCCGGGGCGAGCGCCTCATCTTTGACAAACAGTCATACTGAACGCGTGTAAACCATACAATAGAACTGCAAGGGGTGATTGACCAGAGTGAGTCGAGAATGACTGAATGAGCATGCTGGAAAAATGTGTCTGCTTTGAAACTCCAAACCAAGGGAGAAGGGGTGAGACTTCAGAAATCGCAACGCACTCGAAAGTATGCACAGTGAGTTTATAAAAACATCTGCTGCAGAAGCAATGCTCAGTTTGGACAGTCACACTGATTTGCCGACCAAATTTGTGAAACAAAAATGTTATTTGAAATCTGGCACATTCAGACTCATGGAGAGTTGTATCAGGGAACATATTTCTCAAGTGCTTACCTTGGCCAGATGACAGCAGGGTTTCTACAAGTGAGAGAAAACAGAGAGAGGGTTAGAAGCAGAACGTTTAAACACAACACAGACATCAGCAGGTACACTCAGTTCATAAGGATTCAGTACAACAAGCAGGCTATGAAATGAGAAAACAACATGCTACATGACATGTTAAACAAAACACTTTTAGACATAACAAGAGCAGGGAGAGATTAAATTGACAATGCTATTGCTCTAATTAGGGCTGGGTGACTGAAAACCTTCCAAGGAGCGAAATTGAAAACCAAAAAAGAAAAAAACGTTTATTGCAGAACGTATCTGATAAAGGGAACCAAGTCCCTTTCAGTTGTGCCGGAGTGAAAACTTTATTTTTAAATGTTGGTAACTGGTTAATAACCAGTTAATTCTGATTTTATATATATATATATATATATATATATATATATATATATATATATGAGTGTACATTTTTAAATGTTGGTAACTGGTTAATAACCAGTTAATTTCATTCTGATATATATATATATATATATATATATATATATATATATATATATATATATATATATATATATATATATGATTTTTTTTTCTTTTTCATGAAACAGAAGGCTAAATGGTTTATTACAGGACAAAAACGTCTTGGTTACTGATGTAACCTCTGTTCCCTGATGGAGGGAATGAGACGTTGTGTCGATGAAGTGACACTACGGGTTCGATCTTGAGCCCCAATCACCTCTGCTTAAAATAGAAAAGGCAAATGAAAATTGCCGAGTGGAATTTGCATGCCACTCTCTGCCTCGGACATATGGGTATAAAAGGAGATGGCATGCATCACTCATTCAGATTTATGGGGAGCAGCCGATAGAGAGTCCCGGCCATGTCAGCGGCCAGTTCAGCACCGCGGCAGGAGGGACACAACATCTCGTTCCCTCCATCTGGGAACATAGGTTACATCAGTAAACAAGACATTTCCTGTCTGTCACTCACTCGACGTTGTGTCGATGTAGTGACACTAGGGGTTCCTATAGGAAACGCCGCAGGCGCTGAACCGTGTCATGAGGCACGGAAGTGTGGACATGGGCAAGCTGCTGCGTACCTCGCAGCAAGCACTCAACCATGTCGTGACCTTCCAGCGAGTTAGGTAAGGCATCTCCCTAGTCCCATTAAGGGGGGAGAGGGCACTTACCCAAGTAGGCTACGGCGGTGCCTTTCTTAATTTGCTATTAAGCAATCTCCCGCCAAGCACTTTCTAGAAAAGCGCTGGGAAGTGCTCTTCCCTCTCCAGGAAGGAGAGCACTATGGAGACCACATCCTGCCGGAGGGAGGATAACATGTGGAGCATACCTCACATGGACTTACCAATGGGGAAGTAAACATATGGAATGATACCACAGGAGGACCCTATCTACAGAGAGGGTATGCAGCACAGTGGCAGAGACTGAAAAAGCTCTGACAAGGGGAAACACAGGTTTCAACTAAGGGGGAAACCGAACAGTGGAAACTCATCATACGGGCTCACCTGAAAAGGGGAATACCACGAGTACTGGGCCTGGTGGCATTACTCCTCTGCCGAGTTCGTCACCGGACAGTGCAAAAGAATTAGAGGCGTCCGGAGTTCACCAGTATGGGGAACTGTTGTGGACAAAAAGCGCACATTATCACCTTTGAAAAAGGGGAAAGGTGCAATGCAAGTGGTACACCCAACTGACCACCCAGTCTACCTGCTGTTACCGCGTAATACTTGGGTCAAAACTGGGTCTATGCATAGGTTATAAATCCTCGCAAAGGTATTGGGCTTAGCCCAACCCACAGCTCTGCATCTGTCTGCTAGAGAGGCCCCCCTTGCTAGTGCCCAGGAGGATGGAATGCCTCTAGTGGAGTGCACCTGGACTACCAAGAGGCACGGCAAGTCCTGCGACTGGTATGCGAGAGAAATGGCATCCACAATCCAATGGGCCAACCTCTGCTTGAAGACAGCTTTCACCTTCTGCTGTCCTCCAAAACAGACAAAGAGCTGTTCCGAGCATCTAAAGCTCTGCGTGCGATACAGATAGATGTGCAGGGCGCGAACTGGACAAAGCAACGACAAGGCTGGGTTTTCCTCCTCTGAAGGGAGCGCTTGCAGGTTCACCACCTGGTCCCAAAAAGGAGTGGTGGGAACTTTGGGCACGTAAACGGGCCGGGGTCTCAAGATCACGTGAGAGTGTGCCGGCCTGAACTCCAGGCATTTGCTGGATTCAATCTCCTCGTGCCTTTGAGGAACCTGTTGATCAGATCGCGCTGTCGTGAGGGATTGCCTTCCAGTGTATCGTGGTGAGCTGCTATGGTAGCCATGTACACTTTCAGGGTAGAAGGATATAGCCATCTCTCCAGCCCTTCCTGAAGAAAAGACAGCACAGACCCGACGGCACATCTCTGTGGGTCTTCCCCACAGGAAGAACATCAGTTAGCAAAAAGATGCCACTTCAAGGCATACGGCCACCTCGTAGAGGGGGCCCTGGCCTGAGTGATCGTGTCTACCACCTAGCAGATCTTCCACGTCCCGTCCAGGAGCCAGACGTGGAGATTCCAGAGGTCCGGCCGCAGGTCCTGGAGCGTGCCTTGCCCCTGAGTGAGAAGGTCCTGCCTCAGGGGAATGCGCCAGGGAGGTGCTACTGTCAGGAACATCAGATCCGAGAACCTGGTTGGGCCAGTATGGCACAACTAACAGGACTTGCTGCTCGTCCTCCCTGACTCTGCACAGAGTCTGTGCAATGAGGCTCACAGGAGGAAACGCATACTTGCGTAGCCCCCAAGACCAGCTGTGCACCAAGGCATCCGTGCCAAGGGGGGCCTTGGACAGGGAGTACCACAGGGGGCAGTGAGAGGAGTCTTGGGAGGCGAACAGCTCTACCTGTGCCTCCCCAAATCTCTCCCAAATCAGCTGGACTACATGGGGGTGGATTCTCCACTCCCCGCAGAGCATTACCTGCCATGAGAGCGTGTCTGCTGCACGGTTGAGGGCGCCCAGAAGGTGAGTGGCTCGCAGAAACTTCAAAGCCTGCTGACTCCAAAGGAGGAGGGTCTGTGTCAAGAAGGATCGATACGTGAAAGTATGCGTCCTTCAGGTCGATGGCCTGAACCAATCCTGATGTCGTACTGACGCCAGGATGAGCTTCTGCGTTAACATCCTGAACAGAAGCCTGTGTAAGGCCTTGTTCAGGGCACGCAGGTCCAAGATTGGACACGTCCCTCCCCCTCTCTTGGGCACGATAAAATAAGGGCTGTAGAAGCCCTTGCGCAACTCGGCTACAGGGACGGGCTCTATTGCTCCCTTTGCCAGAAGGGTGGCAACTTCCGCCCAAAGGACGGAGGCACCCTCGCCCTGCACCGTAGTGGGGAGGACGCCACTGAACTGGGGCAGGTGTCTGGCAAACTGGATCACGTAGCCGAGGCGAATCGTCCTGATGAGCCACTGTGAGAGGCTGGAGAGCTCTAACCAAGCCTCCAGTCTCCATGACAGCAGCACCAGGGGGACGACTGGACTTACTGTGCCCAGGCAGGGTGGTTCGTGGCAAGGCAGAGCAGGCGCCCCACCTGGAAGACAGCCCAGGGGGGACGTGCTGCTCTGCAAGCCTGTAACGGTGGCCGGTGTCTGTGGCGGGCGAGCGGCCCCAGAGACCAGCACACTTACCTGTTCGCTGGCTGTCTCGACAGAGAATGAGGGAATGGAAAGTACTCGCATTCGCCTGATTGACCAGAAAGACTTCCAGCGCCTGGCCATTTCGAGTGCGCTGGCCCAGTGAATGAGGGCACTCGGTGATGTCATATTCACCACATGCTGGCCTAGGGGCGATGGGGGGCCAGACCAGTCAGGAGCGGTCACCTCATCCCTGGGTGGGCCATGTCAGGACCTCCTCGAATCCCATCTGGGGTTCTTGGGTGCCGCCTGACGGGCAGGTGGAGCCAACTTCCCGCGGGAGGATCTTTTTCTCTGAGGCCAGCATGCTCCAGCATGCTCCAATGGTACAGGAGCCGGGGCCGGCACTGCAGGGGAACGGCTCTGGTGAGAAGCAGATGGGGTGCGGGACCTCAGTGGCCGGGTCGCACCGCAGCAGGATGTGTTTAATTGCCTTGGTCTGCTTTCTCACCGTCGAGAACTGATGGGGAAATCCTCGATGGTGTCACCATAAAGCCCCCCTTGGAAGATGGGCGCATCAAGAAAGGACACTTTCTCTGCATCACGCACCTCCGCAAGGTTGAGCCACAGGTGCCGCTCTTGGACCACAAGCGTGGACATCTTCCACCCCAGGGCGCGCGCCGTGACCTTCGTCACATGAAAGGCGAGGTTGGCCGCAATGCACAGTTCCTGCATCAGCCCTGGGTCAGTCCTACCCTCATGCAGGTCTTTTAGCGCCTTGGCCTGGTGGACCTGCAGGATGGCCAGGGCATGCAGGGCAGAAGTGGCCTGACCCACGGCCTTGTAAGCCTTCATCATTAAAGAGGAAGAGAACTTACAGGCCTTGGAAGGGAGCCTTGGTCGGTCGTGCCAGGTGGCTGCGCCCTGCGGGCATAAATGCATCGTTACGGTGCGCTCTACCTGGGGAAGCTCGACATATCCCTTAGCCGCTCCTCCGTCGAGGGTAGTCAGGTGCCTTTCTTCCGGGAAGAAAGGCACTGGGGCGGCGCGGCCGTGTCATCCAGCTGTGAAAGCTCAGGGAAGGGTGGAGAGTTCCACTTCAGCCTGATGTTCGCAGCCACCCAGGCAAGCACGGCTGCCATCTCAGCGTCCGCCTCATCCTGTGCTCTACCACCTGTGGGCGGGAGCTCAGAAGATTCGTATGCTTCCGATAGCTGAAGCCCACCCTCCGATTCCATGACCGAAAGCTCATCCTCATCACGAGCCGTGAACGACACATTAAACCCGCCCTGAGGCAGACCGCCTGCATCGCTCGACAGCTTGTCTGGACAGAACGAGCGTGCTGGGGGATGGGAGGTTCGCGGGGGCTGAGCCGGTGGAAACGCTCCCATGTCCACATCCAGATCGCCCGCGGTGCTTGCCGACCCGGCCGGCTGAGCGTCAGCCCAGGACGGACCGGGTTGGGGAGCAGCCACGGTGGCTCCTTGCTTCATGAAGAAGGAAGTGAGCTGCGACCGCAACGTTCTCATGGGCATGTTCTCACATTGAGAACATAACCCTTCCACAAAAGCCACCTCGGCATGCTGGCGCCCCAGACACTTGAGGCAGATATCATGGGTATCCGGAGGGGAGAGATAATGCACATCCAGTAGCGCAAACATGGAAGGACACCTTTAAAAAGACGCCAAGCGTTTGCGCGAGCTCTTTTAGAAGGAAATATACTCTTTCTAATATACTTTTTTAGCACCTGCAGACTCAGGCTGCCGAAGCGCCCAGGGGAAACACAGCACTCAACTGTGTGAGGTTGACCGCTGATATGTGGCGTAAGAATCCAGCAGTGTAGCAAAGGGTGAGAGGACGAACACACAAGCATTCGGCTCCGAAGAAAAAATCTGAATGAGTGATGCACGGCATCTCCTTTTATACCCGTATGTCCGGGGCGGAGAGTGGCATGCAAATTCCACTCACTGAATCTTTTTTTTTATATATATATATTTTTTAATCATGGCAAAGCACTTTAGTTCATGTTGCAACATTATAGCCACTTAGAATGACCCTGTCTTTGAAAATTAAAAGAGATCTTCTGAGGCTATTCAACTTTTATTTTGATTTTGTTTTTCCTACTCTTTTGAACTTCACTTTCCCACTTCACTTTCTGTGCAGAATGGAGAAAAAGAGAATTCAATTTCCTATGAAGCAGCTCAACCGTGTGCAGCTTCTGGTTGAAAAAAAAACAAAAAACAGTCTCAAAATTCGTGCATTCCTTCACCTCTTGAATATGTAATCCATGTTTCAAAACATATGGGAAAGCACATGCAACATGGATAAATCAGACAGCAAGCACAAGGCATCCAGAGTGCTGTAGGTCTTCTAAACAATGTCATGGTTGTTCCTTTATTCTACATGAATAACAATTTCTCATTTATTCAGTATCTCATCCTCCACTGCTGCGAATTCAGGCAGTTCCCCTCTACTCCCTAAGGCTCACACAGACACATTTGGCACACAATCTGGGCATTTTGGCATGGATGCAGACTCTAGCGCTGCATATGAACTCTTGCCCATGCCTCAACCTTGTAGCGCTCACCAGGAGATGACTAACAATCACTGTTCCGATTTCAGACTCCCAGCAAGTGTGGGGTAGATTTAGCCAACTGTAAAACATCAAGGAACTTGCCTTTAACAAAACAAAATCTTAAAAATAAATACTTCCTTCATTTGAATAATGAACTAAGAAATTATTTGCCACTGAGGATTCATTCAAGATGCAGACATGCATTTTAATGTAGGTTCAATTAAGTAGCATCTGCCTGAACAAAACAACTGTATAAAACATTTCCAGCATTCCAAAGTCCCACTCATCATTCCTGTCAATACACTGTCTGTTCCCCTGAGTCACGCAGTCACTATTTGCACAATGTTAAGCGTTTAAATCACTCTTACTTTATTCCTATGCAAGCATTATTTCACACATCTCTAGACAGAAAGGTTGTTGCAATTTATTTATCTCTTTTGAAAATACAGATTATTTAGTTCCTTGTTCAATAGTAATTAAGGTCACTGTATGAAATACCCAAACTAAAGGCATATACCCAAACTAATGTAATTTCCCAGGCTTCTTATACATAAATCATGCAAATAAAGATTTCAATGTTTATTTTATTATTCAGGTAATTGTCATTATATTCACTGCAAACATGCCTCCTTTCTATGTAACCTAGGTAGATTGCCCCTTTGTAACAAAGCTCAGCGCTATTTGCCTAGTGCAGTTAATTAATGTTGCACTATAACTGCCAACAAACAGCAGGCAGTAAACAAATTTTTATTTAAAGTACATGTTTGTGTACATTTTTGTGCAATCATGGCAGTGGCAATTCAATAAATGATGGTTAAATGATGGAGAAAAACATTACAGCATATAAAACATTAAACATTAAACATTAAAAACATTATAGCATATATCCAAGTGTAGTCAATTGTGCTTTTGATATATCTGAAAAGAGCTGATTTAGATATCTGGATTACAGTGATGGAGTGAAGCTGTACACTCCCAGCACAGTAAGATCGTGGTAGTCTGCTGCATGATTCACAATCAAGAACTCAACAAGATGAGGATTTGCCATGCCAAAATTGAATTCAAGACCATTCGTGTGTGTGTGTGTTTGTGTCATTATCTAATTTTCATTATTCCTTTTGTGAATCAAATGGCAAAAAAAACACAGCAAGCATGTGCAAATACATTGCACCATCAGCAGCCACAATTAATTCTTAGTGATTTATTTTTATTTTTATAATTTGTCGCTTGTGGTTTGTAGCGATTCTTGTTTTGTGACAGAACAGCAAAAGTCCCTAAAGATCCTCTTTAGACATTACTGATTTCATTGTTATGACTCAACCCAACATAGACTAATGTGATTAAAATTGTGCAGCAAATAAATAAGCAAATGTATGAACAACTGAAAATCCCATTTGAAATTCAAGAGCAGAAGTAATGCACCCATTACAATTCTGCTGGGTCTTGTTAAAACAAGTAAAGTGAGAGAGAGAACGAGAAAGAAGAGGATTTCTAAGAAACACATTTCCCAACAAAACACTCCCACAACAAAAACATGAATAATACATTGTGAAAATTGCAACAAACAAAATTATGTTCCACATGGAATTCTGTATTAAGTGGAATGAGAGTAGTGAGAAGTAGAAATTTCCATGTTCCTCTATGTCTTTTTTGCTACTGGAGAAAAAGCCGGAAAGTTGGTTTCATACAAATTAATTAGGTGTCTGGATATGAGAAACAACAATGGACTTCATTGTTTTGTGCCATTTGATTGTTTTGATTAATTGTTACTAATGGGTTGTGTGCGGAATTACAATGAAGTAAATGCTCTCGATTGCTTAAATGAGCCAAAGTGCACTGCAGAGGGTTTAGGATATCAGAAGCAGTGACAGCTTCGAGACAGTAAAAACAAACATAAGTCTGCAGAATTGCTTGTGCTCTGGTTTAAGCATTGCAGTTTTTTGAGTTTTGGTTTCTATGCTTGAACATAAACCTATTGTATATATATATATATATACTGTATATAAATAGTACATATATTGTATACTGTATATACAGTACTGTGCAAAAGTTTTAGGCACTTGTGAAAAATGTTGCATAGTGAGGATGTCTTCAAAATAATGCCATAAATAGTTTTCATTTATCAATTAACATCATATAAAGTCCAGTAAACATAAAAAAGCTAAATCATTATTCGGTGTGACCACCTTTGCCTTTAAAATAGCACCAATTCTCCTAGGTACACCTGGACACAGTTTTTCTTGGTTGTTGGTAGATAGGATGTTCCAAGCTTCTTGGAGAATTTGCCACAGTTCTTCTATCTGTTTAGGCTGTCTCAATTGCTTCTGTCTCTTCATGTAATCCCAGACTGACTCGATGTTCAGTGGGGGGCTCTGTGGGGGCAATGCCATCTCTTGCAGAGCACCCTGTTCTTCTATTCTAATCTTTTCTATTTGCAAAAGTAATGTTTGGGAGTCTAAAATTTATTTTTCCTATTGACACTAAAGCTGAAGATATAAATAACCATTTTAAGACAAATGTTTTTGTGAAACATCTTAAGTGCCTAAAACTTTTGCACAGTACTGTATATACTGTACATATACAGTATATATACTATTTTTTGACAGGCGAGTGGAGAGATAATATGAAATGAGGGAGAGATTAGGACCAAAGGCAGCATGGTCTCATAGAATCACGTTAATATTCCTACATTTTTGCAAAATTATTTTAACATGGCTTGTTGTACGTATTGTGGCGGTATGCTGGTGAAATGAAAACTAGAGGTGCTACAACAACAATGGGAACGAGTACTCGAGTACCTGAGTACTCGGAAGTGACAGCAATGGTCGATCATGAAAATGATGATTGATAATGAAAATTCTCGACATGACTTTTCACTGAATTCAAAGTTCAGTGACAAATACTTGACAACTATACACAAACGTGTCAAAGAATGGCCTTTTTTAATTTTGAGATCGATTATGTTGTGATTTTCAATGGTACCTTGATTTTCAACAGAGAAGTCTCATAGCAACCAAACTGATAAAAGATGCTGCAATGCTAGCATTTGTTCTACAGGTTTATGATAATCAAAAGAAAGTTTAATCCACTGTGTTTTAAACATCTATGCAAACATTTGTTAAACAAGTTTTACTGTCATATAATGTAGAAATTTTTGACACATTAATGTATATTATTTAATCAAAGTGAATGTTTATCATTGACTGCAAATCTCCCTCGGTGCCGACATGTGTCAAACACCTGCATTTCAGCAAAATCAGTGCTGAAGATTTCCGCACGAGTTGTAAGTCCAACATAAAGTGGCATTCCATTTCAGTTTTCCCAATATGAAGTTTAAAATTCCGAGTTAAATGGGTGGAAGCATGAATCATCACAGCAACAAACTTCAACAGAGCGCATGACATTCTGTCCGGGGCAAAGACAGCGCTCCAAATTCTAGAGAGGCATGCACACACCCACACAAGGCGAGCTCTTTCTTTCAAACATCTAGATGAAGCAGAGCTGAATGTAACAGAATGCAGGGTCTTCAAAACTATTTTCAACTTAACACAGCATTTTAAAAACGCGATTATATGGCGTCTCAAGCACGGCAACCACGGTTTGCAGATACACGGTTCAGAAACAGTGGTGCGCACTTACTAAGTTTATTACGGTAACCTGAAGGAAGAACAGACATGCGCGTTCTGAGCATTATTTCAATAAATTGGCCAGTGAGTCTTTACATGACAAAATATCATGCATTATATTTTGATTATGCCCTCTTTTGTACTTATTGTAACAAACTAAATTATAACAGCCTATAATAATGAATAGACACTGGAACAATGACACACAATGCAGCAGCCAAAGATGTATAACATATATGTACTACATACTATAAATGTACTTGTCTATGTGCAACACCCCCCCCCCCCCCGAGTACACGAAAAGTACTCTAGCAATTACTTTGAGTACTCAAGTACACAAAATTACCCAACTGCCCATACCTACATTGATACCATTTTACACAAATCACAGTCCATAAAACACTTACACTTTTCGCCATTCATCACACAATGCTATCTTGTGACTATGCTATCTTATTATCTAAACACGTTTACCAAAGTGCAAGACTGCAAGTGCAAATAGAAGTGTAATGATACTTTTGATACTCATCAACAACATTTAAAAACGTATTCAAGTGTGATCAAATAACGCAGTATCTGATAACTGATAGAGCATTGCACCTGCGATGCAAAGGACCGGAGCACAAGCCTGCAGGGCATGTGAGTCGACACTTGACAAAATGATGTGGTTGCTTCAGCATTTGCATTTTCCATGGCATATCATTGCTTTTCATGACGCTATCAGTTAGGTTTAGGGTAGGGAATTAAGTTTTGTTGATTTCAAACTAGTTAAAGCATTAGCCTTATAAACCTCATCTGTTTGTGGGAACATTTTACTTGCTTTTAGTGCCACACAGTGGACATTTCATCTTGGAACTGCCACAACACATATACGGAACCACATAATATAATTTTGCAAAAATGTTGAGAGTCACGTCATTTTCATGAGATCAGGCTGGCAAAAGGTGATCAGGACACACCACGAGCTGGATTAGGACCCAGGATTAGCATTAGTATTATTAAAAAGGCCGTTACTGCAATTATTCACTTGTAAACAAGATCACCAAGCAAGCAGCTTCCTCTCCCCTCAGAAAGAAACATGAGCTTGTATGTCTATCACAAGTTTTTATAGTTCTGACAGCAATCGTGGAGTTTAACAACAGTAAAGTTGTAGGCACATATATTCAGCAAATTGTCATCCACAGAAATTCCTATGCTTCTGTTTTATTGGTTTATAAACAAACAATGATAAATAGAAATCATGCAATACACCCTCTGGAGGCAAGGTTCAAGTAATGCCTAGGGTACGCATACCCCAAGATGGAAATCACTGCTCGCTTAGGTTTTTTGTTTCTATGGACAATGTTGCAGTTTAGTTGTGATAGAATAAACCAGGCTTGTGTCTCTTTGTGACCATCTCATGAAGGGTCTTAGTTTGATCTTCTAACTGAAGTCCAAAGTGATCAAAGTATTACAGCCAATCTAAGAACCTGGCTCAATAGCTCTGGAGGCTTCAGGCATCTTCTCGTATCTCTCTAAGCCTTTCCAGTTGTGGGTGCAGCCTCTCACACTCATGTGGCACACCATGAAAGAGGTAATATTGTGTAGGTGTGACATGGTTAAATCCGACAGTAGAGCAGATCAGGAGGATTTCACACATTCAGCGAGGTAATAGGAAACAGTCTCCACAAACACACACATACACACACACACACATATATGGCAGAGGTAGCAGAACAACAGACGGATGCACGTACAGCACAAACAGATTGTGAGGGTAATTCAATTTCCTGCTACCGCACTGAGGCTCAAATGGTCTCCATCAGTGGTTCAATCAGCAGCTGCTTCTGTAATTTCCCCAGCTGGACTTTCACATCGTATCGCGCATTAAAGGGATGCACCCGGGCCGATGCTTATACTCCAGCAAAATACTCAAGCACAGAACTGCCACATTGAACGTTACAGTAGAATGCTGTGATTAGGCAGAACATGATCTGTAATACCTGTTGTTGCTAAACAAGTGAAGACAACTTAAGATGTGGACCATTGCCATATTTCCAGGTTTTGAATGTGGAAGTAAACTACTGTTTGGTAAACTACAGTGGTGAATGGGAGACCACATCAAAATATTATTTTTGCATGCCCATTTACTCCAACAGCTAAAAAAGAAAAAAAAAAGAAAAAAAAAATCCATTATTATGCTTCCACAACTTTCCAAAAAAGGAGAAAATAGAGAGCAATGGATTCCAGCAGCCAGAATAGAGAAAAGTGGCATTTTTTAAAATCAATGCCATGGTAATATTACACAAAAAATAATGTTATAAATTTATAAAAAATTAAAAATATAAAAATACATTTGCTAGATTTATGCTGCTAAATAATGCAGGAACACGTCATCCCAGTCTGTGAAAAGGGTCCATGGCTTTACAAAAGACCTTTGTAAATTTGTTGTACAACTACAATAATTGTGTAAAATAATATCATATTTAGTGAAGTGAGAGTCCCCCAGCCACTGGGGGTTGCATCAGGAAGGGCATCCGGCGTAAAACCCGTGCCAAGTCAAATATGCGGATCACGGATGGCGGTGACCCCTAACAGGAATAGACGAAAGAAGAAGAAGAATATAATATTTAGTCAAATGCTGCTGTTTATGGTGTTTTCTAATTTTAGTGATGTTAATTAATGTAAAAAAAAAAAAAAAAAAAAAATTTTTGTTTATGTGGTATGTAAGAATTCAGAGAGAAAAAAAACTAACTTTTTCAAAAGGTCAGCTTGGATGATACTGCACTACTTTACATTATAAGTTTGTAGTTTCAAAATAGCTTCACACACACTGAAAAGTATAATACCATAGTGCTGGAAATTTGCAGCACGCAACGTAGCACTGAAGTACTACTTTTCCACATTCAGAGAACATAAGCTAGGGAGCAAAATAATTCAATTTATGACAGGATTAAATTGCTACATCACAGTGCAGACCACAGTATTACATACAGGAACAATGGGCTCACATTAATGAAATTATAGAGAGGTGTAGAGTCATTCTGCCAAGGAGAGCTGAAGATGAAAAATTATTACAGTGCCACATGTACAGTGCCACAGGGGCAAAAGTTTCTGACTGTACAAAAGTTTCTTAAACATTCTAAAACTACTGGAAAAGAAAAGTGAAAATTTTTGGCTTTGAATTATGGGGTTGTACAAGCCACTGCTGTGGCTACTTTGAATAACTAAAATAAAACAAAATCTGCTGTAGTTCACTCAAAATCTCAAATTGAATTAGTGCTGAAGTACTACATCACATCCTGTAATAACCTGTTTTAATAGGTAAGCTGCATAGAGCCTTATGTTAAAATTTTATACACCCGGATTCTCAGCACAATTCACTAACTAGACACAACTGGTGCTGACCCAGACTTTTGGTTTCAATAACCTCTGCAAATTAAGAGAATGTAGACATTTGACCATACGGCTTCCTGATTTTTGGATGGATGTAAGTACAAATTCTTGCAAAGCTAAGATGCTCATAACATGCCTGCTTTGTCAGGGGCTAATTAATGCAATGCTGGTAAGACATTATTCATTTTTGGTACGAAACTGCTAATGAAACGATATTTATAAGCAAATCAACGGAACCTCATGTTATTAAGTTTCAGCTATGAATGCAATATTACATTCCCATATACCATATACAATTTTTTTATGTTTGTTATAAATATACACCGATCAGCTACAACAATAAAACCACCTGCTTAATATTGTGTAGGTCCCCCTTGTGCCCCAAATCAGCGCCAAGATGCTATTCTACTCACTTCAATTGTACAGAGTGGTTATCCAAGTTATCGTAGACTTTGTCTGGTTGAAGCATACAACAGTATAAATTAAAATCAGAGAGCGAAGAAAAAAGTCAATAACTGCATGAAAATCGTCAGAATACAGCAGGGGTCTCCAACCTTTTTTGCACCGGTTTCATTTTGAAAACATTCTCGCGGACCAGCCTGTCGGGGCCAACATGATTATGTTGGACATGTAAAAGGTTGATGAATACACATCCTCACATGTTTAACACGCTTCTAAAGCCTAAGACATGTGATATATATATATAAATAAAAACTACCACTAGCAATGCAATATGTGTCTTTACTGCATAAATTATTAACCCACATACAATAAATAATAATATTCTTACTTCAATATGATCATATTCCATTTAATAACAGCTGTTTCGATTGAACAATATTATTTACTGCATTCAAACTAAATGCAAAGACATAATTTTCACTGTATGATATTATTTTTCTTCACTTATCCTTTCACAAACATTAGTCCATGTTCTGCAGTCGTTTCACCCGTTATATCTTATATGGTGGTCTTGATCATATAATTGTTACATCATATTTGACCTCATATCTGTCACAGCGACAGCACTTTGGAAATTAAAAAAAGCCGCTTGCGATCAGAGTTTGTGTGATTTCTTCTCTGTACAGGCAGGTGGGGCCTCGCGGCGGGGTGGAGCTCAAGGTGCCACATCATGTCGTGGCCGTGCTGAGCCTAGGGACATCGAAGCACTTACCTGGCTCCTTGTGACCACCCCCAGAACAGCCTTGGATGGCAGATCTGAGCCACAGCTGGGTGCGCAGGGGTGGGGAGACACCCGCTGGAGCGCCAATCCTGCAAGGATAAAAAGTTGGATGGTGGTCGTGATGACGGCCGTGCACACCGGGTATGTGACCCAGGAAACAAGGAAACTGCTCTTTTGCTGAACTGTTGGGTACCGCAGCCACTTGGGCATGCGGCAAAATCAAACGAAAAGGCAACAAAAGATTCTCCTCCCGGTCCTTCACCGGGGGATGGAGTGGTCTTCTTACCAGCTCCAAAGGCAGTGGGTTTGGTTGACCCTGGTTTGCCCGTCTCAGGGGCGCTTTGAAGCCTTTTGTGGGTTCTTGGTGGCCGGCCGTGAGACGGGTGGCATCTGTTTCCTGTGGTGGGCTCCACACCGGGGCCGGGCCAAAGGGGCGGGCTGCACTGGAGCCGGTGCAGTCACCTCAGGGGGACACCCTTGGCGACAAGCAGGCGGGGTGCGGGATCTTGAGCCGTGCCGGGGCAGGATATGCCGGATAGCCTCCATCTGCTGCTTCACCGTCGAGAACTGCTGAGCAAAGTCCTCGATAGTGTCGCCGAATAGGCCAGCCTGGGAGATAGGGGCAGCAAGGAACCGTGTCTTGTTGGCCTCACCCATCTCGACCAGGTTGAGCCAAAGGTGGCGCTCCTGGACAACTAATGTGGACATTGCCCGCCCGAGAGTCCGCGCTGTGACCTTCGTCAACCCGAGAGCGAGGTTGGTCGCCGAGCGCAGTTCCTGCATCAGATCTGGGGCGGAACTACCCGGATACCCGGAGGAGGCGGTCCCATTGGGGTCCCCAAATCGCCCCCAGTGCTAGCCACGCTGGCCTCATACCCGTAGGTAGAAGGACCGAGGTGGGGAGCCGCTGTGTGGCTTCCTTTCTTACGAAAGCAAGCTGCGACCGCAATGTTGCCATGGTCATGTTCTCGCAGTGAGTACATGATCCATCCATGAATGCTGTCTCTGCGTGGGTCATACCCAGACACGAAAGACAGCAATCGTGACCGTCTGAAGTTGAGAGGTAACGACTGCAACCAGGAATACACACAAACGGAATCTTTAAAAAACTTTAAAAAGATGCGTCTTTAAAAAGACGTTCCGTGTGTGCTGCTCTTTTAGAGAAATATACTCTTTTAGGAAAATATACTCTCTTTTTTCTGCCAAAGTGCCCAGGGGCATTCTCTGCAGTGCACCAGTGCAGAGGAGGGAGAAGCCACTGAAATGCATCATCAGATCCAGCAGAGGTGAATGAACAGTCAGCTCAGTAAACATCAACCATTCGGCTCCGAAGAGAAAATCTGAATGAGTGGTTGCACGCTAGCTCCTTTTATACCCGTATGTCTGGGGGAGTGGCATGCAAATATCACTCGCCAATTTTCATTGGCCTTTTATCAAAGACCAGAGGTGTCTTGGGCTCCCAAGAGTGACCCCTAGTGTCACTACATCGACATAACGTTGAGTGAGTGACAAATAGGAAAAAAATTTCCCCATTCTGATGGTTGATGTGAACATTAACTGAAGCTCATAACTGCTGATCTCCTGGGATTTTCACGCACAACAGTCTCTAGAATTTACTCAGAATGGTGCCAGAAACAAAAAACATCCAGTGAGGGGCAGTTCTGTTGACGGAAACGCCTTGTTGATGAGAGAGGTCAACAGAGAATGGCCAGACTGGTTCGAACTGACAAGGTCTACAGTAACTCAGATAACCGCCTGTACAATTGTGGTGAGAAGAATTTCATCTCGCACTGTTTTGGTGGCACGAGATGGACCTACACAATATTAGGCAGGTAGTTTTAATGTTGTGGCTGATTGGTGTAAAGTCAGTGGGCATGGTCATGAAGTTTTGATATTTTCGTACAAGCATGCACTAAGTCTAGGTGAAAGTGGTTTGGTGAAACTGTGCCCACAAAGTGCTAATGGGCTGGGTCAAGTGCAATTAAATTCTAAGGTTGTTCTCTGGTTATTGCACCATCTACATCCTATTATATATTTTATATTTTGCCAAGCAACGCCAATATAAATGAAAACAGCCCATCAATAAGAATTTGGTAGTGTAAATGGGCTGTATTCAGTGCATCCCTTGCTCTGTTTGTCACCTGCGCTGCTCCGGACTGCAATGTATGTGTTGTATGTTCTCTATCAGCCTCTTTGGGACTGTTGGCTCTCGTCCTGTTTAATTTCTCAATCATGGCTAGTATTAAAAGTGACCGATAGCTCTTTGATATCATCTGCTAGTGGAATTACTATACTGCAAATGCAGGAACTGATTTTTGACTTTGCGACAAGATAAGATGTGGTTTCAAACGTCTTGAATGACCTCAGGAAAATAGCAAATTGCACTTTGCGTTACTTCATTAACATACAAAACACCAAAAGTTTGCGTGCATACACCCACAGATAGCACAAACACTCCCACTCACACCCTCTTGCTCTTTGAGCTGACATGAAGATTGCACTTAGAATTAACATTCTAATAAAAATTGGATAAGACAGTCATAACACTTAGCGCTGCGCCTAGAGTGGTCATGAAAATAAGAGCCCTTATTTTCCATACCGCACATCAAAGCATTCTGGCATTGCTGCATGAAATATCTTCCCTTGTTTTTAAAAGCACTGACATGTTTGAGTGAGTGTTTGTTTTTTTTTTGTAAAAGTGCTTCAGCATGCGTATCGTTAGCTAATTAGAAATGAAGGGTAGTCAGCAACAGTTTGTGAGCCAGTGTAGCACACCCTACACACACACACACACACACACACACACACACACACACACACATGCTAATAAACAGACACACACACAAACACAAAAATCCCTTTTGGTGATAAGCCATCCCTGACTGAGGCAATGCAGTGCCTCAGGAATGAAAAGAGAAAAAAAAAAGGAAAAATGCATCTATGCTTCAGACAGTCCAAAGTATTTTGGTAGATATGTCAGAAAAGAATGATATCAGAGATGAACTCAAAAGGCTAGCAGGAGGCCAACAGCCTTGTCAGCAGATTTTGTTCTACAACCCCAAATCTGAAAAAGTTGGGACAGTATGAAAAATGCTAATAAAAAAACATAAAGGAGTGATTTGTCAATTATATTCACCCTTTGCTATATTGAAATCACTACAACTAAACAATATATGATTTTTGACCTTGTGAATTTCATATTTTTTTAATTTCTTTTTATGTGCAGTAATTTCAAATTAGATCATCTGATTTGAAATTAATGTACATAAAAAAATAAACAAAATCTGGTCCTCATCTATTGAAATAAATATACATCATAAAGATATTCATTATTAGGCAAATTTCATATGTGTATACAGACCTACTTTCAATCATTTAAGCATAAGCCTTGTATCAAACACTTTTTAAGATCATGAAAAACAAATTCTGTCAAGTGTGTCCAAACTTTTGAAAGGTATTATGGCATCTTTCATATTATGGCCATTTCAACACACTGATTCACTGTTCTCAGTCACTGTTTGCCACATAATTTATCTCCATCAGCAACATTACTTCATCATCACCATCATCACTGTCATTATCATCATCACTGCAATGAGTTTCTGCTCAAAGTAAAACAATGACACAATACTCTGTGGGTGGGTTTGTTTTGGGCCCACAGTCACTAACCGATTGCACAAACATACATAGTCTCATTTCTCCTTCTCTCTGTGTTTTCGCTCTATCTCTGCCCGTTATTTCTCTCTTCCTTCATCATGCAGATGGAGCCTGTGGGCACAGTGTGGGAGATAGTGCAGTAAGCTCTCCTCTCCTCTTCTCTAATCTCATTTCCCACTGCCTGGATTAAACAAATGTCTGTCATTACCGCTCACTGGTGGATGGGAGGGTTTAAGGCCCACAGGAGCGGCAGAGAGAAAGAGAAGGAGTGACAGAATGGCAGAGAGAGAGAGACAGAGGGAGAGAAATTAAAAATAAAATAACTGGGGAAAAAAGCAAGCAGGTATGGTACTAAAGAGACCATGAAATGAGGGACCAAGGGAGACAGTGAGAAATTGAGACAAAATAAGAGGGAGAGCAAGATGGAGAAAGTGAACAAGTGAGAGATTTAGCAAGCAGGCAGTCTTCTCTTACTTCCAATCCCAGAAAGAGGCTGACAAACCATTCAAACTGCCCACAGATGAGCAGCAGACATAATAAGCCAAATACATTTGAGAAGAAAATGCAAAATTAGAACTGATTCTAAGGAGAATAGGAGAGGAGGCGGGGCCTGGGTAGCTCAGTGGTAAAAGACACTGGCTACCACCCCTGGAGTTCGCTAGTTCGAATCCCAGGGTGTGCTGAGTGACTCCAGCCAGGTCTCCTAAGCAACCAAACTGGCTTGGTTGCTAGGGAGAGGAGAGGAGGTAAGTGAAACGACAGCTCCACATCCCCCCGTCCATCCATTCATCGCTAAGAAAAAGTGTCAGCATGTGGTTACACTGCATCAGAAGACACAGTAGCAAGCCTTCCACCATCATCAACCAATATATTGCCTTTTTCAATGAAAAGAAAGATGCTCTCCCCTCATCAACACAAGGAGCGGTTATATGCTCTAACATCAAGGTGCACCCAGGGCCTGAAGGGGGTCTATTCCACTGCTCCAACAGTCAATCCTACAGGGTTCAAAAGGAAGAGAGAGAGGAGAGAGGAACATTACCCCCCCCCCCCAACCCTTTACTGTTTACAGCCTGCTGGCAGAAAGAAATTGTCAATCACAATAGAGTTTAGATTCCATATTTCAAAACAGACATTTAGATCCACAAGGGCCCATTGAGGTTGAAATGGTGTGAATCCATTTCTCTGCAGGGAGCGGTGGATGTCCTCCCCCACCTTCGTCTGGTTTATTACACCGTACCAGACTGTCTGGAGATCCCGACTGATGAGCCTTTAAGTATTTTAGGACTACGAGAGCTGAAATAATTTCCCTCCAAGGGAACACTCACTCCAGGTCAGGGAAAGATAGTCTGGCCACATAGGACTCACGAGTGGCTTTCTTTTCCACAGCATTCCAAACACAATGGCCTGTGAAACCAAGAGGAGTAATGGAATATGGATATTTGATTGCCTGAAACATTCACCTTTACTTTTCTAAGGCTATTATAGTTATTTAAAAAAAAAAAAAATCAAGAGCAGTTGTTGGTTGGCTTGCCGATGTATTATACCAGGGGTTCTCAACAGAGGCAGTACCGCCCCCAAGGGGCATTCAAAGGATGCCAGGGGGCGCAGAGAGCAAATTAATAGAGAGGGGGGTCATATCAGTCATAATAATCAAATCTATCATGAAGTTCCTCTCTGCATTAAAACGTTTATCTAGACTTGGAGTATATCAGTTGGTTCTCAATTATACGGGTTGGTACGCATTTGTACTGTGTTTAATCTGATTTTGAAGACTATCGACACATCTGAAGTATCTGGTTTACACAGGTGGAGGCACAACCTTGGCTAATGCGCCTGTATGGCTCCGTAGATGGATACGGCTCAATGGACAGAGCAGCACGAGCACAAAGCTTTTAAAGCTCGAGCTCTTAAACTCGCAGCTTTGCGAGAATCAGTGATCAGCAAGGTGCGAGAAGCAGAAACCATTTGAATTCGGCACAGAATTCTACATCACCACCCTTGAATTTACTATAGTAACACTAACTGTACTTTAGGCAGAAATAGATTGATAATAAATATTATCATATCAATACTTCAGCTCTATTCAGTTTGTCATAGGCTACATTAGGGGAGTGAGGGAATATAATACATTTTTGTTACAACTTATAAATATTTATATTTTGTATTTATTGTTTTTACATGTGTTTAGGTCTACTGTTTATAATTACAAAAATGCCATAGTTTGTTTTATAGAAATCATGTTACATCTAACCACGGTAGTGAAAAAGATCCATTCTTCCATGTGTTACTATGGTTTTGTTACAAATACCACTGTTAAAACTATAAAATAAATAATTAATTAATAAATTAAAATGTAAAATATATTAACAATATCACTTTTATTATTAGTTTCTTTCTTCGCATTTTCATTTTATAGGCTCCAGATATAGCCCTCCATCTGCTTGAATTCAAGAAACGCAAGTTTTGGTCTCACATTCATGACACGTAAGCCTGCTGAATTTATTAACAAAACATAAAAATTATGCAATGCATCGAAGTTGCATTGAGCAAATTAAGCAAATAACGAGGGGGCTGGTGTAAGGGAATGAAGTAAGGGAATGAAGTAGGGGGCGTTCATCAAAAAAAGTGTGAGAACCACTGTATTAGACTGTATACAGTATGAATGTTGTATATAGTGTTGCACCTGTGCTACGGTATTACTGCAGTACTCAGTTTCAAAATTCCGCTTGTGATGAGGAGGAGGGCGTGGCTGGGCCATGAGGAACCTCTGCTGTCCGCCAGGGGACAGAGGAGCTGCTGCTATCCGCCAGGAGGTGAAATCCAGTGCCATCGCCCGGCGTCGCAGAGGATCACTGGACAGCTGGCTGAGGACACGTGAGGCCACATGGCTGGGAACTGAGTTTTTTTTTCCTTTTCTTTTCTCTCTCTCTCTCCCCCCTCACTCTCTCTCTGTCTCTCCCGCTCGCTCTGTTTCTCTCCCCAGTTTCCCAGGAGGCGGGGAAGACCAGCCTCGGTGGAATGACTGAAGGTGCCACTCCTCCCCTCCAGGAAGGGAGGGGGGGAGTAGGTCAGGCCAGAGGTTCCCCCAGCCTGAATCGAGTGGTGGGGGTATGTGACGAGGAGGAGGGCATGGCCGGGCCGTGAAGATGCACGCCTGGCACAGAGTTGCCCAATCAGCAGGAGAGGGATAAAGGAGGAGCCAGGGAGGTCATAGAGAGAGAGAGAGACACACAGAGATGTGTATGTGTCGACGTGTGTTGTTATGTTTCAGTTCAGCATTTTATATTGGAATTAAAGGCTAGTTAATTTTTAATCCAGTTCCAGCTTCCTCCTTTCCCGACCGAGTAGAGATCCTTTACACCGCTGTTATCAGTGTTTTTTAACAGTAGTACCATATTTATGGTAATACTGTAATATATTACTATGGTAATATTCCCAGATAGTAGTGATATTCGTCTGAAATCCATTGTGAAGTGGCATTTCTCAGACTCTCGGTAACAGCATATTTTTTGAGGCCAGTGCTGCAATAGGGGCTGTTCCAACAGGATGCGAGACAGAGTGCAACAGAATGCAACAGAATGCAGGGATCTTTCAACTTGACACAGCGTTTTTAAAGCGCATTGAGGCACTGTTAAAAGAGCAAGATGCAATGGCCAAAGACTTCCATCTGACACATCTGTCCATAGACAATGTATGTGTACATTAAAAAAATAGCGAAGAAGAAATGTAAGAACACATCGTCTTCCTTCAGTTTTCCTTCACCGAATTGCAATGCTGTGTGAAAGCGAATGAATTAATACAGAAGTTCAGAACTTCATTTTTGTATAATAACATTATAATATTTAATACAATAATAGTTGAAACTGTAAAGGATTAATATAACAACAGAATAGCAACATCATTCAGGATCATTCATCATTTAAACAACATGAGTAATATACTGATACTACTCTTTATCCAGATACTTTAGATGTTACTGTACCCAAATACATGTATTAAGATATAATGACATCCCTAATTGTACATGTATATTAGATTGTATATGTATTTTGTATATTGTACATTGTACATTAACAGATTCCTAATACATAGGAAAAATAAGCTAGAACAAAGTGGAAAGAAAGTTGATAGTGTTGCATAACCCCTCTGGACCTATGTTGACCTTTTCACGTCTCAACCTTCTAAATCAATAATCCAAGGTACTGTCTATGTGACAGATCTTTATATCCAATGACAAATGTGTCACAAACAATGCATGTGGTTATTGTTAAGAGCTTACTCATTAAAGCACCAATCATTCAACAAACAGAAGAGTAGAAAACAGAAAGAAAAAAAAAACTTAACATTTTCCTTGAAACTGTCCATTTGATATTCTGATTGTATGGGCCAACTGATAGACACCTTCACAAATACAGATGCAGTTCAATGCATCTTATGAACAGTCACAGCGTACTTGCACACAGATGTAAATGCGTCTGATATTAAGGCTGTCAAATACAAATTCAAATATTTGTCGAATTTAAGATAAAAATGCACAATTGAAGGCAAAAACTGTGAATTAAAATTTTAGATGTGAGCCAAGCAGTGACTAAGATTTCGATGGACGTCTTTGGCTCTTGCACCTTGTTCTCTTCTCTGCATCTCACAGCATAAGCAATGCGTTTAACAACACTGTGTCAGGAAAGGAGTTCAATTTTTAAAAAACGTTTCTTGCGAGCCTTGCATTCTGTTCCACTCTATTGAACAGCCGCTGTTGCAGCACTGGGCTAAGATACAATAATAAATAACCTTTCACCAGTAGGCTAACCGAGTACACACTTTCTGAACACACTAAAAATGCAGAGATAAACACATCAGTCATTGTGTGGCAATGAGGCATGTCAGATGTCTCCTCGAAAACTTTATCGAAAAACATTTTACAACTACTGGAGGCAGCAGCGCACAAATGGTCAAAACGGCTAATGCTTCATCTTCAGGTCTGATTCATTGACTTCGGTATCCTGCCCTCTTTCAGTTAGCACCTGTTCTTAAATGGTGAGAAATCCATTGGCCTATTTGAGCCTGTCCCAACAGGCTCTGCACTGATTTTAATGAACAGGATGGGGGGATGAAGAGAAAGAGAGCATGAGAGATGGAGCTGCAGGCTGCAGAAAGATCGTTAGAGCTTTAAGTTACATTTCAAGACCTCCCCAGCTTTCTCTATTTCTCACTGGTCATGATGAAAGCGAAACAGAAGTGCTGAATATGGACAGCAATTTGGAGAACAGAAGCGGAAAACAAAAGCTTTGAATAGCTCAAGGGCGCTACATTGGCCTTTGAGCAGGGCAAGAGTTCAGACTTTTAACACAACGTGCTCAGAACTAAACCAAACACAATGACTACTATCTATTGCCATGGTACTCAACAGGCAGCCTGCGGGCTGCATCCAGCCCGCAAACCATCTTTTTGTGGCACGCGTAATGTTGTCATATGACATAAAATTATTAAAGTGCATGAATTTTAAGCTGTCGATTTTCTATAGCCTTTATGGTAATTCTCAGTATTGTTAGGTTACTGGACCGTTATAGAGAAAAAGGAAATGGCAAAAGAATGAATTAAACTTCTACACTGTGAATATAATCTGATTATAAACTATAACATGACAGTGGCATCAGTCTGCGTGCACGTTGATAGAAACAGTTTGTGTGCACTCTGCCACTTAAACATTTGCGTGTCTCTTCCACACCCGCTCATCACTGCCATAGTGCGAGTCAACGAGTGTTAGGTGACAAACCTTTTTGAAGAGCTCAGAGATATATATGCTCATCTCGAACAGTAATAAAAGAAAAAAAAAATGTTTATCCTGGAGTAACTGATTTATTCATCTTTTCCCAAATGCTTTATTATTAGTTATTTGTGTTAGTAACCTAAAAATAACTCTATAAAGCGGGTAATCATAGATGGTAAGGATTTCTCTTTGAAGCACTTTTGGAGCTAGTATTGGATATATCTGTCTTGTATTGAGGGTACTGTATTTCTGGTGTGTGTGTGTGTGTGTGTGTGTGTGTGTGTGTGTGTGCGCGCGCGCGTGTGTGTGTGTGTGTGTGTGTGTGTGTGTGTGTTTACTAGGTAGCAAGTGTGTCATGACAATCTTTGAGAGTGACAACAGAACAGATCATCTCTTCTTTCTATATATGGCAATAAATATAGACATTTCACAAAATGTAAATTTTAAATGAACGTAATATTTTTATTTGTATTATTTTTTATTTTACAGTGGTGCATTTTGCTGCAGTATATAGCCTACTTTTAAAAGTATGGACCTAAAAAAACAAACACATACTGTATAGGCCTATATTTAGGGTGACCAGATACCTGCTTGTGGAAAACAGGACAGCCCCCTCTCAGAGGGAAATGAAAAAATGAAATTGACGTATCCTTACCTAGGTGCAGATCAATGCAAAATAGTTAGTGTTCTTTGTCTGAGTTCAGTCTGAACATTCTCTGATGTCTCCAACCAAAGACGTGACTATTGTGTCTTCTCTTAAACCACAGAGACCTTGACCAAGGTCAACTTTTCTAATCCTCTGCACTTTGCCGACAGCCGGTCAATGGAGCAGAAGAAAATAGGCAAGAGTGAGCACACA
Source organism: Myxocyprinus asiaticus (assembly GCF_019703515.2). Classification (NCBI taxonomy): domain Eukaryota; kingdom Metazoa; phylum Chordata; class Actinopteri; order Cypriniformes; family Catostomidae; genus Myxocyprinus; species Myxocyprinus asiaticus. The sequence continues at coordinate 11,576,259 of NC_059380.1, forward strand.
ATTTGAAAACTGACATTTACTAACTTCCAAACCAACTTACTGTAACATTGACTCAGGCTGAGTGGGATCCATGTGGGGTTTATTAACACAACAAGTTCAGAGTACAAACAGGCATGGGTAAAATAACCAGGGCAACCAACAATATCAGAGACAGGGCAGTAACGTAGTCAAACAGGCAAAGGATCGGGGCAGGCAGCTAAACAGCAATGCAGAGCAGTCCAGTCCAGCCCATAATAAATTAAGACATACAAAAAGTATTGCCTTCATGACTGTTACACTGAGTCGAGATTTATCCAGTGTCCATGCTGCGTTCATTAATGAGAACACTTGCTCCACAGATGTAGATGTCCCAGGCAGGCATAAAACAAACTCAACGACCTTGGCTAAGACTCCAAAGTTGATGGTCTTGCTCTCCAGCTCACGAAAAACATCTGTTCATCTCTCAGACACAGCCGTCTTGTTCATGTTCCACTCAGTGATGCGACGAGTGACAATGTCGAAGCCAATCCAAAGTATAGAGCAAGGATTGCTGAAAATGTCTCAGAAACTTTGGCCATTTTTCTTGAGAAAAAAAGTATGCATGCAGACCATTGAAAATGTGTAGTATTCTTTGAAGAGCTGGACCAAGAGAAAGGAAACATGTGTTGCCATGCTGCAGTAATTTCTGATAGTCCAGCTGCACAAAATCACAAAAGTCTTTGAGCTCCTTCACATGCACTGTGTAGATATGAATGTATTTGTACACCTTCACAGCAAAACTCTCTAAATCTATCGGAGACAATACACTGCAGTTTGCAATGTGTTATGGATGATGTGTACATTACAGCCAATCCCCCAAACTTCCCTTCCTAGCTTTGACTGCAGCTTTCTCCAGATTTTGTCCTTATGAGCTCTCTTAACACCACCAAAGTTTGTGTTAGTGTTGTCGGCACAGAGACAATTAGTTTTTGACCAAGTCCATGTTTTTCAATGGAAATGTAGTCAGTTTGCAAATCCGACATCTCACCTGGCAGCGACAAAAACTCAATTATCTTGACTTTTATAATGTCTAGTGAATTAAAGTATGTCTTTGTGATTGTATGCATCCACAGTCAATGTGACAAACGAGCACTTGTCCAAATTAAAGGAGCGAGTATGTTGCATATGACAGCTTCAGGTTTGGTGTGGGCAGAAGAAAATTTCGGATCATACAATTTCTTGATCAATTTTGCAGTGCAGTCAGCTGACCGAAAACTATGGCCATGCACAACAGAATGATAAGCAAAAAGTCCTTCACTTGCATGCACCTTTTCAGATTCTGAACTTCGCTTCACCAAAAAAACATTGCTAACACTTGGTGTGGCACAACAACTTTTAGCAGCATCCACATGCTTTTTTGTATGAACATGCTACATGATGTCAGAGCGGCCTCCATGGGCAATGGAAAAGCGAGCTAGCTCACTTTATTAGGCTCTGTTTGTGACTCCTTTTAAAAAAATTTAAACTCATTTTGAAGATCCTCATTAAATGTACATGCACAATTCCTTGACATTTTTCCAGCCGCAATTTCATCTGTGTTTTCTTTCAAATTGACTCTTCAATCAGTTCACTAACTGGACATCTACTGATAGGGGATTGTGATTGGATAGTTTAATCATGTACAAATTTAGCACAATTTACTCGGCTCATTAATATAAAAAGTAATTAAAATCATTTTTTTTATTAAATAAAAAAATGATACGAGTGCGGCCATCAAGGCTAAAGGGACTCTGCTTTCCGGTCCCCCAGCTTTCCAAAGTTGAGTTCCTCTGATCTATTGTGTCAAAGTGTGAAAATTCAAAACAGTACTGAGCACAGCTGTGAACTGTATAGATAACTCGAACTAGGGAATTAGAAACTGAAAAGGACAGACTTTGTAAATTGAAATTTTTTACAGGCTTTTTAATGCAAGAAGATACACATCTTGACATTAGGAATCAATTTGTGAGTTATTCAATTCAACATGAAACGGCATTTACAACCCATTTTGTATTCATAATGTGGTGTATTTCTAATTAAACAAAATTTGATGAGAAAAAATATAAGGTGGGACGTCATCCATCAACTAATTTGATTGCTCATTCAAATGTGATTGTAAATTCTATTGAGGAGGTTTTTAGTCAGGGATATAAAGGTAGAAAGACCATTTCACCCTCAAGGTGAATATCAACATTACCCAATGGTCACACTTTCTTTTAGAATCTATCATTATTTGCCAATATTGCCATAACCTTTATTACACTAATGTTAACCAGCATTCAAATACTGCATTAAATAATGGCATTACCTAAATAGCTATCTGGCTGTTAGTTAACATTAACAAATAGCGTGCACTGCCTAAGTGACGTCAGCCAAAAAGAAGAGTTGTTTCAGAGGCATTTTAATCAATTCTGAAGACATTATTTTTCTTTGGAATAACATGGACTGATGAATCATGCACAACTGGACAAATAATATGTATTAAGAATATTAAGAAAGGGTCGATTATGATTTCATTACAACTTTAAGTACCTGAAATTATACATTTTAAAGGAATATTCTGGGTTCAATACAAGTTAAGCTTAATTGACAGCATTTGAGGCATAATGTTGAGTTCCACAAAAATTTATTTAGACTTGTCCCTCCCTTTTTTCTTTTTTTTTTTTAAAGCAAGAATCTGGGTTACAGTTAGGCACTTACATTGAAAGTGAATGGGGCCAATCCTTAACCATCAAAATCCTCACTGTTTCAAAAGTATAGCCACAAAACATAAACTTTTCTGTTTAATTACTAATTTCATAACTTTGTTGCCGATGGCGTAACACCATAAACCACTGTAATTTAGCATTCCGTTACAAAAAAACAAACAAACATTTAAACAACTTTACAGCTCAAATAATACATAGTATTAGTTTTAACATTACAATGAATATAAAATCTTTTATAAAATTATAAGCTTCACATTTCTGCTTTTAAAGGGTTAGTTCACCCAAAAATGAAAATTCTCTCATCATTTACTCACCCTCATGCCATCCCAGATGAGTATGACTTTCTTTCATCTGCAGAACACAAATGAAGATTTTTAGAAGAATATGTAGGTCCACACAATGCAAGTGAATGGGTGGCAAAAACATTTAAGCTCCAAAATCCACATAAGGACAACATAAAAGTACTCCAGATAACTCAATATTTAAGTCCTTTTTCCTTCACTTTCACTTTCTCCTTCTTCTGTTTTTGGTGATTCACATTCTTTGTACATATTGCCCCATAGTGGGCAGGGAGGAACATTTATGACAAAAAATTACTTAAATATTGATCTGTTTCTCACCCAAACTTATCATACCACTTCTGAATATATGGATTTAACCACTGGAGATATATGGATTATTTTTATGCTCCCTTTATGGGGATTTGAGCATCAAAAATGTGGCACCCATTTATTTTCATAGTGAGGACCTACAGAGCTGAGATATTCTTTTAAAAATGTTCATTTGTGTTCTGCAAAAGAAAGTAAGTCATACACATCGGTGATGCCAGGAGGGAGAGTAAATCATGAGAGAATTTTCATTTGGGGTGAACTATCCCTTTAAACTCACCCCCCCCCCCCCCCACCCCCCCCAAAAAAAAAATTCCATTGAAAGTGCCTCACTGTAACCTCAATTGTTGAATGTTTTTTTTTTTTTTTTTTTTTTTGAGAAAAGAAGGGACGTATTGAAAATATTTTTTAAGGTAATAAATATTATGCCACAAATGCTGTCGACTAAGCTTAGCTTGTATTGAATCTGGACTATTCCTTTAAGATGCAACAATGCTTAATTCACTTCATTTATACTTCAACATGAATGCACACGTACCTCTTAAAGGTTTCCCTGTCATAAATGTATTCTATGGCAACATCACATGAAAGTCACAGAAACATTTACATTTATGCATTTGGCTGATGCTTTTTATCCACAGCAACTTACAGAGCATTCAAGGCATACATTATCAATTTCTGTGTACCCTAAGAATTGAACCCATGACCTTGGCAATGCTAGTGCCATTCTCAGCGGTTTGAACATGATGAAGCATTATATAAAGTTTAAAATATACTGTTCATACTTTATATCATGTACTGTACACTAAACAATCATTCATGCTACATAATGTTCTGTGGCATTTCGCTGATAATTAACATTTTCCAAACAGTTATAAACTTTGCAGTGATGATTATAGTGGACAATATAAAGGCTACAGAAGTCAATATGTGCTGATCTGGGTAAAATATAAAGAAAGGCTCGCTCTGAGAATAGTCACAGTGTTCTTTGTCTGAGTTCAGTCTGAACTTTCTCTGATGTCTCCAAGCTAAGATGTGACTATTGTGTCTTCTCTTAAACCACAGAGACCTTTGACCAAGGTCAACTTTTCTAATCCTCTGCACTTTGCCAACAGTCGGTCAATGGAGCAGAAGATGTGAGCATACAATTTGAAAATTGACATTTACTAACTTCCCAACCAACTTACAAAGGGCCAGTTTTAGGGACTGAGTTCTTGAAGCAGTGCAGAGTTACAGAACATATTCTAAGGTAAATGGTCATAAATAAAGACTGACCTCAGTGACCCTCCATTTCTGAGTCACCCTCTTTTCACAGCTTCCATTTCCAACAACAAAGTATCAAAGATCAGTAGAAACAGGGCCATTGTTTATACAGCAATGTGTACATTTGTCAAAAAAGTAGACACTTTTGAAAATGAATGTCTTTGCAAAATATATAAAAATATCAAACCATGTTGCATTTTACAGAAATACAGCACAAAAACCTAACACTTTGCAAAATATTTCACAAAAAATTCAAGGAAGGCTCAATTGTTTTAAACTTTCTGGTTGTCAACTTTGCAGAAAATGTCCATAGTAAATATGGTGAACTACACCTTTGGTTACTCTGCGAGGACACCTGTGTTAGATTGAGAGGAACTGACCTCATGCATCCATTAAAAATCACCTCAACACAAGTTGGCACAGAAAGTTGGTTTTGAGAAAAGGTCTAGCATTTGTTTTATTACACTTGCTTTAATGTTTTGTTATCTAATATGATGACATTCAGACATTTTTAAGTCTAACTAACGCAAACTTTTTGGGCCACTGTAAAAAGACTCAAAAAGAGATTTTATGGGGTGGGGTACTTTAATAAAAATGAAAACAAAACAAACAAAAAAAAAAACACATCATTGGTTTTCCTACTCAAAAAGCATTATGGGTAATAAATAAATGTGTCAAGAAGAAGGAAATGGAAATCGTAGTTTTATAAGCTCAAATCTAATTAGGGCATTTTGTGTTATCTGTGACTGTGCATGCTTTAGTTTTTCCTAAGCTTTGATTGGGGCATTAAAACTCAAGCCGCCAAAACATTAATGTGTTGATACAGTAAGGATGGGTTTGATGGGTTTATGAAAAGAGAAAGAGAGAGAGAGAGATTGCATGGTTTAATTAACAGTTATGCAGGGAATGTGAACCCATAAACAATAAGAAGGTTAATCGCTCAGTTATGGTGCTTCTAATACCACTCTCACTTCTCTTAAGATTTCTGTATGTGTGTATATCCACAATCATTTCACACCTGAAATTTGCACCTTAAACAGTTACATTTTACAAGGCAGTAAGAAGCTCTTTTTTTTTTCCCCAATTTGGAATGCCCAATTCCCAATGCGCACTAAGTCCTCGTGGTGGCGTAGTGACTCGCCTTAGTCCGGGTGGCGGAGGACAAATATCAGTAGCCTCCGCATCTGAGACCGTCAATCCGCGCATCTTATCACGTGGCTTGTTGAGTGCGTTACCACGGAGACATAGTGTGTGTTGAGGCTCACGCTATTCTCCGTGGCATCCACGCACAACTCACCACGCGTCCCACCGAGAGCGAGAACCACACATTATAGTGACCACGAGGAGGTTACCCCATGTGACTCTACCCTCCCTAGCAACTGGGCCAATTTGGTTGCTTAGGAGACCTGGCTGGAGTCACTCAGCATGCCCTGGATTCGAACTCGCGACTCCAGGAGTGGTAGTCAGCTTCAATACTTGCTGAGCTACCCAGGCCCCAAGAGGCTCTTTAGCATTCAGTAAGAAGTCAACTGCATTCATCAATTTTATAGGAAGTATGCAGGGGCCTTAAGTCAATTTATAGCAACAAACCTTAAACTGTTAATCAATGGCCAATTACGCCCAGGAAAAAAAAGATACAGTACATTGAATTGACATTTATTGAGACATGCTGTCACAATTAAACCTGACATTGAACAGCCTATTGCATGCTTTTCAGAAATGACACACAATTTTTCATGGAACAGCAAAAATGTAAAAGATAGCCTAAAAAAATAAAAAAATAATTATAATTATAAAATTTATCTTTATAACATTTAAAGCACATGTGGCAAATTGTCGCAACCTGACTCAAACATTGCCTTGAGAACAATCTTTAGACTAAAATCAACTGTCTTTATATAGTTGACTCATGTCTAAATGTTTGACAGTGTGCCATTATTGTGCTCACTTTTTACAGCCATACATTCTGCACCTTATTTTTTGATCACGTCAATTGTTATGCTGTCTTTTGTTGTTGTTAAATGCATATTCTACAACATGCTCTATGTTCACTGCCTGTACGTGTACTGTGGTGTGTCTACTGCCTTATATATACTATTGTACACACACATATTGCAATGAAGTACTCTAAGCAAGTACTCAACTCTGATGTGGTATTGTATAGTATAGTATAGTGGCAAAAGAAGCATATTCCTTTATTGTAGCTAAAAAAATCAGGAGGCTTTTTCTTCATTTTCAACCATGTGAATGGTTTAAATAATTTATAACGATAGACTGCTGTTGCGTTGACTTTGGTCCTGTGGGAGAAACAGTTCAAAGTAATAAAGTGACAGATAAATGTGTGAGATTGAATGCATTTATTAAAAGCCCTCAGAGTGGTAAAACAGCACGTTCTGCAGTGGTCTGTGTCGCAGCTCTGAAGGCCTTTGAAGTATACAACTCCTGCCATTTTCCCCCTAAAATAACTTCTTCATCTTTATTAAGAATCTTTATCTGTGTTCCCCCCGGGGTTTTTTTTTTAATTTTTTTAATTTTTTTTTTATTTTTTTTGTACAAATGGACCTTTTTGGCACACATTTAAATAATATAATGACAAATGTGATATGCATGGTTCCTGAAAGCAATGATAATGTCACAGTCTGTCTCCCTCATGTTTCCTAGGACTCTTATTTTGAAGTGTTTTCCAGGACTACATTTCCCAGCATGCACTGCCCTCATCACTGCCATCTGTCCCTGATTGTTCTCACCTGTTTTCCATTCCCTCATTAGATTTTGTTTGTATAAATGCCTCTTAGTTTTTGCATTCCTTTGTCAGCTCTTGTTTGTTATTTGACTGTCATAATTTTTAAAGCCTGCACATAGAGCTTATGTCGCCGCAACCATTTGTTACAGATAGCTATCATTCTGCCTTAGAAAACTGCATGCATTCACTTATTTTAAAACAACCTCCCCAATTTTAATCCTGCATTATACTGTATAAACATCTATTATGCTTTTTTTTTTTTTTTTTTTTTTCACACATGAATGCAAAAAGGGTAAGCTAAGACTAATACAACTAATAAAGGTGAACAGCAACATCACAGCAAACATTTGCTGAAGCGTCTCGGAGGCGTTTCATCAACAAGACCGCTAATAAATTATTAACCTTGTAATGAATATATTGCTGCAAGGATTATACAAACTTCCAACAAAGCCCAAGGGGACTGCAATGCATCCTAATATATTTCTGAAAAATACATGAATATACTTTTTGATCTCACATGCCTTTATTCCTGGGGAGAGAAAATGAGTTCAGCCCAAGCACCTGGGTTGGTTGTGGAAGAGATCACTTGTATAATTTAAGTACTGTAGTATCCCCCCCCCCCCATAATCTTAAAAATGACAAAGCTTTTAAAACATTTTCTGTGTATGAGTGGAGACACTCCAAAGAATACAAAATTACATACTCCAGACAAACAAAGTGAGAGTCTTGAAAAGGGAAGGGGATGGAAGCTTGCTGTAACTCAAAGCAATGAGAGGGACAAAACTCAATTTTAGAATGAGATGACAAATTTACTTAATTTCAAACCTGAATTCTGGTTTAGAGCAGAGGTTTTAACACTGCTGTACTGAGTGAGTTTGTGTTTGTTGTCATTGTAATGAATTAATAGTTAAAACTACTACTTCAAGCCAAAGCCAAATTGTCTGCACAGGGCATGCCGATTTAAGGCTGCATATGAATAAGGATGATCCTGCAGGCAATAATGCGGTGGTTACAACAACCCTGTTATTCACACAACAGATTAAAATAAAAGATCTTTAAGAGGAGGGTATTAATTACTACAAAGCCCTATGCTGAGCAGGGAAAAGGGAGTAAAGTATACTTGGAAGAAGCAAAGATAGAGATTGGCTTACTGCATATTGCACAATAAATACTATATACTGCCTATTTTTTATTTAATTTTTTTAAGTACACTGGTGGCCAAAAGTTTGGAATAATGTACATATTTTGCTGTTTCAGAAGGAAATTGGTACTTTAATTCACCAAAGTGGCATTCAACTGATCACAAGTTTAGTCAGGACATTCCTGATGTAAAAACATCAGCACCATCACTATTTGAAAAAAGTCATTTTTAATCAAATCTAGACAGGCCCCATTTCCAGCAGCCATCGCTACAACACCTTATCCTTGAGTAATCATGCTAAATTGCTAATCTGGTACTAGAAAATCACTTGCCATTACATCAAACACAGCTGAAAGCTATTTGGTTCGTTAACTGAAGCTTAACATTGTCTTTGTGTTTGATTTTGAGTTGCCACAGTATGCAAAAGACTGGCATGTCTTAAGATCAATATTAGATGAAAAAGAAACAGCTTTCTCTAGAAACTCGTCAGTCAATCATTGTTTTGAGGAATGAAGGCTAAACAATGCTTGAAATTGCCAAAAAACTGAAGATTTCATACAAAGGTGTACACTACAGTCTTCAAAGACAAAAGACAATTGGCTCTAACAAGGACAGAAAGAGATGTGGAAGGCCAGATGTACAACTAAACAAGATGATAAGTAAGAAACAGATGCCTCACATGTCCTCAGCTGACAGCATCATTGAATTCTACCTGCTCAACACCAGTTTCATGTACAACAGTAAAAAGAAGACTCAGGGATGCAGGCCTTATGGGAAGAACTGTAAAGAAAAAGCAACTTTTCTAACTAGGTTAGAGTGGGCAAATAAACAGACATTGGACAACAGATAATTGGAAAAGAGTGTTATGGATCTTAACCCCATTGAGCTTTTGTGGGATCAGCTAGACTGTAAGGTGCGTGAGAAGTGCCCGACAAGACAGCCACATCTATGGCAAGTGCTACAGGAAGTGTTGGGTGAAATGTCACCTAAGTATCAACAAAAGTACCAATTTCTTTCCATAAGAGCAAAATCTCTACATTATTCCAAACTTTTGGCCGCCAGTGTATGTGGAAGTGAAACAGCAATTACTGTATGTGTTTCCACAATAAATGTTTCCAACAGTAGTATGCTAAAATGTTGTCACATGACCTAACTGCGGTACATGTTTAATTAATCCCATCCAGTTATCATCTCAGAAATAAAAAGGCTATTTAAAAATGTTAATCTTATTTTGGGTCTTGACTATTTTGATAACTCTTTTATCGACAGAATTAGTAAGAGTAGTGGGCCTATGGTAGTATGCCATCCTGAACCTAGAGGAATACCATGTGATTAATTTCAGGAGTGATTTCCTGTTTTGGGATGAATCCCAATTTGAATAGCAGTACTACTATATAGAATGTCAGACTCGGATTAGTGCATCTTAAACCACAGTACAATGAAAATAGTTCATCAAAGTTGCACAAATGGCATCTACTATTTCTGGTGGAATTTCTAGGAATACATTCATGCTTGCTTCCTTGCATGCATGCTTTCTTAGACAAGCCTATTGGCTAATACTGCCAACAACCCCTTGTTTTGGGGTGAACTCTCTTTTTAGTGTACTTTAAACTTGGTTTCCTTATGTCCCGTCATCAGCAAACTATGTACATGTCATTTCTAGTAGAAGTATGCAAACTGGAGTTCACCCGTGATGTACACTAGGGAGTAGGGAGCACTTCATCAGCCATGGCTGCCATCTCAAGCTCTTTTAGTCCACAGCAGCAGCAGCAGCAGGGACGGGTGGCAAATGAACTCACTGAGAATGTACAACCATATAATGAGCTGCATGTTCCCTCTGCCTAGAGCTACACTTATGACCTTCAGAAACACTCACACTGCCGTGATATGTGTTTTCCCCTGAAAGTCTTTGAAGTACGACTGCTGACATTTTTCCCCTTAAATGACTTCTTCATCTTAACTGTATTCCCCCCGTCCCTTAAGTCCAAAGTGAAGGGACCCTATTGTTTGATGCTGCCACACACACACACACACACACAAGTGGACCTCTGCCAAAATGTATGTTCACTGTTACAGTGAGACCAATGGCTTATCTATGCCTCGAAACTATACTCGAATAAAGACATGGAGGGTCAGTATTCTATTACACAGGCAGACAAATAGACTCACATACACATTTACACACTTTTCCTTTGCAGCTTCCTTACCCAGGCAATATTCTGTTCAGTTATATTGTTTCTATCAAATTTTCCATTAAACCTGACATTTCATCTCAATAAAGCCCTTGAGGCGTAAACCTAAACACTAGCACCAAGGAAAGAATAAAGGTGTGTTTGTGAGTTCTTTTGAATGCATGAATATGTGTGCGTGTGGGTGTGTGAAAACGTGGCACATTGAGAGAATGGAAAATGACACATACTGTCATTCTGGGATGTTACAGGTATTTATTATGTGCACTGTTATTGAAAGAGTAAAGCAATTACACCTGTCTGTGTTGGGGGAGGGAGTTATCAATGCACAAGGCAATTATAAAAAGGACAAATTGAATGTCCTCGCTTTTCTTCACAATCCTCTTTTTTCCGTTTCTCCTTCCTTCGAACTTCTACTGTCTACTGTCAATTCAGTCGGTACAGTCAGTTGGTTTGTGTCTGAGTTCTGTAAAGTATTTATATTGCGAAAATGACTGCCTAACTGCCCATAACCCCGCTTATTACATGTGCCAAACGAATAAATAAATGGACATGAAATATTAATTTGAGTTTAAATTGTAGAGATCTCTGAGTAATACGAAAAGTAGGAAAGATGATATATACTGTATATACAGTATACTATATATATAACTAATAAATTGTTTCAAATTATTAAAAGTTGTTTTAACATATAAAGATAAAGGAGATAAAGTATATCGGTTGAAACAATAAACCAGTAGACATTTGTCAATGGGACGAACTTTTAAATTATCGCTTCTACTGCTGTTGTCTTTTGTGTTTGTCTACTGTGGTTCCATCCCTGATTGTTATTGACCACTATTTTGAGAATATTGTACTAAAAAACAAAACATAACATACAAATTATTTTAGGGTTTGGATTGAAATAATGGAACATTCTCCACTGGGTTAAAACTTGCACTAAATTATTTGGAACATTTGGTCTACTTTCTGTTCCATTCTCTGTTTGTCTCTTTCTCTTAGATGAACGAGTGATCCCATAAAGCCCTGCAGAGTAGCTAAACCTTCATCTGTGAAACAGACTGCTCTCAAGAGGACAATAAGCACACACATTCTGACAGTTTGTGTCCTCTCGAGCACAATGCACAGTCTCATATGGACATATCCTGATAGAGATGTGGCCACTACATCAACTCACTGCCAGCCTGTAAATTCCTCTCCTTCCTGGTATTCTTCATCAAGTATTTTTTTTTTTATTATTTGTTTTAATAAATACAAAAAATAAATAAAAAACTTTAAAAAAAAAATATGGTTCCCATCCTTTTTGACTGACAAATTTCCATGACTTTTCCAGTACTGCATGACTGGATACGAATTTTTAAAATCATTTTCTAGAAATGCAATCACAAAAAGCAATTTCTAGCCGATGAAATATTACTACAGCAAAACTAAAAGCATACACATTAACTACAGATATTGCCATGACTTTTAAAGACTTTATGCATTTTCATGGCATTTCCAGACCTGCAAATCACAGTTTTAAAATTCCCCAGATATTTCCAGATTTTCCATGACAGTGGGAACCCTAAACATTTTTTATCTCAGCTCTGCAACCACAAAATCCCATTTAATTTTGATTTACCTATTGCAGAAAGCCTGCTATTTTGCTTGTTTTATATTTTGCTTGACAACACATGTATTGGTGCATCTAATTGTTTTTACCCACACGTTTAATTATGTACTGAAGCTGTATTCAACAGCAGTGTGGTAATTGTCTGACTCTGCGAAAAGGTCTTTATTCTCTTTGTAGGGAATATTTGCTCTTCACTAATCAGCCGGAGGAAAAAAAAAATCTATGTTCTTTTCCTTAAAAAAAAAAGAACATTCGCAATCAGTGCATTCAAAAAGACCTTTCAGAGGACAATAAAACAGGGTTTTCTTTTTTCAATGGAGACTTTTTTCTATTAGTACACAAAACAATACAGGAAAAGGCATTGTGCATTCATTGCAAACACACACACACATCTACTCATGCAGAATTAGTCTAATGTTGCTCAATTTAATTACACCACAGAACAGTGCGTGTATGACTTTAAGTGTGAATCTATTTTAGTCTGATCCAATGTGGAGACGTCAGTAATGCTCAGTCCAAACAGGATATGAAAAATGCAATGTTCCACATCAATTATGTCCTGCTGTGTCTCAGAAAAGGTTACCTGGCACCGCTACCCCAAATCGGGTAGGGTGACATGGGTTTGGGGCAGGCTCCTTTGTGAGGTTGAGCATAAGGTGAAAGACAAAAGAAAGTGTTGAGAACAAAATGAATTCAGTCAACAATTAAATGCCTCCATCTCACAGATTAAAAATGACAGGTGAGAACAGGGAACTGTGGGGAAGAAAAACAGAGAAGGGGAGATGTGCGGAAGAGAACATAAAAGACATGTCTTTTCATTTTAAAGGGTTTATAAATTGGATCTGATAAGCAATTAATTGACTAATTGGCCATAGCAGAGCAGGTTATTTCCCCAGAGTTGGTTGATTTGCTTTCTGTGCTGCACTCCAGCAGAGAAATAGTGGTGAATCCACAGTACTACATCCATCAAGTATGTGTGTGTGGCCATTATATGTGTGTGGGGTGGGAGTGGCTATGACAAGAACATGCCATGGAACATAGTGCAGAAAAATTTTGATATTGAGACAATAATGGTAGACATGCCCCAAATGAGAATTCAGATGTGGCGAATTTGTTAATTTGCCTGCATTTAGTGTTACATTGCCCAAGGATATACGTACCTACACCTATTGCGAAAACTTACAGTGCAAAAGTAAATTTCCCACTTAGCTAAAACCACTCAAAAAGCTAAAAAGTGTCCTTCTATTCTATTCTATTCTATTCTATTCTAGTCTAGTCTAGTCTAGTTGGTGCTAGTGTAGACTAGAATAGATCATACTGTATTTATATATCATGCAATGATATTGGACCAAATTATTAATAATTAATAAAAATAAAAATAAAATAGGCCAAATGTTCATTGGAGGGGAACAAATAAAAAAATTAAGAAGCTGGCATTAAAAAAAGAAAGAAAAAACATTGATTGACCACTGTTCTAACTGTTGAATGACTATTCTGATGTGTCCCCCTCAGTGTCTATGGCGGTTAAGGCCCTGATCATTATTGACCAAAAATTCTGAAAATATATTTATATAAATACCCCAAATGTCTGTCACTACGTTAGGTTTTTGATGGAAATAATAGACCATGCTCCACTGGGTTGCAACGTCCACTAAATTCTATGGAACATTTGGTCTTCTTTTGTAATAATTCCAGTCACTTTGTCTGAATCCCATCATTTTTTGGTGCTTTTGCCTAAGAAGTGGAATCCAAGTGGCTGTTAGTAAACAGAGTGATCACATTATCCAAAGCCATCTGCTAATATGTAAGAATGTGACACATTGACCATGAAACTGTGCTGGCCCCATTTCTGCAGTGCTGTCGGTCATTGAGGGCCATGATTGATGAATATGAAGTCTGGTACGCCAAGTGTAGAGTGAACCACAATTTGAAATTAAATGATTTAATATGAATGAATTTCAAAGCCAGACTGAAAAATTTTGGTGTCAATCACACAGGCCTGAAATATGTCTGGTTTGAAAGGACTATTGCTCTGTTTCAAAACCTAGTGAGCTGCCAACTGAGGCACCATTTTGAGGCATCATAGGCACTCTCCAGACATGAGGCTGTTCCAAAAGGTTAGCAACTTGACTATGCAGCCTCCTAAGATTCCTTTGGCTAAATTCTTAGACAGTATTCTAAGATACAGTATTCCACATTCATCCTTTGTTGAGACTGCAATGCCATAATGCATTGCAACAAGCTCAGCGAACAAATAATCTAAGATAGCGGACAAGTCGAGAAAAATGTTGATTTCACCCTTTGTTGAGACTGCAAGCCATAATGCATTGCGACAAGCTCAGCGAACAAATAAATCTAAGATAGCGGACAAGTCGAGAAAATTTCTGATTACAAATACATTTCTATTTTTAATTTTGAAAAAATAAAAAAAATAAATAAAAATAGACAGTTTACCCCAATATTTATGTGATTTTTATGCTTATTAGTGCATCACATCTGTTTTAAAAAGGTGCCTCGCTATCTGCCTGATAGGCTAATAGATAGCTTAGCAACATGCTAACCTCAAACTCCATTGGAATCAATTGTAAGAAGGCAGCTGCCTAAGTAGGCAGTAGACACACTCACTAGGTTTTGGAACACATCCTATGTCGCTCTCTCCCTCTCTGTCTGTCTCTTTTCTCAATATTTGCTCATACACTGCCATGACAGGTTGATCCACTGACAGTCATGTTCAACTCATGAGTCAGCAAAAATGTTGGACACAAACTCAAAACACTCTCTTTTTCTCATCCCATCTCTCTAGCAGACCTCACTGCTAACACTGGGAGCAGAATGCTATCATGAAATCACTCAACTTTAATTAGTTATGTGGCATTACTCTCTTCAGATCTCGTCTCCTGCTGCTCTAAGCGTGAGACTGAGCTTCTCAACATGTCTGCATGTGTGTCTGCGTGCGTACATATGTGCAATAGTGTTGTCTGTATGTGTCCTTCAAATTAGATCCACTCAAGCATCATTAAGCAGTTGTTGGCGTAGCTATTGCTGGATACATTGCATTTACATTAATTCCAGACCCGTAATACAATGACAAACCACTACAAATGCATATCAACTCAAACAGTTCTAAATTAATTGCCTGCTGAGATAGTTTCAGTGAAACAGACAATTTAACCTATCTGACCCAACAGATCAAAACACATCCCAAGCTGTGGTAACATTGCCTTTAAATTGTTTAACTTGGGTCAAACATTTTGGGTAGCCTTCCACAAGCGTCTCACAATAAGTTGCTGGAATTTTGGCCCATTCCTCCAGACAGAACTGTTGTAACTGAGTCAGGTTTGTAGGCCTCCTTGCTTGCACACGCTTTTTCAGTTCTGCCCACAGATTGAGGTCAGGGCTTTGTGATGGCCACTTCAATACCTTGACTTTGTTGTCCTTAAGCCATTTTGCCACAACATTGGAGGTATGCTTAGGGTCATTATCCATTTGGAAGACCGATCTTTAACTTCTTGGCTGATGTCTTGAGATGTTGCTTCAATATATCCACATAATTTTCCTTCCTCATGATGCCATCTATTTTGTGAAGTGCACCAGTCCCTCCTGCAGCAAAGCACCACCACAACATGATGCTGCCACACCCAAGCTTCATGGTTGTGATGGTGTTCTTCAGCTTGCAAGCCTCACCCTTTTTCCTCCAAACATAACGATGGTCATTATGGCCAAAAAGTTCCATTTTTATTTCATCAGACCAGAGGCCATTTCTCCAAAAAGTAAGATCTTTGTCCCCATGTGCACTTGAAAACTGTAGTCTGGCTATTTTATGGCAGTTTTGGAGCATTGGCTTCTTCTTTGCTGAGCAGTCTTTCAGGTTATGTCTGTATAGGACTCATTTTACTGTGGATATAGATACTTGTCTACCTGTTTCCTCCAGCATCTTCACAAAGTCCTTTGCTGTTGTTCTGGGATTGATTTGCACTTTTCCCACCAAACTACATTCATTTCTAGGAGACAGAATGCGTCTCCTTCCTGAGTGGTATGATGGCTGCGTGGTCCCATGGTGTTTATACTTGTATACTATTGTTTGTACAGATGAACGTGGTACATTCAGGCGTTTGGAAATTTCTCCCAAGGATGAACCAGACTTGTGGATGTCCGCAATTTTTTTTTTTTTCTGAGGCCATGGCTGATTTCTTTTGATTTTCCCATGATGTCAAGCAGAGAGGCACTGAGTTTGAAGGTAGGCCTTAAAATACATCCACAGGTACACCTCCAATTCAGTACACCTCCTATCAGAAGCTAATTGGCTAATTGAGCAAGGCCCTTGACCCTATCTGCTCCAGGGGTGCTGTATCATGGCTGACCCTGCACTCTGACCCCAGCTTAGCTGGGATATGTGAAAAAAAGAATTTCACTGTATATGTGTGATAAATAAAATTGTTAATTAATTATAATTATTATTATTGTGTATGTAAACTTCTGATCCACTGGAATTATGATATAGTCAATTAAAAGTGAAACAATCTGTCTGTAAACAATTGTTGGGTAAATTACTCGTGCACAAAGTAGATGTCCTAAACGACTTGCCAAAATTATAGTTTGCTAATATTAAATCTGTGGAGTGGTTAAAAAATTAGTTTTAATGACTTTATCCTAAATGTATGTAAACTTCTGACTTCAACATAGGTTTCAAAATTCTTTATCCTAATACCTAAAATAGGGGAAAAAAATCTTAATTATGATATAAATGAGCAGGTTACTCACTGAAGTATACATTTCTCTACACAATATAGCTGGCATTGTGATATTCTGCAATAGCAGCATTTTTGCAAACCATGCATTACATTGTGACAGGTTAAAAAAATGCTAAAATGTGCTTAAAAACAGTTAGTCAACATGAAACCGCATTAACAACCCATTTTAGTGCTGCAATGTTACATAATTCCAAATGAAACAGGATATTCAATAACATTTTTTATAAAAATAAATAAATTAGTGTGGGATCTGTTGGTTGAAACTCAAGTGGCCTTTGTGACCAAACAGTTCCAAACAGTTAATACATTGTGATGAAAAAGACAAAGACAAACCATGCCCAGTAAGGAATGTGTATAAAGAAAGTAAATAGGGTCAATTATGATTTTTATTTATTTATTTATTTTTTATTTTGCATTGAATTTGTTTTTAGACTATTTAGTGACCTTGTATAAAACAAACTTCAGCAACTCCTAATATTTTCAAAGTTATGCAGAGCCACATGTGCTACCCCACAGCCAGGCATTGTTGTGGTGGTCATGTGTTGATGTATTTTAATGTATCCATCATGACATTACAATAACAGATTTTGCCGCAAGATTTATTTGCAGCTTTATTCAATTAACTGTATTTGTACTGGTGAGGAAGTTTTGAGTTCTGAAAATAACAGTATGTTATTATTGTTTATTACACAGCTCTCTGGAATACTCCTTTTTTCTTTGTCAATAGCTCCATCTAGTGTTCTGGTATTTCACAGTAACAATCGCACCTCCATGTATTAAACCACTTATCCCGGAATGCTTCTAGGATCACTGTGCATTCTCTACAAGTAAGCTAATAAAATAATTGCAACTCAAATCATTGTTTCATGTGCATTTATTTATTTGGCAAGTAGTCTTGTAATAAGATACAAAATGTAAAGTCAGACTTTCATTAATTACAAAATAAACAACAAAATAAACAACAACAGAACTCCGAAGCAAACCGGAGGTGGATTTCAGCTGTTTAGCGATTTATTACTTCTCACATAATTACAAGTAAAATTTGTTTTGCGATAACAACCGGCTAACTGAACATTATCCCTTACATATCAACCTGTTTTAATTTTTTTTTTTTTTTTAAATGAAGGAAAATCTCAATTGTCAAGATAAAACCTTTAATTTAACCTTTAAATGCTTCCTAACTCAATTCCTTTTGGTTGGGAACAAAGCCTCGGCTCTGGGTTTTAAGGCTCATAAAAACTACATTGTTTTCCACTTGACATAAATACCACCTGAAGACCACCCCTGTGGTGGAGCAGAGCAGCAGTGCAACACTGTCTGAGAAACATATCAATTAGATTCCCAAACTGTAGTGAAACAAAGCACTGGAGGCAGCCCACTCTACACACAACAGGAGCAAATTAACAACACATCTCCACCCACTCTTTACTGTCTGTTTAGATATGGAGTGAGAGGAAGACAAAGGATGAGGAGGAGAAAGAGAGAGAGAGAGAGAGAGAGAGAGAGAGAGAGAGAGAGAGAGAGAGAGAATTAGAATTTAGAATGTTCAAAAAACATTTATTACAATCAATTTCCTTAATACATTAAGAACATCACTTAGTCTAAAAACAAAATAAATTACATTTTTAATACATCATCTAAGAAAATAGGCAAAATCATCATCATTACACAAAGCTCCTTTCTGACACCACAACAGTTCAAATGATACAATGCATGATCTTGCATAGTCTTATAAAACTGAAAGTCAATTAATATTAAGGTTGAGAACACAGCTATTACATTACAATCAGAGTTTCGATCAATTTTGTTTTTCCTACTAGTGTAAATTGCCCTTTTAGCTTCACCAACAGGAAATGTAACACTTTACTTTAAAATGTTGTCTCTGAACATATTTAAAACCAAACATAAAAATTTCCATTGAAAATGTTTCATTAAAACAATTAAACAATGTTTGCAAAACAACAAATAAGGGCTTAAGTCTGGAACAATTCACAAAAGCATGAAACACAGTCTCTCTCAATTGACAAAATGGACATTCCGAACTTACATTAAGATTTAAAACTGATACAAAGGCATTAACGGCAATTGCACCATGCAAAATCCTCCATTGCAAATCTCCAACCTTTTTTGCTAATGGTGATTTATAGAATGTTCTCCATTCTGGCCTCATATCATCCCCTAACTGAAGAACTTTACACCAGGGAGTATCAACCTTATTATCAAAAGCTTTTTTTGTTCAATGATTTAACACAGCTTTTGTACAATGCTTTCCCAGATAATGGATTTGAACCAAAAACAATAATTCTTCTGTATGCAAAAAAAAAAAAAAAAAAAAAAAAAAAAAGTCCCTGTACACATTTCCAAATTATGTGATAAATCTAAATTAGGGAAAGAATTGTTACACTTTGGATTCAGCAGTCCCTCAGTGTAATTTTCTATTATTATAATCTCATCTTCTGAGAGTGTAGGCTTCCACTCCTCAAGTAGTTGGGCCACTATATGAACTGACCGGACCCCTAAACTCATAGCTACCACTTCAGCATTCTAAAATTGTGGTCCTGTCAACTCTAAGGTTATTACATTGGAACTCAAGAGAATCTCTGTGCACATACTGTAATTCTCCATTAACTTTCAATAAGCTTTCATAATCACAATACAAAACCCTTATCTTATTAATAAAATCAGAGCTAAAACCAAATGCAGATAAAACCTCCCATAGATGGTTATGATCAACTCGATCAAAAGCTTTCTCTTGATCTATAGACACCAGACCAAGATCCAACTTAAAAAGCTTACCAATACCTAACACATCCCTGATAAAAGAGATGTTTTCGAAGATTAATCTACCTGGCACACATCTATAAGCTAATGTTTTGGAAAGCAACTTATAATCACTACAAAGTAAAGAAACAGGCCTCCAGTTTTTTATATTACTCAAGCCTCCTTTTTTTGGCAGCAGAATAAGGATTTCTCTTCGACAACTTAATGGTAATCGTCCATTGGCAATACTTTCATTAAATAAGGCCAGCAGGTCTTCACCTAACTCTGGCCAAAAAGACTTATAGAAATCAACAGGCAAACCATCTATGCCAGGTGCCTTTCCACACTCCATACCTTGGAGGGCTTTTTGTAATTCTCCTAAGTCAAATCCCTATTGAGTTCTTCATGAGTCTTTTTTAGATACATTTGGTAAATTATAAAAAAAGATGTTGTCAACAACTTGTTCATTTATGAGCTCACTTTTGTAAAGCACTTTATAAAAATGAACAGCCCTCTTGCAAATGTCAGCAGGGTATGATAACACTACTTCAGCCCCTTATCGCAGAGCATGGATGACCCTTTTTTGACCATTCTTTTTTTCTAAATTAAAGAAGAATTTCGTAGGCACATCCATCAACGAAATATTTTTAAATCGGGACCTGACCAGAGCTCCTTGTGCCATTACACCTAACAAATCAGTCAGTGATATTTTTCTTAATATTAAGAGCTTCAATGTTTTTATGATTTTGATCAGTACAAGCAACCACTTTAAGATTAATTTTCTAAAACTTTCATTTTATGTATATCTCAAAATCATCTCAAAAATATATAAAAACCTCTTTAAAATGCTTATCACATAATAAATTATTAGTAAAGTACCAATAAGGACTTTTCGGTTTTATAAAACTTAGAATTAAAACACACTATCATATTATGGTCTGAAAAAGTGACTGGAACAACAGAACAATTCCTTTAAATACTTAATTGGTGTCAATAAATCAAATCTATCCAATCTTGCAAGAGATAACAGGTTATTATATGAATGAACCCATGTATATTGCCTCTGAACACCATGGAGATTTCTCCATATGTCAACAAGATCATATGATTGTATTCATTGAATTAATCTCTTACAAGAGGGCAGATGAGGCTCTACATGATTCCAATCCAAAAACAATTTCAGCACAATTGAAATCTCCACCCAGAAATAAGTACTCCTCAGAATTACAGGTACTTAACACATTACATTCTGTTTTCAAAAATAAAATTATATCCAATGCAGTAGTAGGAACATATACACAAATAAAAACAAAATTGTGATTCTCAAATCGAGATCTTATTTTTAAAAGTCTACCCTTTACAATCTCTTCAACCTGATAAGAACAGGGAATACAATTTTGAGAAAATAATATAGCAACTCCAGCACTAGTAATTATGACTTAAAATAGATAACACATCATATTAACCAATCAACTTCATTTAAAGCATCACTGTGCGTTTCTTGCGAAAACAAAATATCAACCTTTCTTTGCTTAACTATTTCAAATAATTCTGCTCTTTTCCTGCTTTCTCTTGCACCATTAAAGTTTAAAAAAGCAATACAAATCTCTCCCATAATAAAGAAGAAAATAAAGCATAAGTGACAGTACAAAAGAAACTGACCAGAGGTTTTATAAATTTTCACCATTACCATTAACACTTCATTGAGAGTTTAATTTGGTGAATATCTTCTTTAGTCGGTACACTTCCTGATTAGTAAAAAGACCTTCACTCAAAAAGATTTTTTTCCACATCTGGAAAAAGATTCATTAATACGAACCTTTCTCGCATTTTTAGTCATCTTCAAGAATAACTTAATGTCATCTACACCGCATTCTCGACTAGTTATCTCATTCGGACTTGGACTGCACAAATCAACACTTTCAGAGAGATCACTCTCACTTTCGGCATCCGTCAGGCTCAACTCAATAAAATCTGATTTTTTTGCTCGTCTTGTCATATGGCGCTGTTTCAGTCTTCTTTTTTGGGGCACTTTGAAGAAATTCCTCTGAATTTTTCAAAAAACATTCACCTCCCTCTGCGTCTGATAAAAGTTAACTTACAACCGCATCTGAAGTTTTACTGTTTTATGGCTCATCTATACTTTCGGCTAACTGTGCATTATTTGAGATCATTTTTTCACCCTCTACATCAGCTACACACTCATTGTCAGCTGATTCGACTAACAGTGGTATCTCTGGCATTACCACCACTTCTGTTCCCACCACCAGTGTTTGAGATACATTCGGCTCATGTATTTCTGTCACAACAGGTGCCGACGTACTGGCAGACTGCATTTCTTCTGTGCTTTCATCAACAACATCTGACGTATACCTAATGTCATGCTTTGTGTTGTGGCAAAAATGGCATAGTTTAATTATCATGTCAAAAGTTCAATTTGAAATCCAGATCATCTTTATTGTCTTTCAATATATATAGACACAATGCCTAAATGACATGACATGTTTCACAAGCAGAGATTTACTGCCAATCTGAATCATCTTAATCGGACAAGTTTACAATAACGTGAAAGCATTTGGGTCAAAACATCATCCTTGATGAACAACGGCACTTTTGATAAAATTACTCTTTTTGACATTGTGGTTAAAGGAATCATTGGGGTGAAAACACCAATCACCACAGCATATTCCACCAAAATTTTTGCAAGTTGAACAATTTTTAGGAATATTACAATCACATAGTTAATTTGGGCCGCTGATAAAACGTTCTCATGACCAACAATTTCTCCAACGCCAAACTACACTCTTCTATACTCACAGTCGATGCAATATTTACAGCATGACGCCGTGTAAGAAACTCCAAACTCCTCACACCTGGAGCGAAGCTCCCAGTAATGACACTGGAGGCAGACACCCCAGCGCACCAACCCTGCACCCAAAACCAATATCACAAAAATTTTATTAAATATGATTTTACCAACCCACTCTCTAGAAATGAAAATAAATATAAATAAAGTTAGAAATATAGAACACTCGGCCGGCCACATGCTTCACACTCACCACGCTCCACTCGCTCACACATGCATACGAGAGAGAGAGAGAGACTCTGTGCTATTGGACTTGAGCCTTCTGATGGTATTCCATTACTAATAAAGGCAGGCAGTCCATGTGAAGATCTATTCCTCACTGTTCCAATGGCAACATGATCCTTAAATAATACTTCAAGCACAGCAGCAAAGAAAGCCACAAGAGAATTAGATGCAGCAAAAAACTGACAAAGCAGCTGATATTAGAGCAAGATACCCACAGAATCATGTATTGGGTAAACAGTACACAAATCACATGATCACAAGCAGTGGTAAAATATTATATGTTGGGCCTCATGTATTCAGATAGAAGACAAAGGCAGGCCTAACACAGTCGTAAAAACATAACTCAAGCCCCCACCTTCTAAGTCGTAAATCTTACTGATAAAAATCGCGCCAAAATCAAACAAAGGGAGTCCAAAACAGACTACAAATCCATGAAGCCTTGCTCACTAAAGGATCGAACTCTCAACTCCTATTGGATGAGGCACACAACAGAATGTCCCTAAAACATGACATCATCAGGAGTTGAAATACCTCTGAAATTTTTTCGTGAGTTACTTCCAGCGACTTTGTTCACCAAATATAGACGTAGCTCTTTGCTACTCTCAGGTGCAACCTCGTGGCACAAGGAAGTAACGTCCGACTTGAAACTGTAGCCATACAATCTCCATCTCACTGGACGAGCTGAGATTACTCTGTGTTCAACCGAACACTCTAACGGAACCGAAGGAGACTGCCGAGCAATTCGCATCTTCATCTGTTTGCCTACAGAAGTGAAGAGATTAAAGATTTCTCTTCCATCTTCAATCAAGTCGACATTTCTGAGTTCTCCGCCAGCCCGCCGAGAATCAACAGCCGTACCACCTGCCGACAGAGCGAGGAAACGGCCTCCCGTCATCACCCGAGCCTCAAGGAACCGGGTCAAAGTTAAAGGACGGAGGAAAACACATTCTACCTGTGTCCTCATGTGATTCAAGTAAGAGGTTTACATCTGGGCAGAGATAGAATATTATAGTGTGTTATTCTTGTGTTTCAAGGTTTTTGCCTGTACAGTTTACGGACCGCAATGTCCATTCATTATTAATACTCAGGGTATTAATTATCACAAATTTGTTTTGCTGTATTGTGGTCCAACCAAATTGGACTGTTGTGCAATTTCGCCATCACGGGTGAGACAGCAACTGAGTTCATCCATTAAAGAGTCAAATAACGCGGGACTTTTATGAGCCGTCCACCGCGTCTCTGAGTGATAAACTGACAGCTGTTTTCTCTCCCACTATCGCGAAATCGGCTTTAGGGCTGTCACTTAATCATCTCTCTCTCTCTCTCTCTCTTACTAATCACACACACACACACACACACACCTTATGTGTTATAGGATTAATTTATTTCCATATCTAATCATATCACTGTTTAGTTTGTAGTTGTAAGTCGGAAGTTTATTGACTGCATTGTATTAATTATTAATTGATATTACTGCATAAATAAACTTTGTTTATATTACAAAGAGAAGTGTTTTGGTTTGTTTTGCATACACCTGTGTCATGCTGACGGGATGTCAGTGCTCGGATTCAAACCTTCATTCTTTGTTTTTTTTTTCCTGAAAATCAATATTCTTCGGATGTCGATTTTCCTAAGAAAACAATCTAATATTGAGACTGTTTTACTATCTGGTTATTAGTCCCTAATTCCAGGGTGGTGCCCGTCAATGATAATCCTTATTAATATTCTATTGATTTTTTATAATTGATGATTATCTTTGATGATTGAATTTGAATGATCAATAAGCTAGTGTTAATTTTAATTAATGTTTCATCGATGTTAACAATTAACGATTATCTTTGATAATTGTTGATTTAAAGGATTTTAAAAAGCTAACACTGATTCTCATCAATGTTCTATTGATTTTAATAATTAATAATTATCTTTTATAATTATTAATTATTGCTAATAACCAAACTTGCTCCTAAACGTAGCACACTACATTTACTGGAGCCCCATATGAGGTTTTAATGAGTTAGATTCAATTGATTAATTTAAATATTAATTAATAACTACAGAAATAATTATTAATTATTTCTGATAGTAACACTGATCTGAACAACCAGTAAAGCCCTACATATATAAATGTGAAATCTCTGACATCAAACGGATCTGCAAAAATGATGACTGTTTTCTCACAGATTTCCTAATCCATATTTCATTGGTTGGCAAACAGATAACCCTGCCAAAAATGAACAACATTGGTTGAGGCTATACATGTTGCTACAGTATGCAGGGGTCGTCAAACAAACAGAGCAATGCTTTTATAGTGTCACAGAGCCACATTTTTACACCTTTCAGGGAATCAACATACAAATGGCCTACTTAAAGGAATAGTTCACCCAAAAATGAAAATGATCTCATTTACTCACCCTTATTCCACCCCAGATGTGTACGAATTTCTTTCATCTGCTGTACTCAAATGAAGATTTTTAGAAGAATTTCTCAGCTCTTTTTGTCCATACACTGCAAGTGAATGTGTACCAAAATTTTGAAGCTCCAAAATGCACATAAATCAGCATAAAAGTAATCCATAAGACTCCAGTGGTTAATAAAATATTTTCAGAAGCAATATGATAGGTGTGGGTGAGAAAGAGATCACTTTTACATTTTTCTTCTTGTGTTTTTGGTGATTCACTTTATTCATGCATATCGCTCCCTACTGGGCAGGGAGAGGAAGTTCAAGCAAAAAATGACTTAAATATTGATCTGTTTCTCACCCACACCTATCATATCACTTCTAAAAATATGGATTAAAACACTGGAGTCGTATGGATTACATTTATGATGCCTCTATGTGCTTTTTGGAGCATTTCAAATTTTTAACATATTAAGCGATGAATAGGAGAAAGTATTTTAACATATAAAGTGAACTATGTGCATTTTTATAGCAACCTGATATTGTGAAAGGACCAAGGGATAAAAAAACATATTCGGTCTCCGAAAATGTAAATAATTGAGATTCACCGCCATTAATCAGCGTAACTCCAGAGTTATTATTTTGACATTGTTTTATTATTTATAATAGCTCACTCTGAGGACAGTGGGGAAGGACTGCGGTACATATCCAAAATGACAGCATGACATTCCCCTTTAAAAGGTAACCATCAGTGTGTCATCTCCCCCATCCCAAGTTCTCCCTTTCCATTTTTATTTTTTTTCTTCATTTTACCCCTCTTAAATAGTCCTCTATTGATCTACAACTGGCTGCCAGAGCACAGGCAAGCACTTTTCCTCTATTTGTCACTCTCTCATTCTCTTTTCCTACCGCTCCCCAGTCTTTTCTTTTTCCTCCCCGTTCCCGACATCTGAGCCAGCAATCAATGCTGTTTCATTCCGGTGAGGAACAAATGGAATTCCAACTGAGAGAATGATAGTGGAAGGTAGAATGGATGCATGCATACACATACTGTATATGCACGCGCACACACACATCGAGGTCCAACGGGGGCATTGCACACAGACTTGCAATTTTAGACATGCAAACACCCACAGTACTCTCTCTCCACACTCACAGAGGCTTTATTCTCATAAAACAGAGGGATGCAGGCACAGTAGATTAACAGGTGTTATCGAGCACGGCAAATTCCAAGACATTCACACTATAGAACATATTTAATGATGATGTCTGGGTTTGGAGGGGGTGAATTGGATGATTGAACTAAATACTAATGAGGAACTCACCAGGAAGCTGTTAAAGCTAACTTGCATTTAAATTGGTCTTGTAGGGAAACTATAAATTAAGAGAAGAATAGACAGTTCATGTATTCCCAAAATAGACAAAACATGTTTTATGCAATACAGCAGTGTGCATAAAGAGTGCTTCAACCTCTACAAAACTGTCACAAATGTATTCTTTTGAGATTTTGCTAAACAAATCTTTGCAAATTATAATGTATAAATGCATTATACATTCAATTTCTGGCTATTTGCATTGATTAATAAATGCCTGAAAATCACGCTGTTATAGCAAACGAGTTTGAAACACACACAGCTTGAAACAGTATGCAATATATATATATATATATATATATATATATATATATATATATATATATATATATATATATATATATATATATATTCATGCTCAGAGCAAAAGTGTTAATGAACTATTCTATATTAAAACAGTGTTATGAACAAAAAAAATTAATCATCAAAATCAGAAATCTGAAACTGTCGTGTTTGTTACAGTTGTCTTAAGTGTCAAAAATTCTATCAAAATGTTCAACAAAGCAGCCATTCATGGGCATTAGCATGCTTTTGTCACTTCCTTTCTAACTGAAGTGATAAGAGGTTGCAAACTGTATGCATGACAAGTACCTTAGCAGGTTGAAAATGACACAAACCTAGTACTATATTGAAAAAGGCCCAGAATACCAACAAGAACATACAGTAGTATCACTATATACTGTTGTTAACAGTGAGAGAATGTAATATTTCATAGTTGTAATTAGCTTTCCGGTTTTATTGAGATTTTATTGCTTAATCAATGTATGCATTTGCTTTCAACTTGTATCAAAATACAACCAGAGAGAAGGCAGTAGTAACTATGCTTGACAGGTCATTGCATCAGTGGAAGCATGATAAACTGTATTATGGACCAACATGGCATGAGTATCCAGCAGGGCACAGTATTATTTCTAAAGGAGCTATTTTTGACATCATCTGCATAAATTAGAATCTAGCATAATCATGTAATAAGGCCAGTACATGAACAGGTTACTATACTGAACACATACAGTAGTCTACATGCAGCCCTGTCTCAAATCATATATTTAAATGTAGAGATGCAGATGATATTGAATTTGGTACCCTCAGCATGTGCTGAAGGCAGTGCTATGCCCTGAAGTCTCACCACGCCACCCTCTCTCCTATATTCTCTCCCTGTCCATCTCTCTGGACACCAGCTGCTTGTAACAGCCGCAGGCACATTTTCCATGGCCCAGCTGACCAGATGCAACCTCAAAGAAGGGAAGAGAGACACAAAGACACACTCTATGAGGAAGAGACAAATCCAAGGTGGATGCATGACAGAGGAAGCTGATTATGGGCAGAAAGAGACAAAGAAACATGGAGAGGGATCAGGATATTTTGCAGGGGGTTGTTGGCTATTGTACGTAAGGGGAAGAATAAGAGAAATAACCTTGATTGAAGGCGGGCCCCCTCATTTTTCCTCAAGAATCTAAAAAAAAGATTATGAGCTGTGATTTTTATAAAGGATTATGTTGAAAAATATGCTTGATTCATGACTTGCAGACATGGTTTTCAGTGCAGTGTCCAAATAAACTGAGCAAAGATTTTTATAAAACTGAGCAAAGATTGTTTTAAATAAAGCCTCTTAACATGCGCAGCAAAGTGATGATAGATGCAAGATGAAGGGCTACAATAAGCAAAACATGGCAGCAGTAAAGTGTGTGGCATGGCCATTTACTCCTGGCATGTTTTGTACCTCATTAAAAATCTTCCTCCCTTAAAATGGTCTTCTTAAAAATTGTATGAGCCTGGAAGCCTTCATAGCTCATCAAGTGCCAAGTGTGCACATATGTGCATGCAAACACACACATAAACATAGGAACGATATACCCTTTTGACTTGTATTTTAAATAATTTTATGTTCTTAACTTTAATATTGATGTGCCTCTAAAAAAAAAAAAAAAAAAAAAATATTTTTACCTTGTTATGAGACCAAAGAAAACAGCCATTAACATATAATTTAACCACATACTGAATGAGCTTTCAGACTTTAGGCCCATATCTTTGTTTTAATCAACTTAAAGATGTGACGGCTGAAAAACGGATTCTCTGTACTTAAAGGCCACAAAGTGGGTCTTCATTGTTGATCCTAAGTGCATTATTTTTCAACTTTAGTTTCAATTCTCAATCTGCATTTCTGCCTTTTTAAGGCAGCCATATTTTTATCATACCCACACACACCCTCTCTTTCTCAGCTTGCTATTGTGTCACGTTTTCCTGCTGCCATCAGATTTTACTTTAATAGAGATTTGTTTTGCTCAATCGCCTTAAGACAGCAGAAATTCATTCTCTAAAAGAGCATTTTAATACAGACCCTTTCAAGTATAAAAGACCTCCCCACTGTCACAGATCCCCTGAGTGAAGAGATGAGATGCATACTGAGAGATCATTGGATGAGGGTTTACTTTGGTCTCCTGCCTCCATTAAATAATTAGACCTATGTCAGGTCCTCAGATGGTGATGAAACCACTCAGTTGAGAAGCCAAGTATGCACAACAAACAAAGAACAAAAACAAGTTTCTTTTGACTAAATTTAATTTGACATTCTATGATGTCTTCAATGAATGAAACCCTTCACCACACAACCAGAACCAATAAAATTTTCACATTATATTGCCATAGAATGGCAACATGGCATCTTTTGTTACAGGAACAGACCCTTCTTTAGTTAGAGGGTTCACCAGCTGGACCAGCACCAAATCAACACTAACCAGAATTAACCAGCCTGGATCAGCATGGTAATTTATTGTGACCTAAACTTGTCTTTCAGCAGGGCTGACATCATTCACCTTCAAGATTCTTGGATTTATATTGGAAACAAAATTTTCTGGCCATACTTCAAACAACTATGGAGTAAATCATGTGTTAATGACTGGCTCTTTCAACACAGACCACTAACTGTGGCTCAATATTTATCTCCCTTGTTAAGAAATGCAGATTCCCCTCTTTTACTCAGAATATTTCTCACTGCCTCAATATTGACATCTCCTGCAGTGATGGGTCGGTAGCTTTCTCGCACCAATGCACACAATCTTCCTTCCCCTCCAATGATCCGATGGTAGGCATTGTTTTTAACAACAGTAATTCAAGGAACTCCTCGATTGGCCTTGTAATGTTACAGTGTTTGAGATAGATCTACTGGATGACTGTCTCTGACCAGTCTGTTGTTGCTGCAGAAAACATTAGTCTTACTGGACCTTAAAGGCGTACTCTCTGCGCCAGGGCCAGTGATAAGTGGGGACAACTGGACCTTTTGTCCCGGGCCCAGGTGCGGCCGGACTGGAGGGGGGGCACATATTGTATATTGCATCTAAGCGCGTTCAGCGGGAAATGTGCATATAAACACAGAGACAGCGCGCAACAGCAAAAGCCGCCGGGCACCGCACATTGATGGAAGAAATGTCTGCAACTACCCCCACTCCCCGGTCAGACAACTAACTGGAGGGAGGCCCACTGAATATATTTTGTACTGGGCCCAAGAATTCTAACTGCATCCCTGGTCTGCGCCACCAAACGGAACTGAAAAAAATATTGTTGTTTTCAAGCAGGTTTTCATAACACTCCCCATCCCCTGTCCTTCATTGGTCAAACAGATAGTCCTGCCCAAAGCTCATGCCATGGTGTTGCTGTGTTAGGCTGGTTGGGATGCTCAAACAAACACAGCAATGTTTTGATAGCATCACAAAGCCACAGTCTTTACACTTTTCATGGAAGTCAACCTTTAAATTGATTATTTATAGTTAGGGTTATGTTAGGATTAGGATTGGATAGTATTAGGCTTAGGTTAGGATTAGGATTGGATAGTATTTATGAATACCACCCACATGCAGTAAAATTGTCCAACAATGCAGACAGTTTTTCTATATGGATGACAAGGTAACACTGATTAAAAAGACTGAGGTGAAACCATCTTTATATCCCAGTACAACTTCTGTATAAAGAACCACAATTATACTGCCATGTCAATGGTCATGGAAATGTCTTCAGCATTATTTGGCTCAATTTAGACTGAATTATCATTGGGTCAGAGATCTGGAATTGAATGTTCTCAGCATAACATCTATTTGAATCTTTGTTAGTGTATATCATGTTTTTTGTTTGCTTGCATTTCATCCCAGCGACACCTTGTCAGGGAATAGATGTTGAAGAAAAATGAGGTGTATGTACTTTATTACAAATATGAAAGCAAACCAAAGATGAGGTTTTCAACACCTCTTCATGGAGGGTGTAGTCATATATTGCTACATGAAAAGGCTCTTATTTATAACTGGCAGCTTCAATGACGAGTCCAAATAAAAAGAACTGTATATTGAATAGAACCTCTAGCTCACCTTAGCAGTCTGTTTATGCCCAAGGGTAAGCATGGGATGGGTAATCTCTTTTTTGCAAACGCTTACATAGTATTTTTTAAAAATACTGAATCCAGCGTGCATAATTGAAAAACCAAAATGGGGCCAACCAATTACAAAGAAAAGCACAGTGAGTGTTTAAAGAGCAGGGAGTTTGTTTAGGAACTAATTTACTTGGTGTCGTAAATTTTACTGTGATACTTGGTGATACTTGGTGAATAACTCGTGTTATTCAGCAACAAAACAGGGCAGAAATAATATGTGGTGATTCCAAATGAACTGATGTTTTGTATATATACAAAATGCAATGGAATGGGACAATTTTAATTAAATTTGGAAGAGATGGACAGTGAAAGGAAATGAAACTTGCACTGAGTAATGAGGAAATAGGACAGATCAATACTAGAGACAGGATATGGAGGCAGAGATGGACCACTAGTACAAAAATTAATGTGAGAAACTGTAACATTCAATATGGTGGCTGTAAGAAAGGAAGTCCTGCCTTTCAGTTAAAACTGCAAATAGCCATTGCCTCATGTTTTTCTCTGGATCAGCCTGGAAAAATACAGTTTTCTTTTCTGATTTGTAACAAAATGTATTTTGTGTTTTTGTACAATTTTATTGCAGATTTCACATATGCTACAGATATGTAAACTGTTGAGGAGATTTCTCTCTGTCCCCATTCAAGTAACTTGTTTCGATAAATAAAGCAGCACAGGAGTGATTCTTGCATGTCTTGTGACCAAATGTCATTCCCATGTAGGAATTCAGAGGAGGCCACATTTTGAGAATATACTCTGTGATAGCTTAAATTTATGATCAATTAATATCATTATACATAGCCTACGTCAGATAGAGAAGGAAACATGTCAATTACTTGCTGCTGTGCATGATATTCGTCTGTATATATTGGCTCCTCATCCTTGTCTCCTCTTCATCTCTGACACCAAGGGTGCTCTCGCCTGCACCACGCATTGTTTAGTACCACACATGTTGTGTAGCATTGCTGTTACCATTATCACTTTTGAGAGTAAAGCGCAGTCCTCCTTTTGATTGGTGAATGTTAAAGTGCAGCTTCCACGTGTCTCTTTATTTTGCGCTCCGCAATAACGCTGAACCTCGTTAGATTCAATTAATGCTTGTCATTGGCAGGGCCATTCACAGGGCCTCCGCTGGCCTCACTGATCCAGGAAACTTTCATCTCGACCAACAGAGCAATTTGTGAAAATGAAATATTAAAAGTGCACACCTGATGAACGAAGCAGTGATTGTGCAAAAATAAATAGATCGTTCTACAAAAAAATATTGAAAAACAATATGTAATTGTGTAATTAATTAGGTTAAATGTGTATAAACATTTCCAGCAAGGCAAATTACACATTTTTATAAAGTTACGCACAAATATAATGAAGTTACACTGATGAGCAGCACTATACGGTCACATTTCAGAACACGGACAGCAACTCAAGAAGCACTTAATCCACATCCTCACTTAAACTGTCAGCTTTACCTTAAGCTAAAATGCTATTTCTAGCCATTTTACATGCACATGTTACCAGGCATGATCATATTTTTTTATCAAGAAAATTCCCTTTGCATCATAATTTGAGCTTTGTTATTAGGGCAAAAATTTTATTCTTGATAGTAATTTTTGTATTGTTTTCCTGTAAAAATTTAAAAAAATCCTTAAAACAAGATCAATTTTATTTATCTTGTTTTAGAAACAACACTGCATAATATATTTTGGTTTTTCAGAGAATGTATATTTTTAACATGTTTGTTTTGTCTTACTGTACTGGCAGTTTTTATAGTCAAAACAAGTGAAAAAATCTAGAAGTAATCCAAGGTATTTAGAGTACCTTGAGTAATCTAACAGAATACGTTACAAATTACATTTTACAGCATGTATTCTGTAATCTGTAGTGAAATACATTTCAAAAGTAACCCTCCCAACCCTGTATATATATATATATATACTACCGGTCAAAAGTTTTGAAACACTTAACTGAAATGTTTTTCATGATCTTAAAAATCTTTTGATCTGAAGGCATATGCTTAAATTTTTTAAATTAGTTTTGTAGACAAAAATATAATTGTGCCACCATATTAATTTATTTCATTCTAAAACTAAAATTTTATTTTAAAAAAAAGGTTTTTTAAATTGATGTCTTGGACCAAATAATAAAGAAAAGCAGCCAATAAGTGCCCAACATAGATGGGAACTCCTTCAATACTGTTTAAAAAACATCCCAGGGTGAAACCTCAAGAAGTTGGTTGAGAAAATGTCAAGAGTACATGTCTGCAAATTCTAGGCAAAGGGTGACTACTTAAAAGATGCAAAAATATAACACAGTTTTGATTTATTTTGATTTTGTTTAGTCACAACATAATTCCCATAGTTCCATTTATGTTATTCCATAGTTTTGATGACTTTACTATTATTCTAAAATGTGAAGAAAATATATATATAATAAAGAATGAGTGTGTTTCAAAACTTTTGACCGGTTGTGTATATATTTCAAAGCATTTGCCGTCTTGCATTTATGTGTGTGCAGGAAATCTAACGTCATCATGCAGCACTGATCCAATGCATTAAAATCTTATTCGAGCTATTTTTTTATTGTACCACCAGACCTGCATTACCAGATAAACACATTGATGCAGACAATGTAGACAGAGAGGGACAGAGAGTGATAAAGAAGGTCAAAGTGGACGGAGGTTAGTCAGTCCATCATGCCTGAAAAAGACAAGTGATGAGGCGCAGTTGATAAGCACAGCAAGCAGGTGAAAACTTGCTCTGTGACCACAAGATAATGAGCTGGAAGGTGTACGAAAGGTCATATGAAAACCATGTTCATTTGGACTAAAAATTCAGTGAGGCACCCCAGAGGAAAACTGTATTGCTTAGAGGTTTCTCTTCCAAACCTATGAGACTTAACTGAAGTCTGCAGCTGTGTTTTAAGTATCAACTTTGTCTCAGATGTTTCTCCCAAAATCCCTTGGGAGAAATACAAATAGAAACAAAGGAGACAATTGTTAACACACAATTAATGTGCATTGTATAGCTCTGGTAATTTGGTCTTGAGAGAATTTGATGGGAAATGTTTGAGTTTATATTCAAATGTCTGATTTTGATTACAGACTCTGGTATCTTGGCAATTCTGAGCACAGTTTGTGACATTTCTAAAGCTCTAGAGGAGACACATGTGAGACAATCTATGACCCTATTTACACCTGGTATTAAGATGCGTCCCGTGGGATCCGGTCACATGTGGTCAGGTGAGACACATCGCTGTTTACACCTGGTCGCTTAAATGTGTCTCCCGTGACCACTTGTGACAGGATTTGGAGGGAAGAGTCTCTGTCTCATGACCACATACATCAATCACTATGTCATTGTGTTACTGCATGACATTAAAGTGCAACAAAGCCATAAAAGCACATACAAAACAGTGCAATATTTCTCCCAGATGCAGCTGCAGTTGAATCGAAGCACAACAGCAACATTTCGTGCACAAATTGTTCGTTATTTTAGTAGATTACCTGTATTAACGTGAGCTGCAGATGTTTGTGCTTCTAATTAGTGTCCCTGAATGTTGATTTCAAACACACTGAAGAAGATCCATGAAGTTCTCGTGTTTGTGTATGTATCTGTTTTTATTTTTTTATTAGTGATGTAGTATGTAACACTACTTATGATATCTTTGACAGTGTGGGGGCAACTTGCTTAGTTTGCCTATAGGGAGGACCAGCACTGGATGCGGTCATATGCATTTTGACCACATTTGTCTGTGGTTTTTGTGATCTGATCACAAAAAGTTTTTGACCCCATTTAGACCTGTATTTAGCACTGACCACATGTGATCGGATCACCAAAAATGCATCTTAATACCAGGTGTAACGGGATTACGTATTTAAAATACAAAATATAAGTAACTTTATTCCACAACAGTTACAATTTAAATAATTGGTAATTAGAATACAGTTGCATTCAAAAAGTATTTTGATTACTGAAGAGATTACTTTGCATTTTATTGTCATTTGTATCATTTAATATTTAGTCCTTTCAAATGGAAAATTTATACATATAATTGATGCGATCCAAAGTGCATTTGAACAGCGGTGAAACACTTTCTTATGATGTGTTACATTCATACGAGCAGACAGAGAAGTACGTTTGAAGTAAGTTTGCAGCAGAAGAAATAGAAATAAACCTTGTGTAAATTGTCAGCTTTATGCTAAGCTAAAATGCAATTTCTAGCCATTTTACATGCACATTACCAGGCACGATCATATTTTTTTATCAAGAAAATTCACGTTGGATGATAATTTCATTTTTTCTAGTAAGACCTTTGATAATGGGGCAAAAATCCTATATCATTTTTTTTTTTTTTTATTGTTTTCCTGTAAAAAATATCCAAATATTCTTAAAACAAGATCAATTTGATTTATCTTGTTTAAGAAACAACACTGCTTAAGATATTTAGGTTTTTCAGAAAATGTATTTTTAACGTGTATTTTGTCTTACTGTACTGGCAGAGTTTTTATAGTCAAAACAAGTGAAAAAATCTACCAGTGCTGAAGAAGTAATCCAAAGTATTTAGAATACGGTACTGACCTTGAGTAATCTAATGGAATACATTACAAATTACATTTTACAGCATGTATTCTGTAATCTGTAGTGGAACACATTTCAGAAGTAACCCTCCCAAACCTGTCTACATGACATTTTTAATTATGGATACTCCGTCTATAATGAAGTCTATAAGAAGGTAATGAGAATGGTGTCAGATTCTATTGCACTTGTCAGGGGTTTCTTAGGATCTACTCCTACCATTACGAGCTCTGTATAAAAAGAA
Source organism: Myxocyprinus asiaticus (assembly GCF_019703515.2). Lineage (NCBI taxonomy): Eukaryota > Metazoa > Chordata > Actinopteri > Cypriniformes > Catostomidae > Myxocyprinus > Myxocyprinus asiaticus. The sequence continues at coordinate 11,612,125 of NC_059380.1, forward strand.
ACAAGATATGATAGAAAATAATCCAGAATCCAATGACATTGTGCCCAGAAATGCCCTTCTCAGAATTACAATATTGAAATGCTCGTTTATCAAATTCGTTTTGCAATTGAACTAAGCTTGATTTCTGTTGTTGTATTCTGTGAGCTTGTAAATAACATAAACCCTTAAAACCTTTAATGCAACACAACTGGCTAAGCCCTGCTGTAAATCTAAAGTACTAACATTAAAGTGGATAACAAATATTGTTACTTAATACATTTAAATTACACTACAATTTTCTGCCTATTTGGAAGTTTTTGCACTTGCATATCAACCTCATCCAGCTCGGGCAACCTAAAGTAATATTTTTGCTGTTGACCGATTACTTCTCCAAATAGGAGCTGATTTTTCATCTAACTGACCTAATGTCCAATACACAAAAATACAATTTTCAAAAGACAGAGTCAGCATATTCACTCAGTTCAATGGCCACACCAGCACTGGGCTAATATTACTAGATTTAACGGCTACAGTAGTCAACTTTGCAAGGATTTCATAAATAGCTTTTCATTGTTTCCCTTAAGATGCACAGTAGATATTCCAAAAATGTATTTTTGATGTAAAGGAAATGGGTAGGGTAAAAAAAAAAAAAAAAGTTGTCCCAAAAGGATCCAAAAAACGGGGGACAACGTGTGATTCTCAATGAGCAATTTGAGAACAATCATTGAGAATGGTCTGGTTCCCACCCTCCTTAGAGCACAGAGTGGCACCATTGTTCATGGTGACAGCACTAGTTTGCTGACACAGAGATTATTCAGGGGATATCACAGTCCTGGAAAAGGAAGGAAAGTGGAGCTGTGACACGGAAATATAAAAAAGCTATAGACAACAGTGAAGAGTACAGCGACATACCATTGCACCGCTGCGTTCTGATGTGGCTGTCACACTGTTTGTAATTTACAGCGTGCTAATTACAAGTACAGCTATTTTTGCTCAGTGCTTTTCCCACAGTTCCATCTTAACCTCATATCGCTGTTGTTCCCCATAGTGAAGAAACCTCAACACCCTGGCTTAGAGCTACAGATACATTTTAAATGTGTCATTATGTGTTATATATCAAAAATTGTTTTTTTTTTTTCAGTGAGGAATAATTAACTGTTAAGACTGTTATGGTTTTGATTATGACCGGTTTCTCATGCTTGGTAACATTTGGTAAATGTTCAAAGTAGGGGTTGCACGGACTAGTTGACTAGTTGATTAATTCTGTCACTAGTCGACATGTTGTGTCTGTGTCAACTAGTCGCATATCACATCTTCAGGTGTGCTTGTTCTACAATGTATATGGCAACAACAGGAGGAAATTCCTGTGGCCACAAACAGGGAGACTTGCTGTCACAGTTTTTACTCAGATTAGGGTTATTTTTTAATGTAAATATAGCCACAAACCTTTATGTCTTGGCTACAAATCGGGTAGTACAGCGTTGTGGCAAGAGGGACACAACATCTCGTTCCCTCAATCAGGGAACGGAGGTTACGACAGTAACCGAGACGTTCCCTATCTGTCACTCACTCAACGTTGTGTCGATGTAGTGACACTAGGGGTCCCTATACGAAATGCCACAACTAGCTGAACTGTGTTACTTGAACTGTCAATGCAGATGCAAGCAGGCTACTGCGTGCGTAATAGCAGATGCACTCGGACTGCACGTAGCCTCCCCTAACGCCACAAAAAAACGTCGTATAGTTCCCCACATCCTGGGGGGGGAAGAGACGTATCTAGTTTGAGAGCAGGCTGTGCCAGCCGTGGCCTTTTCTCTCTATGTTTTCTCTCCACAGAGTTTTTAGATACTCGGCTGGGGCCTTTTAACGTTCAATATATGCGCCGGGGAAGGTGTTCTTTTCCTATCCTATTTTTCAGGGGGAACTGAGGAGACTGAGGAGGGCCTTTTGGGCCATCCTCGAGACTCGTCACAACCGGCTGGCCGGGGGTGTAGTTTATGCAGTGCAGCCGGACGCACGAAGGTGCGGGGCCGCGTTCGTGAGGTCCTGGTTGTGAGTGCTCGGTGTCTGGTTGCCGAGGTAACGGCGGCCGTGGGCACCGGCTGTGTGACCCAAGGAGAGAGGACACTGCTCTTTTTTCGACAAAGTGGGTACCGCTGCCCATCGCCGTGAGCGGCGCCCCGACTCCAGGAACCAATCATCAAGCCGCGAGTGCTCAGGGGTGGGTGGAGGGTTCCACTCCAGCCCGACACTCGCGGCGGCCCGGGCAAGCATGGCGGTCAGCTCCGCGTCAGCCTCAGACTGAGCCAGCACACCTGAAGGCGCTAGCCCAATCGAGTCCTCGGCATCCGACATCACCAAGGCGCTCTCCGATGCAGTGATCGACATCTCATCCATCTCATGAGCTCGGAAAGAGACATTAGACTGGCACTGAGGCGAGCTGTCTGTCTCATCCCGGAACTGGACGGGAGCAAACGAGCGTGCTGGGGGATGAGCGGTCCACGGGGATTACCCGGCGGAACCGAACCCATTAAAAGAAAGCCGCAACCGCAGCGTTGCCATGGTCATGTTCTCACAATGAGAACATAAACCATCCGTGAATGCTTCCTCAACTTGATTAAGGCCCAGACACGTGCGGCAGCGATCGTGGCCGTCAGAGGTGGAGAGGTAACAACCGCACCCAGAAACTACACAGAGACGGAAGGGCATTTTTAAAAAGACGCATCTTTAAAAAGACATTCACGTCAATGTGTTTGCTCTAATAGAGGAAAATATACTCTTTGCTCAGAATATATACTCTTTTAGCGCTGTCGAAGCGCCCAGGGGCATACTCTGCACTGATCGTGCAGACAGAGAGAAAGCTGCTGGAATGCGCCATATATCCAACAGCAAATGATTCTCGTTGAGAGGTGAATGGACCGGCAGTGGAATTCAGCTTGCTGACGCACAACCGCTCGGCTCCGAATAAAAAATCTGAATGAGTGGATGCCTTTTATACCCGTATGTCCAGGGGAGTGGCATGCAAATTCCACTCGCCAATTCTCATTGGCCTTTTCTCAAAGATCTGAGGTGTTTGGGGCTCCCAAGAGCGACCCCTAGTGTCACTACATCGACACAACATTGAGTGAGTGACAGATAGGGAAAAGTAATTAAACATGTTCACTGTTCTTGCTCAGGAAAAAATATGCAAGTTCATTGAACACACGATGAGATTTTGTAACAACATGCCCCAATAGTGCTTTATATTATCACATAATGTGGGGTAAGTTGTCAGAACTGAACTTTCCACTGTACCCATGATGAATCATTAAACAACTAAAATGGAAAAGGTAACACAAAAATATCAAAATATTGTGTCAGCCAATACACACAACACTTTCAGTCTCAGTTTGACTGGAGCAGATATCAGTCTATTCCACTAGCACCAGCTCATTTCACCCATGTGTAAACTGAATAGAGAGAGGGAAAGAAATGGCAAAAGAGGCGGTGATAGAAAGAGAGAGGGGGAAAGACAAGTAGGAGAAGCAAATGGAAAGGATGGGCTGCTTCATTAGTTTCTTTTCACACTACTGTTCTCTCTCCTTTTATCATAAGAGGATGCGGTTCAGTGTTAGAGCCTGTCAATGTGCCTTTGGTTTCAATTTTGGACTTGATTTTTGAAACGGAGACTTGAAAGGCCTGAGGCAGGAACAAATTGTACAAGGACATGAATTCTTAAACTTATCTTCTCTCTGTGTGTGTGTCACTGAGAAAGGTTAGCACTGTATATAACAATCTATAACAGCGACCAGATTTGCTGGACTCTCCAGGCAATGTTCAGCCTGTTTTCTGCATTGCTACTAACTATTCTGGGGTTTGTACACCCGGCATGAAACATGGGTTATAACAACATCCTGAAAATTCTGAAAAAAGACAGAAAGAAAGATGAAATTGGTCAAAATGTAATTCAAGATGATGAGGGGAGAAGAGAAAGTCAGAAAATCATATTGTTATTTTCATTATTTAATAAAAATACAAGGGAGTTCTCCAATCGCATTATATCTATACCCCTGGTCAGGGTTGGGAGGGTTACTTTTGAAATGTATTCCACCACAGATTACAGAATACATGCTGTAAAATGTAATTTGTAACATACTCTGTTAGATTACTCAAGGTCAGTACTGTATTCTAAATACTTTGGATTACTTCTTCAGCACTGGTAGATTTTTTTCACTTGTTTTGACTATAAAAACTGTGCCAGTACAGTAAGACAAAATACACATGTTAAAAATAAATTCTTTTAAAAATAAATATATTATGCAGTGTTGTTTCTAAAACAAGATCAATCAAACTGATCTTGTTTTAAGGATTTTTTGATATTTTTACAAGAAAACAATACAAAAATTATTATCAAGAATATGCCTTTTGCCCTAATATCAAAGGTCTTACTAGAAAAAAATTATGATTCAACGTGAATTTTCTTGATAAAAAAATATGATCGTGCCTGGTAACGTGCATGTAAAATGGCTAGAAATAGCATTTTAGCTTAGCGTAAAGCTGACAATTTACACAAGGTTTATTTCTATTTCTTCTGCTCAAAACTTACTTCAAACTTACTCTGTCTGCTCATATGAATGCAACACATCATAAGAAAGTGTTTCACCGCTGTTCAAATGCACTTTGGATCGCATCATTTATGTGTAAATGTTTTCCATCTGAAAGGACTAAATATTAAATTTAAAAAATGACATTAAAATGCAAAGTAATCTCTTCAGTAATCAAAATACTTTTTGAATGTAACTGTATTCTAATTACCAATTATTTAAATTGTAACTGTAGTGGAATACAGTTACTTATATTTTGTATTTTAAATACGTATTCCCTTTACATGTATTCCATTCCTTCCCAACCCTGCCCCTGCCCCTGGTCAATAAATAAATAAATAAATATTGATTATCTCTCAATGGTGCTATTTTATTGTAAAAATTGTGATTTGACTGAAAAGTCCGCACCTCCACAGAAAAATGTACACACATCTGCTGTTTATTTGAAAGTAAATCTAATGTTTTTTTGTTGTTGTTGTTGTTTTTTTTTTTTGTAAATAACATGTTTGCTCTTAATTTCACAAATTATTTGAATAAAAAAAATTCAATAAAAAAAAAAATCACAACATAAAATACAAAAAGGTAAAAAAAAAAAAAAAACTACAACATAAATGCATTGTACATAAAGGATATGACAAACAATACAAGTGGTGCACATACATATTTCACCTATAAAGTCTTTAACAAAATCAACAGCAATTATGTAATCAATTATGCTGTTGCACATTTCAGGATGAGAATATCTAGAACAAATAACGGATTAACATGCTTAAAGATGAAATTTAAAAGAAGACGTGCAAAACTTTAGATAACTCTGTAATTAGCAAAAACCAGCTTGCGAAAAAACCTGATAATGAACACTGAGTCCACCACGCAGTGAGCGTTTAGAGTTCAGTTTAGACATTAGATAACATGCAGTTTCCTCAGAACCTCCTCAGACTACTAAAGACCCTAGATACTGGGAGCTGCACTCGTGTCCAACAAAATATTTTTCGAACACTTAAGTCATTCAAGTGTGTGATTTTGCAGTCGTCTCACACAAAAACCTCTGTCATCTGCCTGGCAATGAAAGAAGGGGGTTGAGCCATTGTATGTTAAACCAGCAGTGAGCCACTCTAAAGCAGCGTGGTAGCCGTGAACCAGAGCCAACTCTCTTTCTCTCTCTCTCTCTCTCTCTTTCTTAAACAAGCAGAGGCTATTAAAGCTCAATGCTTATTTCAGAAAGAAATCATACATCTCCAGCGCAGTCTATTGGCCTTGTGCTAAAGCTTGGCAGGGCATTAAAATAGCCTCACACACACAACCACTCGCAGACATGCAGTGTTTTTAAAATTGTATTCTTGCTTTGCTAGTGTTTTAACAAAGCCCTTTAAATACATGCTCATTAGGTGGCTGACAAAGTGAAAGTCACACAAAGCATAAAAAAAAAAAAAAAAAAAAACCTAAAGCCCATTTTTTTTTTGTAAAGAGATCTACTTAAATTAGTTAAAAAAAAAAACAAAAAAAAACAATGTCATCTTTGCTCTGTTCATGTGAAGAACCTGCTGTTTAATAATAGCATTTGCCCCAATCAGACAAGGGCACTTCTGCCGTAGTGATAATGCCAACTGGCATGGAACACAATCAGATAACAGACAAAGAGGGCATGGCGCTGCCATTTCAACTTCTCATTCTCGTTCTCTGTGTTCCCATGCCTACCGAGCATCACGTGGCTTTAAAAGAGATCCAATATACTGTACATTTTCAGTTAAGATATGTGTGCTAATGGCAGCATGATGGTAAAGTTCTCAAAATGGTTGGTCTGCTCCAGCAGTGTTAATGTCAGGCACAGAGAGTGTGCTCACATTATTATTATCATTTAGTGTGGTTTGACAGGACTGTCTTCTAACCTCAATGACCTAATCATCCCTGGGGCGCTACTTAGTGTGACATTTAGCATTAATGGGTGGCAATGGTTTGTCCATTCCTAACAATCGACATACTTCCGGTGTCAATGACTTTCTCGAAACTCGCTGTATCATACTGTGACACAAATGTTAGAGAAAAAAACGAAATCGTACAGCTTTTACACATTAAAAATGTCTTTAAAGTGTGAGAGGAGTGTTCTGGCGGTTAGCATATGTCCTGCATCACACTGATACTGTATCACACACTTGCACCTTAAGGACTGAGCATGTATTACATATTGACATAATATTTGCACTATTCCCCTACCACACTACTTCATTATATGTAAATATGAACAGAGGAACGATCCAGAAAACTCTAAAGAATTAGCAAAAATGTGTTGACTATTTGATCAGAATTACTGTCCATCCAAAAGTATTAAAAGTTAAATACTTGTTTTAAACAGGTTCAATACAAGTTAAGCTCAATTGACAGCATTTGTGGCATAATGTTGACTACCACAAACAACAATTTTGACTCATCTATCCTTTTCTTTAAAAAATAAAATAAAAAAGCAAAAATTGAGGTTACAGTGAGGCACTTACAAAGGAAGTGAATGGGGCCAAATTCTGAAGGGGTTTAAAGGCAGGCATGTGAAGCTTATAATTTCATAAAGCCACTTACATTAATTCTTCCTTTTTGCGTGTATTATTTGAGCTGTTAAGTTATTTTTAATCATCGTGTTTATGGTCATTTTAGGTTTTACGTCATCATGGCAACAAAGTTGTACATGGCGATATTCATTTGAACGATCTCGATATGAATCTTAAATCCCAAGATCAATCTTCCACACTATGTGCAACCCTTCACTATAATGAGTGGAAATAATTTGCATTTGCAACCAAATTTCACGCTACACACTTAAAATGTTAAAAATGTTTAGATTTCACTCACCAGTGATTGTGTAGTAAAGTCGTGGAGTATTCAGCAGCGACATCTCTGCGTGTTGAGAGTAAAAGTTGTTCCATGTAATGTGTGTCCAAAGATGAGATCCACAAGACCCATCTGTCATTGAATAATGCCCCTTTTAATCCCCTTTCTGTTCTTTACAATCAGTGTTGTTCGAATATCTCTCATTAACATGCTTATCTACAGACGCTCTTTACAAAAATGCCAGTTTTGTGAATGAGACAGTATCGGTTTTAGCAAGTGCTCAAAAAATCAGTGTAATTACTTGTAAATAGTACAAATAATGAAATTAAACAATAACCATGTAACAAAAAACAATATATGCATTCAAATGATATGATCGAGAGCTTGTGATTTGGAATCAAATTGAATCGGGAAATATCTATCAATACTCAGCCCTATCTATAAATGATATAACTTTACACAGCAAAGGTTATTAAGTGATTTATTATTAACATTTACAAATTGGCCTCACTGGCCGCTTTTCCACTATTGGGCCAATGCGAGGCAGGGCCATAAACTGTTCAGCCAGGCCAATAGCCTTGGACCTCAAGCCGCGAGACCAAAATCGATCTGCATTCCCACCATTGGGCCAAAAGACCTGCAGTGTTGCCCTAAAACCCGCCCTTAATATGATGCCCTGGTGCAAACGTCACACACCCCGCCCATTTCACAAGCCAAAACAAACACGCATGTTATCTAAATATCTTGAATATCAAGTTTATATTGTATGTAAACGTTAGTTACCTAGCAAGATAAGTTAACGTTGACAATTCACCGACTTTAACTGCCATGGTGTCCAGAGTGGTCTCTCCACTATCTCTTTGTCCATTGTACATCTTAACGGATTTGTAATGTGTCCGCAATTATTTTGCTGAGTTGTGATGTCACACAAATATGTCGGCACCCAGAAATATAAAAATTTTGTGATAAACATTAACTTTTATTAAATGATATCGATCAATGATTCAAAGTTCCTACATTATAAGATATTAAAGCTTGTTTAACAAACATTTGCAAAGACAGGTGTGCAAAACACTATAAATTAAACTATCTTTTGATGATCGAACACCTGTAGCACAAATGCTAGCATAGCAGGATTGTTTATCAGTTGGGTTGCTAAGAGACATCTCTGGTGACAGTCAAACCCCTGTTGAGATAATGGGCAGTTTTGGTTGTTTAAACGTCATTTTCCAAGCAGCTGGCAATGGAATTCCTTTATGGTCTGAGATTGAAGAATTCAAGTAGGAATATTCAACATCTGACTTGAAAGAAACACAGCATGAGTTATCTCGCTAAACTTCGCCTTTGACATTCACCCTGCCTTAATCCCCAGGTGGCCTTCTTTGGCCCAAGGGTAATCGGCCATTGGCCATTGGCCCCGAATAAGCCCAGAGGAGGCACAATTAAGCCCCGGAAGTGACAATGGGAACACAACTGGCCCTGGCACACACTTGCATGCCTTCATTTGGCCTGACAGTGGAAACGCGGCTATTCACTTCTATTGTAAGTGCCTCACTGTAACAGATTTTGTGGTAATAAGCAATATTTTGCCACAAATGCTGCTCATTGACCATAACTTGCATTGAACCTGGAAAATTTATTTAGGTACTGATTATTTCACAGACATAAAACAAAGCCAAAAATACAGTTCTGCTCATAAATATCCAGTTTACTTGTTACTAAATACATAAACAAAATTTAAAAAATCTCTTTAAAATACAGTATGTAAAGCCACAAACCTAGTAAAATTGGCAAATCCTGAGTTTAGTAGGTGCTCATATCAATCTGGAAATTGTATTGCAGCTAGTCAAACCTCTTTCCAGTTTTGTGTGATGTGCATCAGACAGTCTGATGCACATCAGGCTTTCTAATTATATTCTGTATATCTTGCTTCTAAATAAATTAACAGTGCAGAACATACTGAGCTCAGTAAACTGTAACCTTTTGTGCAGATATTCAGTTAAACAAAAAGTGGTAATATTTAAGATAAATTTCCCCTGGCTGTTCAACAGATAAAACAAAATTGCATTGCAGCGTATGATAGTGGAGATGATATGGTTGCAGAATGCTTCTTTGGAAACTGGCTAGCTGTGTGATTATTTGTGTGTGAGTGTGAGAGTGTTGGGAGGAACCCCATGAGACAGAGATATGGAACTGTGCCCTCTGCGTAATCAGGTTTTAGGACAACAATAACTTGAAGCTGACAGCACCACTGAAGCAGTAAGTTGTGGGCTGGGGAGACCAGGTCTGTTCAAAAACTTACTTAGGCAGATACCCTCTAAGATAGCATCCTAACAGAAGTGGAACCTCATAAGTGGCTGATTTGAAATGCTCTACATAGGCTGCAACTTCGTGCGGCTCTCAAATAGTGCTTCTGATCAGCCTGTCGGGCACAAAGGGGGCACCTTTCTGGAATCAGTGCAATGCCCCAATAAGCATGAAAATATATAGCACATTCATAAAATTATACATTTTGTATATAACTTAACTATTTTTTGTAGATTTGTCCACCATATTGTATTTTATCCCTGATGCCATCTTAGAATTTGGCCAAAATGAGGCATCTTAGAAGACTTTGAAGCCTTTTAGAACAGCCTTCGCGTTGGGAGCGTGCCGATGATGCCTTAAAATGCTGCCTCCACAGGCAGCTCACTAGGTTTTAGAACAGACCTAATGTGTGTGTTTTGGGAAATGGGTAGTCTCAATTAGTCTCAGATGGCATGCCCACGGAACACTCACCGTTCACTTATTCACTTATGCCCTGATTCATACTGCCCACAAAACTGGATAGTACATTCTCGATCCGGCAAGCTATAATCTAAATGGCTCCTTGATGATCTAAAGGTTTTGTTTTTGTGTTTTTTGGTCACATGACAACAGAATGACTACATGCCTGTTGGTTACACCACCTGTCTTTGACTTGTTGGACACGTCTTTCAAATATAATATAACAAAATTGTTTCACAGCTTAAATAGTGACACAAGATTATTCCAAACTACTTATGCCAACTTTTCTTTTTTCAAGAATTTCTGCTTTTAGTAAAAAAAAAAAAAATATATATATATATATATATATATATATATATATATATATATATATATATATATATATATATATATATATATACAGGGTTTGAAATTAACTTTTTCACTCACCAGCCATTTTGGCTTGTACATTTTTAAGTTACCAGCCATTCATAAGTTCTACTAGCCAAAAATAAATAAATAAATAAAAAACAAACCTCAGAAATAAACCATGTAATTAAAGATTAAAGTTTATTTCATATTAAATCTGTATTACATGGGGGAGAGAGGGGCACAAACTTACACTATTTGGTTTTCTTAAGTTTGTGTAAATACACTTGGGGTTCAAAGTATTTTTCTTTTATTCACATTAATTTTGCATGTCTGGTACAAATATGTGGTGAAGTGAAATGTTATGCCATAGGCGGGCCACATTGTAGCATGACCATATGAAATTCCCCTCTAACAACTGTATCAAAACTTGTACCAATTTGCCTCATTTTGAATAAACACTAGAAACAGAGATGAAAATAGAACACAGATATAACTTTCATCTAAAATGAACTTTTCGTGATATCTATAAGGCTTTTTTTTTTTTTTTTTGTCATAATTTTTTCTCTACACAGTATTGATATGGATACAAGTAAACAAATGAAATGGTTTTAAACCATGTGTTACAACTAGCCCTACATTAATTTGTGCCTCTCCTCCACGCTATGCATGAATAGCTTTGCCTGATTGACGTTCCTGTATGTTTCCCCTGCATTTAGGCCTTTCAAGACGGGTATTTTGGAGGAATGTTGAAGTGTATTTGACCGTTCAGCCACATATCTGCACCATGAGCACTCACGGAGCACATGCAATGTAACGTGCGGACACACAAAGCCACCTGTCAGTCAAACGTTGCGCTGCTGCAGAAGCGATTAAATAAATTATTCAATCTTTAAGATGTTCTTTATTTGTGCCATTTCTCTCTCTATTCTCTTTCCCTTTTGACCTGTTATCGAGATGTAATGAGCACACCATGGGGTACGCGTACGGAATCACAGAGATAGCACTGAGATGGCCTGCATTGTGATAGATAGAACTTAGAATTATAACCTGCCAAATTGGCTAATGAGTTGACAGCGTTACCCTCCACGGTTGATTTTCACCCGCATTTGTCGGGTTGGCGGGTGTTAATTTCAAACCCTGGTGTTAATTTCAATATACAGTATATTATAATATTTAGTATATAATATTTACTTAAAAAAATCGCTTAAAAACATACTAAACGATGTTTTATTGAAAATGTAAAAATGCAGAAAGTTTTTTGTGAGGGTTAGGTTTAGGGGTAGGGTTAGGGGATAGAATCTATAGTTTGTACAGTATAAAAATCATTATGTCTAGGGAGAGTCCTCATAATGATAGCTGCACCAACATGTGTGTGTGTGTGTGTGTGTGTGTGTGTGTGTGTGTGTGTTAGTCACTGAAAAGTACAGTTACAGGAGAAAGTTCTACATGTGAACCCTCAGATTTACCATGGAAATCTACATAAATTCAGATCTGTATTCCCACACTTTTTGACCAACAAATTTCCATGACTTTTCCATGACCTGTCCAGTTATTTGTGATTACAAGACATGATTTTGAAAAATAATTTTGATTCAGACTGATTTGTCACAAATTGGACACTATGGCTTGCAAGTTTTTCTACATAAGAGCAATATTTTGCTTATTTATATCATTTAGAGCAGAGTTTAACCAGAAAAAATAAATAAATAAATAATAATAAAAATAATAATAAACCTTTTGACCATTGAAAAACTGTAAATTGGTTATACAATCTGATCTTAAACAGTCTGCTTAAATATCACATAAACAATGAGACAGTTTCATGTCTTTATTAAACAGACTATGCAAACTTTTTATTTAAATATTAAAGTGTTTTTGTCTTTGAAGATATGATCTAATTGTATGAACAATTTATACAGAAATATTTGTTAAATCCAAAGGATCACATACTATACTTGTTTCTCTGCAACTGTATTTCCAAGTAGTTAGATATTAGTATGACTTCGCATTATTAGACAGGAGCTTCTTATTGAAGACTAATGAATACTCCCAATCAAGCTCTTGCTATGTGTTTGAACCCTTTGAAATGAAGAAAACATTGAAGCATCAACATTTCAATCCCAGTAAGGGGATACTACAAAACTTAGTAAATCAAAGTCATAACACACACACTACAATGAATGTCCTACTCTCATTAAAATAAAAACTATAAACACACTGAAGAGGACATCAATGACTAGCAATCTTTGATCACAAATAATGCTTTGGGACTTTTTTTATTCGGAGTGTCTATTTGCACCCTGGTGTAAATAGCATCTGCTACACAGTGCAACCATTTGCACCCCAATAGTCTAATGGGACCACAGAAATATACAACAAACTGAACAGTAGGTGTCGCTGCAGTGGTGTGGGGTGTAAAGATGGTGAATGTGTAGTGGTTTCCTAGCGACCGCGGTTCGAATGCGCGTTTTGTACTACTCTTTTTCCAATCCGATTTCCTGTTTCCACTATTTCCTTTAATACTACTATTAAAATTATAGATAAAAATTAATATAAATGTTGATTTCATTGCAGTGATTTGATCCCGGTTAGGGTTAGAGTGCAGAAAAGGGTTTGATCCGGAGGCGGGGTCTGTTGATCGCACTCGTTCCCGTGGCTCGGCATCGATTGTGTGTAGATTGCATCACTGTATTACTAATATTGTAGTAACCATGTGTTTTGGCAGAAACAAAATAAATTTACAACAAAATACCATGGTGAAACCATGGTTACTGTAGTGCAACCAAGGTTATTTTTTTCTAAGGTAAGGTTAAGTTTAGGTTTAGGGCTAGGGGTTAATGTAATGTGTCTGTGGGACTCTAAATAAACACAATAAACACGCTGCAGTGATGCCCCTACTGTATATTAGTATTTAAATATGATTGCAAATAGTATCTGACAATATTTGCACCAGGGTGAAATTAGAATCTACCGTTATTTGCTCCAGGGTTGGAGTGCAAATAATATCTGCCACTATTTTTACAGGGGTGTAAATAGCATATACCATTACTTGCACCAGTGTTTTATTTCCTTACCCTCTTCTCATGAGGATGAAACACAAAAATATATTTCGAAGAATGCACTTCCATGAACCATAGTTTGTTCTGACCATAAGACCATGTACTTCTGTACATTAGAAAAGTACCATAAAAGTAGTACATGTGACTTATATGCAATATTGCAAAATTTGCTAAAGCCATATGACAGCTTTGTGTGAGGAACAGACCAAAATGTAAATCATTCCTCAAACAATGCTATCTTATGACATCAAAACATTTTTACTATAGCGTATGAGTTGTAAGATGATACATTTGGTGCGTTACAGAACCAAATACATTTACAAGCATATTCTAACATGATTAGGTTTCATAGTAGTACAACCAATAACGTGTTGTATTTGCAATGTGGTTCATTTAAAACTAGTAATAGCATTTACCTTAAAAACCTCAAAATCATTAAATGCATGCAGGACTTAAACATTTTAAAGTCCTCTATACTGTTGCATGAATTGTGTCACTTATATTCATTTAAATCATCAGCTTTATATACAGCCAGATAAACTGCACCTTATCTTCGTGTTTGGAAGCGTTTTGTAAATCAGACGCTGATCTCTGTAGTCCATCAAATAAACGCGCTGCACCTGTGAGACGCAGATTCCCTGAGCGCGCACTCGAGTGTCTGTGCTCGCACTGCTGTTGTCTAGCATGCATTCAGCCGAACAAATAGTATTTCACATAAGGCTGACATTTACGTGGACTTATAATAGGTATCTCAAAATAAATAATTAATTGATTTAGAGCTCGGGGCCCTTTGGGTTTAGAGGCCCCTGGGCAACGGCCCAATTGGCCCAGTGGTTAATCCGTCCATGGTTGTTTGATTAATATTAACAACAAACTTTTCATGGCAGGTTTATTAGGTTACATTTACACTTCAAAGTCCGAAATTTTGATGCAAATCCGCCTTTTGTCCCACTGTTAACGTTCACTTTAGGCATTACACACTGTAAACAAATGTTGCACTCCAGAAACGCAAAACAGAGAATGAATTTTTTGGAGCTTGACAGACGTGATCACTATGAACAGTCTTTGTATGAAAAAGAGGTGTGTGCTCATTCTGCAAAATTTCTCTTTTCGTGTTCCACAAAAATAAGAGCACACAGGTTTAGAACAACATGTGGATGAGTAAATAATTTGCATTTTGGGACCAGGCGGACCAGGCAACTGAGACAATTCCAGTTTTGTAGATTTCCTAATAACCTGTATTGTCCTGTAAACCCCTCATAAACATCTTGAGAATTGTATTACAGTAGTCATTGGAGCATTCTATAGCATGCACTCTATGTTGAGAATCAATTTAAGTGATGCACCGCTCATCACCGTTTGCCTTTTCTTGTGTAGTTGTAACACACGACAGGATGACAGCCTGTCTTAACCTGTCAATAACCTCACAGGTTTCGGGCAGCGGTCTTGAGTGGATGGGTGGGTTGAGGGGCACAGACAGGAGACATGTCCTTCTGCTCCACCTCCTGATTGCTCCATTTTTCTTCCTGTGCACTCCAAACATCAAGTGACCTTCTAAAATTGTTTCCTCAGGGAGTAAAGATGGTGGATGGTGTCCGTGCGGCTCAACCTGCCTCAGCCAGGCACGCAAGCTCATTCTCAAACCAAAGAAAGGCTTAGGTCAGTCAGTGGGTGACTATTAAAAATCCAGTCAAATTCAGAAATATGGAGGATAAGAATATCAGCATTAAGCCTGTCACACTGGAAGGAAAAATGATAAAAGGAAAATATGGCAGCTTTGCTTAAGCACTGCACTCATCTTAGATATATGGAGTTAAAGGCTTCCATTTTTGAAAGTCTGGTATGCTCAGGGAAGCGCTGTGAGTTTGAGTTGCTGTTCAAGAGTAAAATTGCTGATGCTGAGGAAAGGTGGCCATATTGGCATTCCCTAATCCGTCTGTCACTGGCCAGTGGATGAGTTAGCTCTCTGTCAAAAGTGAGGAGGGGGCTAAATATAGCAAGATGCTAACGAGCTGCAATGCCGCAGTGATATCTGCCTATTAGCACTGGAGGAAATTGGCCTGTTATCTTCTCTTCATGTTTCTCTTCTTATCCCTTTTCCCGTCCACCTGAAACTGCATTCCCCCTCTCTTTTCTTCAGAAGTGGAATCTAGGGCTTATGACTTTGATGTTAAGACACATTATAGCTCTGATTGGTGAAACGGTTATTTGCAAAAGTGAGTTGCCACAGCCCTTCCTGAGACCTAGTATGCCGTACATGAGAAACAAACAAATCTATGGAGTGTTTAGATTAGCTTAGATTCTGTGATTGACGGACCAGCTTCATCCCTCATTTTTCTCATTGTGTTAAACACGAAAGAAAGGTCAAACATTTATGATGTATCAGGCATCGGCACTTGTCCAGTAAAGCTTATCTGTATTTCTTTTCTAGCCGAGCAGTGCCATGTAGCACAACACTAATTAAAACCGACAGGCTTTTTAAAGGCCTTAATTAACCCTGATCACAATCAAAACATGAAAGACATAAAATTTGTTACAGCCTGCCATTGCTGCAACCTGCGTTCAGGCTCTCCATCCATGCAAGAGCTCGTTTCCACCTCAGAAATGTCAGGACAAATAAATCAGATAAGCTTAGTGCATAGAGAGGAACTATCAACAATGCTGAATGCATTGTTTTATTGTTTTTATGCAGCTGCCACAAATTAACTGTGCAGGTTTACTTGAAAAGCCACCAAATGCGACATCAGGGCGATTTATTTGAAGAATGCAATAATTTTGGTGTAGACCGATCAGATTTGCTTTCCACATTCAAGGGTCATAGTATAAATATTATTTAACATGACACAATCAAAACTGCTAATAAAAAGCACTGGCAACAGAAGACAAATTGTGTACACATATTACTTTGGGGTATGACTCATATGACGCATAGAACTTTTTACACACTAGAAGCAATTCATAGATTAAGGAAAGTAAAGAACAGAAACAATATGAATTTCAATAATGGAAAAAGACAAATATAGAGATGTGCCTTAGGACCAAGTGGTTTTTTATGTTTGGAAACTAATGAATTGCCTGTTGTCTTAAAAGTCTAGAGACTCATAAAAAAAATCTTAATTATTTAATCACTGGTTCATTCTCATCAATATTTTCTCAATTAAAAAGGTATTACTAGTATCTGGTGTGATACAACATGTTCTAACATGATAAGCATGGATCATTCTTCAAATTTTCCAAGCACGTAATGCTACATGTTGCACCACAAAATCAACCTTTACTTAGTGTTGATGTTTTATAGCAGTGTTTTTGCTAAAATGGATAAACCAATTTTTCTTTGAGGGAGTTGGCAGTGGACACTCTGACAACGGCCTGGAGAACATCTATTATTCTGGTTAATGTATTTGTTCATTATTTTAATATAGTTCATAGTAGTGTCACATTGATATTGTATTCCCTTAAAATGCTATCCTCGCAAATAAATGTTTTAAAAGATTTGAGTACCAGAATATTCCTGAGCTCCAGTTGCGGTTATTTCACAATAGATTATTATTATTATTATTATTATTATTATTATTATTATTATTTTATATTAGTGTGTGTGTATATATATATATATATATATATATATATATATATATATATATATATACACACACACACACACACACTACAGGTCAAAAGTTTTGAAACACTGATTCTTTATTATAATTTTTTTTTTCACATTTTAGACTAATAGTAAAGTCATTAAAACTATAGAATAACATAAATGGAACTATGGGAATTATATTGTGACTAAACAAAATCCAAAATAAATAAAAACTGTGTAATATTTTAGCATCTTCAAAGTAGTCACCCTTTGCCTAGAATTTGCAGACATGTACTCTTGACATTTTCTCAACCAACTTCTTGAGGTATCACCCTGGGATGCTTTTTAAACAGTATTGAAGGAGTTCCCATCTATGCTTGGCACTTATTGGCTGCTTTTCTTTATTATTTCGTCCAAGTCATCAATTTCATAAACTTTTTTTTTTTTTTTTTTATTAAATTTTAGTTTTAAAATGAAATAAATTAATATGGTGGCACAATTATATTTTTGTCTACAAAACTAATTTCAAACATTTAAACATACGCCTTCAGATCAAAAGATTTTTAAGATCATGAGAAACATTTCGGTCAAGTGTTTCAAAACTTTTGAATTTTAATTTTAGTGTATATAATAATAATATATATACACACCGATCAGCCACAACATTAAAACCACCTGCCTAATATTGTGTAGGTCCCCCTCGTGCCACCAAAACAGCGGCAACCTGCATCTCAGAATAGCATCCTGAGATGATATACTTCTCACCACAATTGTACAGAGCGGTTATCTAAGTTAATGTAGACTTTGTCAGTTCGAACCAGTCTGGCAATTCTCTGTTGACCTCTCTCATCAACAAGGCATTTCTGTCCACAGAACTGCCACTCACTGTACGTTTTTTGTTTTTGGCACCATTCTGAGTAAATTCTAGAGACTGTTGAGTGTGAAAATCCCAGGAGATCAGCAGATCATCAAAACCAGCCCATCTGGCACCAACAATCACCCATGCGATTATCTAATCAGCCAATCGTGTGGCAGCAGTGCAGTGCATAAAATCATGCAAATATGGGTCAGGAGCTTCAGTTAATGTTCACATTAACCATCAGAATGGGGAAAACATGTGACCTCAGTGATTTGGAGCGTAGCATGATTATTGGTGCCAGATGGGCTGATTTGAGTATATCTATAACTGCTGATCTGACTGACTGATGTTGACACTGCACAAATGCATCAAAATCAATGTTGTTGCTAATCATTGACATATCCCAGACTGTGATAATCAAAAAAATCTAACAAATAAATTCCCCTCAGCATTTAGTATATGGAAAATATTTTTTGGGTTTGTTTGTTTGTTTGTTTGTTTTATAAAAACAACAGTGGCATTATATAAACAAACTGGCATTTAAAAATCTTGAAAATGAATTAATATTTGGTAGTTATGATCAGGACTTATGTTGCTTTAAAAAAATAACTCATTGAAAGTGGAAAATAATATTAATATGTAATATTATTATGGCAGTTTTTTGATGCGGACATTTTTGCCCTCTAAGGACCTCTGAGTAACTTTTTTTTTATTGACGCAAAAGGGTTAAGCTACATTTTAAATCTATGAAAATCTAAACAGGGTACAATATACATAAGCCATTTCAATATTAATTTTGCAAAAATTATGTAGCCAAATTTTTTACAACAAATTTGAGTTTTTTATTTATTTATTTGGAATTAATTTTCTGACATGTGATGTGTGAAGAAAACAAAGACAAGTCGTGGTTACTATCACTTGTGAACATAATTTTTCTGTGCACCATCAAGATGTCAAATCAAGTTGTAATTTTGTCAAATTACGAAAAAGTGTGAAAATGTGATTTAATTGTGTTTATTTTTATTCTATTTATGTAGAATGCAAGCTATAAAATTAGCCGTAGCAAGACAAATGAGTGTGCCATTTTGTCTGCCAAAGCAAAAAAAGTCACTTCAACCTTCATCATTTCCACCCCAGAATTAGTGGTGATTTGAGGTGCTTATAACGATTCAACAAATGCATGTCAATTGTTGGCCAAGTTCAATAAACAAGTTTGTTTTAAGGGAGCAGTATAATTTCTAAAAGTCCAAATTGCCAAAACGTACAGAGGGTCTATTTAGCTCTAATTTCAGTTGGTTCCCTCAGTAGGCTACCTCAATCATGAGCCAGCATCTTTTTAGCTTATTCCCATTCTCTTCCTCACCACTCTCTCGCCATCACTTTATCAATCACTTAGTCTAAACGTTCATGTTCCCCTTTTATCTTCACCCTTCTCCTCAGTTTGACAGAGCATAAAATACAGAGTGAAAATAATTAGAGAGCCCCTTTGTTTATTTCATCATGCTAGTGCTAGTCAGTGTTACTTATTGCTTTGCTGCTGCATGCATACATTTATTTGGATGCTTATGTATGCATTGTGTGTGTGTGTGTGTGTGTGTGTGTGTGTGTGTGTGTGTGTGTGTGTGTTTGAAAATGTAAAAATGCAGAAAGTTTTTTGTGAGGGTTAGGTTTAGGGTTAGGAGACAGAATCTATAGTTCATACAGTATAAAAATAATTATGTCTATGGAGAGTCATCATAAGGATAGCCGTGTGTGTGTGTGTGTGTGTGTGTGTGTGTGTGTGTGTGTGTGTGTGCGTGGGCAGGTTTGGGTGGTTTACGAGGAAATGTTTTCAGGTTACAAACTGGTAATTACAAGGGTATTATGCAATCAATGTGGTTTATGAGGAAATTTCTAGTGTCTCCATAATTCAAATTGCTTAAAAAACATACTAAACGATGTTTTTTTTATTTATTTATTTATTTATTTTTTATGTAAAAATGCAGAACGTTTTTTGTGAGGGTTAGGTTTAGAGGTAGGGTTAGGGGATAGAATCTATAGTTCGAACAAAATCATTATAAAAATCATGTCAATGGAGAGTCCTCAAGGATAGCTGCACCAACATAGCATACTGCTTGAGTATAATACAAATGACTGATTTATTATTATTATTAGTGGTAGTAGTATTACAGTGAATATTACATAACTTTACAGTAGTGATATATTTCTGTCATACTTTTTTTCCTGTAAATTTACCTTTAATTTTGACAGAGCTTTTATTTTGAAGTGTTTCTGTGTTGCTTTGACCAAGGAGCTCTGATGTTATGACAGCAGATTCCCACTCTGGAAAAGCCAGTCGCTACGTGACTCAAAGTTATTATTAAACTGCAAAATGCTGCTATTTAATTAAATAAATATGTACTCTGTGTGTGCCTCGTGCTACAATGTGATCTGTCATCTGCTGCAAACAGAGTGTGTGATTCTCAAGACGGTTTTTTCCCTGTATGAGCCTTATAGGAGTCTTAAAAGGTATGAGCAGCCGCCGTCAGCACAACACTGTCTCTGTCACTGTCACACATTCACAAGCGTTCACATTTGAATTACATGCAAACTTGATATTTATCTCATTAAATTGCAGCTTTTGAGTTTAAATAATCTCACTAGGACATAACATGATTTTAATTTGTGGGCTGAATATTTACGTAATGACATTCGTACGTCAGATGGTATAGGTTTTTGGTATCGGAGCATTTTTACGAGTATGAGTACCAGTACATGAGCGCGGTATTGGACATCCCTAAAGCACACAATAGCTAAATAGCTTAAGGTCAACATTATTATTTATTTTTTTTATTTTTTATTTTTTTCATGCATCACATAACTAAAATGGGTTCCAAATGCTGTTTCATGTTGACTTTAATGTTAATGCTTTCTACACTCAGTTAACTGATCTCTTAGATAAATGATTGGCTTAACAACTAGTTATTGGCACAGATTTCAGTGTTGTTTGGGATCATTATATAAATAGAACAGGTGGGAATGAAGCAATCGGATAGAAAATGGCAAGTGCAGATTTACTCAGCTGGGTAAATGAGCTCACTCTAATTTAATTGCCCAGTTTTGTTTAGTCTCTGTGTGTTTGGTTTTTTGTACTGCTGTGGATGTTTGGAATCTGTGATAGTAGGCAGAATACTTCAATTATGAGTAGGGCTGGGTATCAGCACAGATGCCCCGATTCGATTCGATTCACAAGATCTTGATTCGATTAAATCCGATTTGATTAATATCGATTAATTAGACATTGAAAATTCAGTACTACTAATTGGAGAGATGTTTCTAAAGCTGTACATGGAACACCAATTTAAAAATAATTTTATTGTTTTCTTGTTATTGTTGTTTGATTATTATTAATGACATGCTAGACAGTGACAGAGCTGGAATTACACACTTATAATTTAAATATCTGATACAGCTCAGCCTTTTTTCCCACTGTTTACGTTTACTTTAGAAATAACTCTCTGTGTTTACACTCATACCTCGATAAGTCACCAGATGGGTATTTTGACAGAATTTTTAAGCGTTTTTGAGCATTCTTGCGCGAATCTACACCACGAGCACTCTTGAAACACACACACACACACACACACACACACACACACACAAATAACTGCTGGCTACAGAGCCAAGGAAAAGTGGGAGTTGTGGATGCCTGGGGTGCAGGACTCACGTTAATCAGACCCAGTACAAGTTCGATCCATTGCTTTTCAGAATCTATATTGAATCGACCAAATAAAAAATAAAAATAATAGGAAATTTTTTTTTTTTTTTGTCCAGCCCTAATTATGAGTACACATTAGGTCTGTAACCCTGTAAGCATATATATGAATTTAATGAAAAAAAAAAAAAAGAAATGTCTGTTTATTTGAATTCAGTACCCCATTGTCTCAACATTATAATAATAATACTTAAGTTGTCTAACATCCTAATTTTTCTAAGTGCTCAGATTGAATAAAGGCCTGAAATACATGATAATGAATACTGAAATCTCATGATAAGGGAAGGCAGTGAAGTGGCAAGCTTTTCTATTCTTTTCATTGCTGATTTGAACGTGAAAGTTCTTCAGTATCAACTGACACATCATTTAGACGCTCAGTATGATAACTTTGGATTGTGGCTGATGAAGTGACAATTTTATCATGAGCATCATTTACTAAGCTATTTGAAACAGACACAAGTGCTATATCAAACATGTCATCCTCTTTATCATATGAAGAGCAAAATGCTGTTGATATTGTAATCAATATTGCAATTTGCACCACCACAAAAGGCAAATGGATGCTCTTGTATGTGATTCTCATGGGTTTTCTCAGATCTAAAGCTTACATGATAAACTCAGTCATCCACACACAGACACACACACACACACACACACACACACACACACACAGAAAACCTCTCAGGGGGCACAGTACACTATCTAACCCCTCTTGGGAGAGTTCATTGTGGTAAGGCATAGACTGTCAAAAACAATTATCTTGTCCCGCCTTTCATCTTTCCTCTTAATTTAAGCTGATAAGCATCTCCTCGTAAATTAGTGTCCAGCCACAGGGCCGTCTCAGTCTCTCGAGATAACAGAATAGTATGGTGTGCATTGTAGAATGAACACCTAACCTCCCAAGAGGAAGTGAAAGAGGAGAGAAAGAGCAAGGGAAAGAGACTGACTAATAATAGCCCTAGAACAGGGTTAGTATTTAGCAGGGCACTGACCCCAGCTCTCTGACTTCACAATCAATAATAATTCACTGTCATTCAGAGACTGGGGACACGACTCAGGCCAAGCTGCATTAGTAAATGGTTTCAGGCTCTTTCTTCTGCCCACTGGGTTGTTCTAATTCAAGAAAACAGGCACTCGATTAGGGGAGAATCAGCAGGGGCCTAGCTATACAATATTATATCAATATCTGGGTGGCAATGCTATAATATTGCGATTCTTTACCACTATTGTGATTCTTTACTATGATACAATAATACTGCAATTATTATAGTAACTCAAAACTGTGATATATTGTGATCTTTCAAGCACTTGTTTCTTTTTTAGATTCATTGGACTTTATTACGTTGTGCAAGATGGGCTAAACCAGTGTTGAGGTGTAGTTAATTAAAAGTATCAGTGCTACTAACTTAGCTATCCTGTAGCATCAGAAATGCTGCAATTGTCACACGCAAACGCAGCAATAGGGAGTAATCAAATCTGCTCACACAAACTGTCCTCTCTCTCCCTCACATGTAGTGTTGGGAAAACAAAATTATGTGAATCAGTTCTTTCGGACTGTGTATGTAAATAAACCGGTTAAAATAAACAATTCCAATATATTTAACATTGGAACTCTGATTCATTTTAGTGAGTCTGTATTAAATCATCTAGATCACATAAATTATTCACTGATTCAGGACTTTGCCTTCTTTTTTTAAATGTAATGCTGCTGTTTATCACAATATTTCAGTTCCATTTGATAAAATAGGGGGTTTATAAGCATGTATTAAGTATACATTTATGTTCAATCTACCGTCAACCCTTGCAAAAATTATACATAATTTTGCGTAATATTGTAAATTAAAAATTAGTATCAAGTAGTAACCCTGACTGCAGTTAACGTTTTTTTTTTGTTTGTTTGTTTGTTTTTTTACTACAAACACCATATTTAAACTATGGTTACTGTGGTAAAACTATGGTTAATATTTGTAAGGGAATGTCACACACAGGTATATGTACAGTATATGTATATACACACACATATACACTACCGGTCAAAAGTTTTGAAACACTTGACCGAAATGTTTCTCATGATCTTAAAAATCTTTTGATCTGAAGGCGAATGCTTAAATGTCTGAAATTAGTTTTGTAGACAAAAATATAATTGTGCCACCATATTAATTTATTTCATTATAAAACTATAATTTAATAAAAAATAAAAAAACTTTTTTGAAATTGATGACTTGGACCAAATAATAAAGAAAAGCAGCCAATAAGTGCCCAACATAGATGGGAACTCCTTCAATACTGTTTAAAAAGCATCCCAGGGTGAAACCTCAAGAAGTTGGTTGAGAAAATGTCAAGATCACATGTCTGCAAATTCTAGGCAAAGGGTGACTACTTTGAAGATGCTAAAATATAACACAGTTTTGATTTAATTTGGATTTTGTTTAGTCACAACATAATTCCCATAGTTCCATTTATGTTATTCCATAGTTTTGATGACTTTACTATTATTCTAAAATGTGAAAAAGAAAAAATGATAATAAAGAATGAGTGTTTCAAAACTTATATATATATATATATATATATATATATATATATATATATATATATATATATATATATATATATATATATATATATATATATATGTCAGCAAAGAGCCAGTAGAGAGAAAAGTTAGTGAACCCAAATGCAGTATTTAATGAAGATCGATATACAAATTCAAATAACACAAGGCTTGAAGAACAAGCTTCAATGCTACTATCAACGAGACCAGACAACTAATAAGTGAGGATGATAATGGTGCATCTTGGGAAATGTAGTGAAGAAGGTGATTTCAAAATAAAAGTCTCTTGAAGACGGGGGAACACAGAATAGTTAGTGACAAAATCCAAAATAAATCAAAACTGTGTTATATTTTAGCATCTTCAAAGTAGTCACCCTTTGCCTAGAATTTGCAGACATGTACTCTTGACATTTTCTCAAACAACTTCTTGAGGTATCACCCTGGGATGCTTTTTAAACAGTATTGAAGGAGTTCCCATCTATGTTGGGCACTTATTGGCTGCTTTTCTTTATTATTTGGTCCAAGTCATCAATTTCAAAAACTTTTATTTTTATTTTTATTACATTTTAGTTTTATAATGAAATAAATTTATATGGTGGCACAATTATATTTTTGTCTACAAAACTAATTTCAAACATTTAAGCATACGCCTTCAGATCAAAAGATTTTTAAGATCATGAGAAACATTTCAGTCAAGTGTTTCAAAACTTTTGACCGGTAGTGTATATATATATATATATATATATATATATATATATGTCCTCTCACTTTCAACTGCTTTTATTTTCAGCAAACTTAACATGTGTAAATATTTATATGAACATAAAAAGATTCAACAACTAAGACATAAACTGAACAAGTTTCACAGACATGTGACTAACAGAAGTGGAATAATATGTCCCTGAACAAAGGGGGGGTCAAAATCAAAAGTAACAGTCAGTATCTGGTGTGGCCACCAGCTGCATTATGTACTGCAGTGCATCTCCTCTTCATGGACTGCACCAGATTTGCCAGTTCTTGCTGTGAGATGTTACCCCACTCTTCCACCAAGGCACTTGCAAGTTCCCGGACATTTCTGGGGGTTATGGCTCTAGCCCTCACCCTCCGATCCAACAGGTCCCAGACATGCTTAATGGGATTGAGATCCGGGCTCTTCGCTGGCCATGGCAGAACACTGACATTCCTGTCTTGAAGGAAATCACGCACAGAACGAGCAGTATGGCTGGTAGCATTGTCATGCTGGAGGGTCATGTCAGGATAAGCCTGCAGGAAGGGTACCACATGAGGGAGGAGGATGTCTTCCCTGTAACACACAGCATTGAGATTGCCTGCAATGACAATAAGCTCAGTCCAACGATGCTGTGACACACCACCCCAGACCATGACGGACCCTCCACCTCCAAATCGATCCCGCTCCAGAGTACAGGCCTTGGTGTAATGCTCATTCCTTCGACGACAAACGCAAGTCCGACCATGACTCGTCAGTGAAGAGCACTTTTTGCCAGTCCTGTCTGGTCCAGCAAAGGTGGGTTTGTGCCCATAGGCGACGTTGTTGCCGGTGATGTCTGGTAAGGACCTGCCTTACAACAGACCTACAAGCCCTCAGTCCAGCCTCTCTCAGCCTATTGCAGACAGTCTGAGCATTGATGGAGGGATTGGGCGTTCCTGGTGTAACTCAGGCAGTTGTTATTGCCATCCTGTACCTGTCCCACAGGTGTGATATTAGGATGTACTGATCCTGTGCAGGTGTTGTTATACGTGGTCTGCCACTGTAAGGACAATCAGCAGTCCTTCCTGTCTCCCTGTAGCGCTGTCTTTGGCGTCTCACAGTACGGACATTGCAATTTATTGCTCTTGCCACATCTGCAGTCCTCATGCCTCCATGCAGTATGCCTAAGGCACATTCACGCAGATTAGCAGGGACCCTGGGCATCTTTTTTTGGTGTTTTTCAGAGTCAGTAGAAAGGTATCTTTAGTGTTCTAAGTTTTTATAACTGTGAACTTAATTGCCTACTATCTGTAAGCTGTTAGTGTCTTAACAACCATTCCACAGGTGCATGTTCATTAATTGTTTATGGTTCATTGAACAAGCATGGAAAATATTGTTTAAACCCTTTACAATAAATATCTGTAAAGTTATTTGGATTTTTACAAAATTATCCTTAAAATACAGTGTCCTGAAAAAGGGACGTTTCTTTTTCTGGTGAGTTTATATATATATATATATATATATATATATATATATATATATATATATATATTAGTGTGGCTAACTACTTTTTAAATGAGTAGTTTGACTGAAGTGTCGTGGTCCATCTTTTTTTTCCTAAAAAATGATAATGTGGGTTTTTTAACTTTAGCTAAAAATATCGATAATTTTTAGCTAAATGTAAAACATATATACAGTATTAATAAAAAAAAATATTATAAACAAAAATATTGATAAGTATTGTCATATTTTTCAAGAGGAAAAGTATCACAATACTTTAAAATATCAATATTTCCCCCCACCTCTACTTGCTAGGTGATAAAGTACAGTATATCGGGGTGAAGTATATTTATTCAAGCATTTGCTTGGCTGACCAGCACCTACCAGACTTCTATGCTGTAAACCAGGTTAATTGCACTTTATACCTAAATTTATTCACCATATGGCTGGTGGCAGAAATCAATAACAACATCTTGTTGATTTTGAGCAGAACACTTTGGGCTTTTGAGCGCGCAAGTGACAGAGTGAGTCAATCAATGAATGAACGAATGAATAAATGAATCACAAAAGATGTATGATTCTTCACCAAATATCCGGGATCTATTTTTTTTTTTTTTAAGTGAAGTTTACACACAATAGCAGCAGCTTAATATGAATCAGGTACAAGTGCACTCTTTTAGCAGGGCACTTTGGTTGAAATCTATTTTGTGGGGATGGATAGATCAAAGAAAAATGAGCAAGGGATCAGACACTCAGTCGCCACTATTGCAGCACACATCCCCATGAATGCTGGCACCAAAACATCAACAAGAACAAAGTGTACATTTATCCAACACTTTACACCAGAGAGAGTGGAGGGAGAAGCAGTTCCAAAAGGCCTTATAAATAAATGCACTATGGGCAGAAATTGACTTAAGTTCTTTTGAAAACCTGGTTTACTCCACTGAAATGGCAAAAGGGTCTTGTATGTTTGCATGGTGCACGCAAGTGCCCAAGTATGTAGAATGCAATTTCATCTGGACAAAAAACACTAGGGCCTTGTCAATTTACGCCTCTGAACAGATCTATCTGTTTGCTTGTGCACATTCAATTTACACTTGGGAACATAAATCGGTCTCCACAAAACAAATATAAATCCGATCAACTATTCCAGCATTATATGCAAATATAACAGAATTTTCTTCCATGATGATGCTAATGCCAGGATGTGGCTTGATGCGGCTCATAAAAAATAAAAACAGAAGCCAACTAAAATTGCTATGCCAATTTTGGTACAAAAGGCAGCAGCTGGTTTGTGCAGCATATTCGTTGTTGTTTTATAGCGCCCATACTTGTTCCGTAAGAATAAAAGTTTGAGTAAACTAGTTGCAATACATCTTAAATGTATCTTTAGGGGCATTTGCACTTGGTCTTTTGATGATTGGATAGCTATCCAATCCCAAAATGTTTGAAGTGACCAAGCGTAAGTCTCCTTCAAACAAACAAAATAAACAGCAGCAGCAAAAACAACAGTTTGTGTGGAGCATACAGTACACACTAGGCATTTTGCACATGTATTCCTTTCTATCCTGTGGGGCAGTTAAAAACTGACATCCTTTATGAAATATGGATGAGACTAAGCGAAACTGCATAGCATCTACAGGGAAACGTCTCGGTTACTGTCGTAACCTCCATTCCCTGATGGAGGGAAGGACACGTTGTGTCAATGTAGTGACACTAGGGGTCGCTCTTGAGAGCCCCAAACACCTCAGATCTTTGAGAAAAGGCCAATGAGAATTGGCGAGTGGAATTTGCATGCCACTCCCCCGGACATACGGGTATAAAAGGAGCTGGCTCGCAACCACTCATTCAGGTTTTGTGCTGAGGAGCTGAGACAGGGTCCCGGCCATTTCAGCGGGTAGTACAGTGTTGTGGCAGGGGGGACACAAGCTCCATCAGGGAACGGAGCTTACGACAGTAACCGAGACGTTCCCCTTCTGTCACTCACTCGACGTTGTGTCAATGTAGTGACAGAAGGGGTCCCTATACGAAATGCCACAACTAGCTGAACCATGTTACGTGGACTGCTGGTGCAGGTGCAAGCAAGCTGCTGCATGCATAGTAGCAGGTGCACCGGTCTGCACGTAGCCTCCTCCAATGCCCCAAAAAACGTCGTATAGTTCCCCACATCCCTGGGGGGGGGAAGAGATGTATCTAGTATGGAAGCAGGCCGCGCCAGCCGCAGGCCTTTTCTCTCTATGTTTTCTCTCCACAGAGTATTCAGTTATTCGGCTGGGGCCATTTTAACGCTCAATATATGCACCGGGGAAGGTGTTCTTTTCCTATCCTATTCTTTCAGGTGGAAAATACCCCGCGGAGACCACATCCTGCCCGGAGGGGAGGTAACATGTGGCAAGCATGTCATGTGGGCTCAGAGCTGCACATGGAAGAGTAGGTCCTGCCTGAAAGGGGAGGGGCTCTACAAACACATGACCTGGACAGAGAGGGCTCTGTCGAAGGGAGACGCAGGTCTGCCGACAGGGAGACCGTACTGCGGAAAATACATCACGGGGGTTACCGGAGTAACCAGCACCTGTGGAGCACCTACCTCAGTAAGAGCATATTAGCACACGTACTGGTTCCGGCTGTGAATTCCTCCGCTGAATTCGTGAGCCACAGGGCAAGGGAGGAAGAACATCCAGGGTTCACAGGTTCGTGAACTCGCATGGAAACAGAAACAGCATTCCCTTTCCGCTGTCTGCCAAAAGCAGACAAAGAGCTGCTCAGAGTGTCTAAAGCTCTGCGAGTGATCCAAGTAGATGCGCAAAGTATGCACCGGACACAGCAACGACAGGGCTGGGTCTGCCTCCTCCTGAGGCAGTGCTTGCAGGTTCACCACCTGATCCCAGAAGGGAGTTGTGGGAACCTTTGGCACATAGCCTGGCCGGGGTCTCAGGATTACGTGAGAGTCACCCAGACCAAACCGTATGGTGGCCACATACACCTTTAAGGTGGCGGGGATGGCCGTTCCTCCAGCCTCTCCTGCAGGAAGGAAAGCACTGACCCAACTGTGCATCTCTGAGGGTCATCAGCTCGGGAAGAACACCAATTCGCAAACCGACACCACTTCAGGGTATAAAGCTGCCTCATGGAGGGAGCTCTGGCCTGAGTGATCGTGTCTACCACTGCTGGTGGTAGGCAACTTAGGTCTTCCACGTCCCGTCCAAGGGCCAGGCGTGGAGGTTCCAGAGGTCTGGACCATGGGTGCCAGATGGTGCCCCGTCCCTGAGAAAGAAGGTCCTTCCTCAGGGGAATTCACCAAGGAGGGGCTGTCGTGAGGAGCATGAGGTCTGAGAACCAAGTCTGGGTGGGCCAATACAGGGCCACAAGGGTGACCTGCTCCTCGTCCTACCTGACCTTGCACAGGTCTGTGCAAGTAGGCTCACTGGGAGGAACGCATACTTGTGCAGCCCCTGGGGCCAGCTGTGTGCCAGCGCATCTGGGCCGAGGGGGGCCCTCGTCGGAGAATACCAGAGTGGGCAGTGAGAGGTTTCTCGGGAGGCAAATAGGTCTACTTGTGCTTTGTCGAACTGATTCCAAATCAGCTGGACCACCTGGGGGTGGAGTCTCCACTCTCCCCTGAGCGTCATCTGCTTGCCCGGGATGTGAGTGGCCCGCAGCGACCTCAGTCGCCGCTGACTCCATAGGAGGAGATGGTGGGTGAGTTGCGACATGCAATGTGAGCGTAAGCCACCTTGGCGATTTATATACGCTACTGTCGCTGTGTTGTCCGTCCGGACCAACACATGCTTGATCAATGGCAAAAGCCTCTGCAGGGCGAGCAATACTGCCAGTAACTCAAGGCAGTTGATGTGCCAACACAGTCCTGTCCAGGAGCCAGCGGCTGCATGCCCATTGCACATGGCACCCCAGCCTCACTTGGAGGCATCTGTCAAAATGACGACGCGCCTGGACACTTGCTGTAGGGGAACTCCTGCCCGTAGAAATGCATGGCCTGTCCAAGGGCTGAACAAGTGGCGGCAGATCGGCGTGATGGCCAGGTAGTTCAGCACCGACCGCGCACACTCGCTTGTGAGGCACGCTATCATCGAGACTAAGTCTAACTCCATGCCGAGAAAAGAGACGCTCTGAACCGGGGAGAGCTTGCTCTTTTCCCAGTTGACCTGAAGCCCTAGCCGGCTGAGGTGCCTGAGCACGAGGTCCCTGTGTGTGCATAGCAACTCTCGAGAGTGAGCTAGAATCAGCCAGTGGTCGAGGTAGTTGAGTAAGCGGACACCCACATCCCTTAACAAGGCAAGAGCTGCCTCTGCGACTTTCGTGAAGACACGAGGGGACAGGGACAGGCCGAAGGGGAGGACCTTGTACTGATACGCCCAGCCGTCGAAAGCAAACCATAGGAAGGGTCTGTGTCGAGGTAGAACTGAGACGTGAAAGTATGCGTCTTTCAGGTCTACCGCCGCAAACCAATCTTGATGCCGGACACATGCCAAAATGTGCTTTGGCGTCAGCATCTTGAACGGGAGTCTGTGCAACCCACCGCCTTTCTTCGGTACGATGAAGTAAGGGCTGTAAAACCCTTTCTTCATCTCGGCTGGAGCGACAGGCTCTATCGCGCCCTTGCGCAGAAGGGTCGCGATCTCCACACGCAAGGTGGTGGCATTCTCGCCCCTCACAGAAGTGAAGCGGACACCGCTGAACCGGGGCGGGCGCCTGGTGAACTAAATCGCGTAGCCGAGTCGGATGGTCCTGGCCAACCACCGTGATGGGTTGGAAAGTGCTAGCCACGCATCCAAGCACCGGGTGAGGGGCACTAAGGGGACGATCGTGTTTAACATACTTGTGGGTGGGTCTTGCGGCGGGAGGGAGCAAGGGATGCCACGTTGAGGAGCCTCGCTTCGTCTCGAACTCATGGCTGCGCTGAGGGGACCCTCGAAGCACTTACCTTGCTCCATGTATCCGGCATCAGGGGGGTCGGCGACGGGGGAGGAGGGACTTTTTTATTGTCCTCGTAGTCAGTCACAACCACCTGGCCGTGGGTGTGAGTGTGGTGCGACCGGACGCGCGAAGGCGGGGGGCCCACGTTCACGCCGTCTAAGTCGCAGGTGCTCAGTGCCCGGTTGCCGTGATAACAGCGATCGTAAACACTGGCTATGTGACCCAGGGAGTGAGGAAACTACTCTTTTGGGAATGTGGGTACCGCAGCCCGTTCAGGGTGCGGCGAACATAAAAGAAAAGGAAACCAAGTATTTACCTCCTGGCCCTCCACCGGGGGATGGAGTGGTCTGGATACCAGCTCTGGGTTTGCAGAAAGGGATCGGGGGGTGCATGGCTGTGAGCAGCGCCCCGAACCCAGGAACCAATCATCTAGCCGCGAGGGCTCAGGGGAGGGTGGAAAGTTCCACTCCAACCCGACACACGCGGCAGCCCGGGCAAGCATGGCGGTCATCTCGCCGTCAGCCTCAGACTGGGCGGGCCGACACGAAGTTGTCAGCCCAGTCGAGTCCTCGGCGTCTGACATCGCCAGTATGCTCTCTGATGCAGCGATCGAACACTCATCCCACTCCAGAGCTCCAAAAGGGACATTAAGCTGGCCCTGGGGTGAGCTGGTCTCCTCTCGGAACTCGCCGGGGGAAAACGAGCGTGCTGGGGAATGGGAGGTCCGCGGGAATTTACCCGGCGGAGCCGTGCCCATTGAAGCCCCCAAATCGCCTCCAGCACCAGCCGGGCTGGCCTCATACCCGGAGATAAAAGGCGAGGTGCGGGGGGCGGCTAGAATGGCTTTCCCTCGGAAGAAGGAAAGCCGCGACCACAACATTGCCATGGTCATATTCTCGCAATGAGAACATGAACCATCCATGAACGCTGCCTCAGTGTGATCGCTGCCCAGACACGTGAGGCAGCGCCCGTGGCCGTCAGAAGTGGAGAGATAGCGACCACATCCAGGAATCACACAAAGACAGAAAGGCATCTTTATAAAGATGCGTCTTTAAAAAGATGTTCAATGTCAATGTGTGTGCTCTAATAGAGAAAATACACTCTTTAGCAGGAATATACACTCTTTTAGCGCTCTCGAAGCGTCCAGGGGGAGAGAAAGCCGCTGGAAATGCGCCGTATATCCAACAGCATACGCTTCTTAAGAGGTGAATGGAACAGCATTTGTATTCAGCTCGCTGATAGTACAACTGCTCGGCTCCAAAGAAAAATATGAATCAGTGGTTGCGAGCCAGCTCCTTTTATACCCGTATGTCCGAGGGAATGGCATGCAAATTCCACTCGCCAATTCTCATTGGCCTTTTCTCAAAGATCTGAGGTGTTCGGGGCTCTCAAGAGCGACCCCAAGTGTCACTACATCGACACAACTTCGAGTGAGTAACAGAAGGGGAACAAAAGCTCCTGTTCACAGGTAGCTATGCCCGGGACAGGATTGAAATCTTACCTGTGAAAACCATTAAGCGTGGTGAGCCTAGACAACAGCAAGCACTAGACAGCTGGAGCCCGCAACCCTTTCTCTTTTTCTTGAGGAAAAGTAATTGAATGTCCTAATGCAAAAAACACACCATTATTTTCAAAGATAGATTAAATTACCTTTGGAGTTTTGTGAGGAAAAAAAAAGATTAAAAGAAAGAAAGAGAAAAAAATGGCCCAAGGCTATACAAAAAATAATTGGGAACATGTTCTTTGATGCATACTGAGTATTGAAGGAATAATTCATATTTTGCACACAAGCTAACTTTCGAAGGGTAAACATTGTCATTTGTATATAATTAATAATTTGTTTGCAAACAGGTTATCAAAACAAGGGCATAATTTTAAGATCAACTAAACTTTAAGATCATTTTGTCCTTGTCATTGGATCAAACACAACAGCTGTTCAAATTAGAATGGTTTTCAATCCTTTGGGACAGACGTTACAGAAAGAATTTTAAATAGTTTTAAAATATTTATGCTTTAAGCTGAAGTCACCATCCAAGCTGATCACAAACCATTAATGATATGTGAGAGGCAACAGCAAGCTACAGCACACTGATTATACCTCAAGTGTGGATGTGTGGCGGTGGGTGTAGTAATAGTGTTAAAACTGTTTAATTTAGTAAGTCTGACCCTTAATGTAGACGGCCGTCATTCTCCCATCAACCACATTTACAAATGAAGAAATAGCTAATAATATTTACTGAATTCTATTCCTAGAGAGCCTCTTTCAACCGCATCTCCCCATAGGATCTCATTTTAAACAAAGGGAGCTTTGTTGGGTTGGGAAAATGATGTGCCTTCACATACACACAAACACAACCCACTCCCTGTTTCCCAGGCGCCTTCTCACAGCCTACACACTTAGACCCCATTTCCACCTGGTAGTGAGATGCATTTTTGGTGACTGGATCATATGTGGTCAGTGCTAAATAAAGGTCTAAACGGGGTCTAAAAGGTTTTGTGATCGGATTACAAAAACCACATATGTATGTGGTCAAAAACACATCTGAACGCATCACATTTGATGTGTAAACACTAATCCATGTATGTGTCCTAGCAGAAGCAAAGCACCACCCCTCGCCTGTCAATCAACCGCTGCTCTAAAACAAGAGTTTAAACTTTGCCAGTTACGAGTGGCTTTAAAAGGAAATAACCATCCAATCAGAAAAATTAAAAAAGCGTATACATAAACTTATGAGAAGCACGGACATCTGCAACTCAGGTTAATACAACTAATCCACTAAAACAACGGACAATTCTGCTTGAATGTTGATTTTGTGTTGATTAAATTTCAACTGCATCAGGGAGAAATAGTGGGCCATTTTTTCGCACTTTCTTTGTCTTTTCTGACATTTTGCAGTTTATTATCAGGCAGGAACACACTAACATAATGACTGATTTATGTCGTCATGAAAAAGAGTCCCTCTCCTCCAAATCCGAACAAAAGTGGTCACAGAAGACGCATTTAAACAACCAGGTATAAACAGCGATATGTCTCGCCTGACCACATGTGATCTGATCACCCGAGATGCATCTTAATACCAGGTTGAAACGGGGTCTTAAATCCCACAAGAAAATCCCATCCTCAGATTCAAAGAGAGGTTGCATTTGTAGCTCTCTTCTCAGACTTAAAAAAATAAATAAAATTACAAAATAAAATATGTTGATCTTGCATGTACAAGATCAACATATACTGTACATGAACATCTCCCTCAAGCAAGCATTAAAATATACAATTATATAAAATGTTTTGTGAGCTCACAGTATTGTTATCCACAAATACATCTAGGTCATTTTGCAAACAGCTCACATTTATTTGTGCATTTAATTAAAGATTTTACGGTCAGTGTTGGGTAATTCCTTCTGAAATGAAATCTTGTACTGATTGCAAATTACAAAACTAAATATAACGTACATTTTACTTTTGGATTACTTATTGCATGTTGTGATAAATCTAAATTTAAGTGTATTAAAGAAATATTCCTGGTTTAACACAAGTTAAGCTAAATTGACAGTATTTGTGGTATAATGTAGATTACCACAAAAATAATTTGACACGTCCCTCAAAAATGTATTGGTTACAGTGAGGAAATTACAATGGAAGGGAATGGGGCCCATTTTTTGAGGATTTATATAATTGTATAAAATCACTTAAGTTAATTCTTATGTTAAACTTGTGTATTATTTGAGCTGTAAATTTGTTTAAACCGTTGTTAACTGGGATTACTGGATTTACTGTGTTCCATTGTCATGGCAACAAAATTGTTAAATTGGATCTAACTTTACTAACACACTTAAATCATGTTAACACACATATTGTTTGTCTTGTGGCTATAGTTTTGAAACAGTGAGTTTTTTAACATTACAGATTGGCCCCATTGACTTCCATTGTACTGTAAGTGCCTCACTGTAACCCCGATTTCTTTTTTTTTTTTTTAAGAAAAGGAGGGACAAGTTGAAATGAGATGTTCGTGGTAATCAACATTATGCCACAATTACTGTCAGCTGAGCTTAAATTGTATTGAACCTAGAATATTCCTTTAAGTACAATTTTACACACCTTTCATTAAACATTAATTAACATGAAATTAAATTAAACAATTGGCTGTTTCTCAGTCCCTGAGTCCCCCCAACCAATACCACCCTGTTTGTATTTGTAGACACTTTTGAAACTTAATATATTGGCAATACTCCAAAGAACAATAACACTTTTGTTTAAACACACATGCCATTGGTTTGACAAACAGAAAGTCTCGCCCCAAACTCACACCATTGGTTAAAACAACAGTATTGTAGCTGGCTGGTTGGGATGCTAAAACACACAGACAGGGTCGTTGAAAGGTATTTTGGGTCCCCTGACTGTGTATTTCTCAGGGCCCCTTTCCTATTACAAAATACAGTTTAGAATTTGTTGTGGGACCCCCCCCCGGACCTGTGGGTTCATAGAATCGTTACCACCTTTCATCCCACTAGCTACAGCCCTGCACACAGAGCAATACTGAAAGCACCACAGACCCACTATGTTTTCACTTTTCGAGAAAACAACCTACAAATGGTTTTCTTATAGTTGTCTCAGTATATTAATCTTGGATAGGAGAAAGTATTTTAACATCAAACACACTTCAGCATTAAGTACAATTAGCCTAACTGTACACAGTTGTGTTATGGACACCCATAACACTAAAAATAGCAGTACTTTAACGTTGAATGCATGATTAGGTTTGTACAAAAAAAATAAAAGTTCTGTGCCACCCCA
Source organism: Myxocyprinus asiaticus (assembly GCF_019703515.2). Classification (NCBI taxonomy): domain Eukaryota; kingdom Metazoa; phylum Chordata; class Actinopteri; order Cypriniformes; family Catostomidae; genus Myxocyprinus; species Myxocyprinus asiaticus. Next base: position 11,648,369 of record NC_059380.1, read on the forward strand.
CCAGAGCAATTCCTGGCCACTGCCTGGCCTCCCCTGTGAAAAATTCCTGGCACTGTCACTGCCCATGACACCATATCAAACACATGCTGCGTGCTTTATCTTCTCGGAAAACAGAAATCAGTACTTTTCACCCCATTCATCTTCCTACATTAGGGATCTGATTAGTTCTGTGTTCTTTTTTCTTTTCTTCAATATTAAGCACATACTTGTGAAATATGGCAAATTAGTCACTGAATATTGACTGCAGCTTGTGCAAATTAAGCGGCATAATTTAGAAGACCACAAAACATTTTCATATACTGTTTTCTTAAGGCTGATGTCCAGCAATTCTCAAAATTCAAACGAATGACCAAGAAACACCCAAAGATGTGGGGAGAAAAAACCTAGACAAATGTAAAAGCAGAATGAGACAAATTATCCTCATCATGTTCTCCCAGTTTTAATGAAACTTTCTCCACAGCACAGTAGAAACCACCATCATTTAAAATCCATTACCAGAGAGACATGGGGAAGTGGTCACCATTATACCTACATTAGCCATACCATGTGGTCATTATTCTTGTAACCTTTGACCTTTGAAGTATACATTGGAAATTCTGGGTTCTGCCAATGTTGTGCCCAAGCCAAGTGACGTACAGCCATTAGTCAAAAATTTACTTTCAGCTATGGCAATTCGTGACCACTATTTCCTTCATCCACAAAGCAGCCTTCGTCATATTGCTGTATCAAGTCCAGGGACACAGTCAGGTCAAAGCAGTCAGTAATAGTAGCCAGCACAAAGTCACTGTTAATAAAATATCTCCTCTCTCTCTCTCTCTCTCTCTCTCTCTCTCTCTCTCTCTCTCTCTCTCTCTCTCTCTCTCTCTCTCTCTCTCACTTATTCTCCTTCTCAATGTAGATCTCCATTTGACACATGTTGCTGAGTTGACTAAATTTACTTGCTGCCTAGTCCTTCTCTCTTCACTTCTCTTGGCCCAGTTCATTGCCACACACACACACACCAAAATATCGAATTAAGGTGTCGCCATGCATCACAGACCACTTTGAGAAGCAGACACACACACACAAACACACACCGCCACACTTCATCAGATGACCACAGCTCTGTGAAGGGCAACTGAAAAGAGAGGGACAGGTCAATCCAAATCCACACAGGCTTTGCTTTGGGTGAGGAAGTGTGAAATATCAAATAAATCTGCCTGATACTGGGTCAGCGACAAACAAATAAACCATAATTACACAGCAATAATGATCAATGATTAACTGAAATGCATTTCAGAGAGGCATCTTTTGTTATTGGGGGGGGGCGGGGGGGGGCGCAAAATATATATTTATGAAAACAGACACTGCTAGTGCACAATCTCTATAGCAAATCAAATTATTTACAGACTTGTTGGCATTAAAGAGACATTTACAATAAAAATAAACCACACAATGAAAAAGCACAGTGGTGGTACTATGGTTATACCGTGGCACTTCGATATAAAATGAGGTCTAAAAGTCTGAGACAACATTGAAAATATAGGATTCAGAATCTAATTTGAATCTAGAAATACTTAAGATTCTGCACTACTAGGTCACTAATCAAATAAGAAATTTGTGACATTGACCATGTTAACTCCTTTCTAAAAAAGGTCAGATTTCCTTGCTTCCATTGAAGCACACATAACGCCTGCTGGGACATTTTCAAATCATGCTGGAATAACATGGGTCATCAGGTTTGCACAAACTTGTAGAGTCCATACCAGCTCGATTAGAACAAAAAGTAAAAAGGAATTATGTAAGTCATGTAAATGTTTCAATTCAACTATTAACTCATTGTTATGCTGATAATATAATTTGTAACAAAAAATAAATTACAAAAATGTAATCCATTTTCACAATGCGTCTCAAGCATTTGAATCCTACTGTATACCATAGAATTGAATAATTACCATTGTATTTTCATGATACTCCAAGGTACTACTACCAGGTGATGATACAAGTAAAAAAAAAAAAAAGCTATTTTTTGTAAGTGAAGCTTGAGATACACTGCCATTGCAAATGTTTTACACTTTTATGAACCACCAGAACCCCTCTCTTGGGTCTACATCCCTCCATTTTCACCCACTTTTCAGGTTTCTCCATCACACTCTCTGTTAGCTCAAGGCTCAGGCCTTGCTGACAGCACTGGGACTCTTGAAAAGGAAATGGACTGAGTTTCTTATAATAGATTTGGGACCAATTCCCCAGTATAAAGGCTCTGATATACATTGTTTCTTCGCATGCTGGAGCGCCTTGCACAAGATCGAGCGCTCAGCCTTTTAAAGTATGCTCTTTTGACTGCGAGTAAATACGAAATCGTTTGACGAATGCAGACTGCTGTGTGATACTCTTTTAGTACAGTCAACGGCAGACGCATTCGCCAACGATGTGAACAGACAAATACCGTCTGCCTGTGCTGATGACGAAATTTGCATCACACATGCTGTGTGCGATCTGATCCGGAACGCAGAAAACCAAAGTATACTTTGGCCTTAAGTGTTTGCACTTTTTTCAAGCATTATACCTCTGGCTTGTTGAATAGGATTTTGAAAAAAGGCTAAATTAGCCCCACTGGCTAATCCAGCCTTGCCAAGTTCATGGAGAGACACATTCGAGAGGGGCTTAGCACAGATACAACCTTTGTGTTGGTGTTGACAATGCGAGAACAGCGTTATTTCTTGAGACTTCAAGAAGCAAAACCGTTGGCAACCTTCGGATAATTGTGCCGTTTACACTCAAGGGCAGCGTTGAGAAAACAGCTCATACCCAGACAGACGCCTTTTGCTGTGAGCTGTATTTTATGTGGGTCTGCATTAAAATTCAGTTCATTGAGTTAATAATGTCCCCAGTGATTACCAAACTGTCAGCTTTTTGCTAAAATTAGTAATGGGTCCCAGTGGGAATAGATCCTGCAGTGCTGTGGAAGGTACCTCGCTCAGGAACGGTTGTGAGTCTGAGGGAAACATATGCTCTGTGTCATCATTCTAACAACAGGCAACACCTGTTTGACAAGTAGGGAAAAAAGTTGGAAGTTTGGTTTTTAGAAATTCCTCATCTGAGCAGTTTGACTGCAAAATCCAATAGGTTAATAGCCTTGTTATTGAAAAGTGATCCCTACTAAAAAGACCAGCATAAATGGTCTCCTGCAAATGTTGTTGTGGTCACTGGCTCTGGTGTCTCCACCCAAGAGAATAGAGAAAAAAATCGAGAGTTCTGGCAAACTTGCGGCAAATTCGGCATTCGTTATTTTCACATGCAAATGAGCTTTGCGGCAAACCCTTCATTGTCACCAAAGGTTTGCATCAGGTTCAGCACCCGTGAAGAGCTGCAAACTTATGGCAAACAATTATGGCGAACCGCAAGCTCATTTTCATGTGAAAATAAAGAGCGGGAACTTTGCGGCATGTTTATCTGAATTCTAGATTTTTAGGGTTTTAACTAGGATAAATAGCAAGACTTCCTTGGTCAATCAGCCTAGCAAGGAAGATCTTGCCCACTGACCAGCATAACCAGCTAAGTTTTGCATGTGCGCCGCCTATTTAGAGCGGGGTTGGTAGTATCTGGGATGCGTCACATCCGACTTACCAACTACATCCATGTTCCTCGACAGTGTCTGAATGTATGTGCTGTGTAATAGCATTAGCCGGTTCGGCTAAAAGCCTTTGCTATAGTATCAACAATAGTTTGTTTGCTGTGTTAGATTTTGCAGTTCCTCGTGCTTTCACCTGCACTTACATCGATTGCTCAACCCCCAGGTATGGTTTATAAGTTTGTTTCCTGTATTCGCCGGAGGTATAGTGATGTTTACGAGACTGTGTTTGTGTTTTTAGTAATGTGTAGCCTCATGTATCCCAGTTAATCACCGATTTGTTAGGCCGCCACATAGCTGGGGTTATTCCGTATGTGGCCAAGGGAGAACCACTGTGTGCATTCCAGTACAATTGTCTTTCTTTTTTTGTTTTTGTATTTTGTTATTTTTGAACTTTTGTCTTTTTCTTTTAGATCATGTGTTTCAGTAATTTATTTACTGTGTGTCTTATTTATTTTTAGAAGCTGGGGAGCCCAGGCAGAAAGGTTTTACCTCCCCCTAGTGGTGGTGGTGTGCTTTCTCATTGAGTGTAGTGTTTATCACCTTAATTCAAGTGTGTGTAGTGTGGTAGTTGAGTGCACGGTTGTGTGTGAGGGAGTGTAATTTTTTATGGATAAGTCTTCCTGTATCTGTCCTTTCTGCCAGTAAGCCTCAGCTCCTTGTTTTTGGTTATTTTGTTTAAATACATCTTTTGTTGTTCCTTCCTTTGTATAATTTTGTGTTTTGAACGGAGTGACTGTGTAACACAGGACGGGCAAGGAGGAAGCGGGAACCGGCAGAACAGTCAACGTAACTTTTAATGTCAAACATAAACTTAAAATATCTTGAAACATAAGACGAACACACCCTGTGCAGCCGCGTGTGTCTCTCTCTCTCCCGAACCAGTGCCGCCGGCTGCCCTTTATCTCGCTCTCCCGCTGATCAGCTGATTCAATGCCAGCCGTGCTCCATCACGGCCCAGCCAAGCCCTCCTCCTCGTCACAGACTGCTTTTACATATAGGTAATTTATATGTATTCCTCATTCTAGACTCTATTGTGAGATTTTAGTCTGAGGTGTGAAAGTATCCTCACGTGGATGGTGGGAAACTGATTTTAAACTGTTTTGTATTTTTATGTATTTTTATGTATTTTTGAAATGTTTTCTATTTGTATTTTGTACCTACATCTCTTTCCCTCATTTGGAAGCGAACCTGTTTGTCCTAGTGCTAGTTCTTAGTTTCTAGTAATTGATTCCCTGGGTGAAATTCCCAGGGTGGTGTAGTCGAATATTCTCCTAACTTACCATAGCGCCCCCTAGTGCCTCCAGCGCTCCGCCACACATGCAATCTTGGCACTAGCTAAACAAGCAATAAAATAGCACTGAGCACCATAAAAGCCTAGACCAACATGGAAATTTCAACATGATTGAAGCGCCATGCCTGGTTTATACTCAGTGCAGCCGCATGTTCATGAGGGCTGGTGCACACAAAGTGACATCATCGTGCCATTTGCCTGGCCTCCGAAATGCTCAGTTTCGTGAGGATGTGCACATGCCAATTTTTTTAACTTTTTGCACAGTGCACGTGCACTGCTTCAATCCCACTGGACGAATCGAGGAAAGGGGCAGGGCAGATGTGCCTGTGCTTTTGCAGCAGAGTAAAACTACTGCAAATAATGTTAAAAAGACAATGTTTTCAAAGCAAAATTACCTGTTGCAGCTCATCAGTTGTTCTTGTTCAGAAAGACAAGAAAGCCAAATTATCCATTACCTTTCCTTTTGTATAGTGAATAAAAAGGTCTAAACGATACAACAAAATTTGGTTACATTAATATATAACTGAACAGCTCGTTGACTTTATATTGTGTAAAATATAATTTTATGTGTTTTAAAAGTAATTGGAGTTCATACAATTATTTTGAATGTAGAACTGATATTGAAGACTATAAAATATATAGTACTGATATTTGTAAACAAATAAAGTGCAAAAGTTTAGCCACTGGCCGACAGTTTAAATAGCCTACTAATGGTTCTTATATGTTTTCCCTTTGTTCACCTCTTGGGGGGTTGGGAACACATATATATAAATAATGAGAGTGAATGGTGACTGAGGCTAACAATATTACTAAAATCTTATTTGTGTTTCATGGAAGAATTCAATTCCATTATTGAATCTACATAAAGGTGAGTTATAATTTTTAAGTAAACTATCACTTTAAGAGCAAAATTACTTAATATAATATTTTAATCATAGTTATCATTCAAAAGGTTCAACAAAGTACGTGTTATTTGACTTTTTTGGTGGTTGAAAAGCTCGGCCAGATGGTATTAGAAAGTCCTAAATGCCTTCCCTAAGTGAGTACTGCTCAGCTGAATACCAATTTCTCCAGGGAGGTGGTAGATTGAAGGCCTCCTGTTTTTGTGAAGGCAACAACAGGGGAAGGCCATTGTGTGTGTGTTCTAGTTGCAGGACTATAGTTGAATTCTACGCATTTATTAAGCCCCAGTGAAAGGGACCCGTGACACTGGAATTCTGCTCATTCAGACTCTGACATGGCCAAGCTGATGAAAAGTGAATAGAAGAGAGAAAACAGCACAACTCAGACCCAATTAAAGAGCAATGATTGCAATTCTCTGTTACAGGGCTATTTGTTCTAAGCTCATGTGAAGTCATTGAGAATCTAGACATGCTGGTAGTCTTCTACTAAGTACATCTAGTGAGAGAGAGAGAGGTGAAAAGGATGAAAACTTTCTCTGGGCCATTTTTTCTTTTAACCAACTGGTCCTGTGGTTATTTTTAGTTGATATATTTTTGAGTGTGCCTTGTGTGTCCAAATACTTTTATTTAAACACTGCAAAATATTCAGTTATTGCACATGGGAATTAAGATCCAGCATTTAACAGTCTATTTATGTTTTTAGATTTTAATTTAGCATAATCTGTTATATACATGCAATGCATGGGGGCATATGGTTTCAAAACTTTTTTTTTTCTTTTTTTCTGAGAAACAAATGTTCATTAATATGTATTAATGCCTTGGGTCCTGGGGACTTCTGACATATTTTTGCTCCACAGTCCAAGCAGTAGTAGCATATGGAGGTCTTGCTATTTTTCTATAGCTATTTTCCACATGGTTAATTGTAACCTGAAATAGCTGGCTAATGTAAACATAAGGACAGGAAGGTCCGATATGATTGGTCACCCATTGTTCTGTGTCCTTCACTGACCAGCAATAATCTGAATGAACATGGACAAAGACTTATCAAACTGGACACTGATAGATCTAACGGTTTAACTGGGCAAAACATTGGTTATATTCAGCTTGTTCACTCATTGTATAATAGTATTTAGCCATTGACATTAAAAAGACAATCCTTGTGTGTTCATCTTAATGTTATTCATATGTAGAGACACGTGCAGTTGATGAATAGCATGCCCATGAACTTTTTAAATCAAGATTTTAGTTTAATATGTACATGAATTTATTAGGGAAAGTGTATATTTTATGTGCTGTGACTGGTTTCACCATTTTAAAGAATTGAAAATTCTCTCATCATTCACTCACCCTCATGCCATCCCAGATGTGTATGACTTTCTTATACAGAACACAAACTAATATTTTTAGAAGAAAATTTCATTTCTGTAGGTCCAGACCAAAGTATAACTTTTTCACTATAAAGCTCATTTACACTTTCTAGCGCATTTTGACCTGTTCTCAGCCAAAACCGATTAGACTTCACCAGAAGACATGGGTTAAACCACTGGAGTCGTATGGATTACTTCTATGCTGCTTTTGTGTGCTTTTTGGAGCTTCAAAGTTTTGGTCACCACTCACTTGTATTGTATGGCCCTACAGAGCTGAGACATTCTTCTATACCTTGTTGTCTCTCGATTAATATTTTAATTTATAAGTAATAAAAACTGCATACTGTACATACAATTTTAAAAGAATTAGCAAAATTATGTATAAAATATTTTTCAGATGGAGTACAGCAAGCAGGACATGTTAACTACCCACTACCAACTACCTACTACCCTGCTGTTTATGTATAGTTGTCATAGTCATTTCATTTTAAGCAATATATGGCGTATGCATGTGCAAGTTTTAAGTTGTTTTTGGTCTCACATGTTTGTGTATGTGTGTGTACTGCAGCCCCTTTAGCCTCCTTGAAGCTAATACAAGCCAAGTGAACCAATCTAAGATCCATCACCACAGGACAGTGTGATAAACTGCTCTGTCAGGCAAGGCCGCTATGGCCTTGACTTGCCGAGCAAGAACATCACATCAGACCTCGCCTTGCACCTCAGAACCCCTCAATGTTTTTCCCTCAGGATTTATTAAATATTGTAAAATGGCAAACCTTTCAGCATACAGTATTTACCATGCATCAATGCTTTTTGTTTGTTTTTTTAATCATGTAAAGATTTGTTTCATAAGCTGATTCATTTTGCACTGCTTTTTCCTTTAGATGGTTTTAGATTTATAATTCATGGATTAGCGAAAACATTTTACAGCACACTTGGTAAATACCACTGCAAAATGTTTTGCAAAGTAACATCTTCTCATTAGGCGAGACATTAAGAGTGCTCGGAATTAGCTCTAAAAGCACTTTGCAGAGTAATTGTCTCCCAAGAAATGAGTGTATTTAAACCCTGATGCTCCCTTTGTTGACCAAGCATTTTGCCAAATGAACCAAACACGACATTGCCAAAAGCACAGTGGCAATAGCTAATGAAATCTCAAAGAGTTAATGAAGTCATTTCAGCAAACTAAGCTCCATCACATACAGTCTGTGAAATCGAAGATGTTTCATTATGTCAGACATGTCTTTACCCCGTGTTTGTGGGAGGGAAGCTGGACACTATATAGTATCCTCAGCATTTAATTATATCTCATTTGTAATGCAATGCATGGGAAAAGGAGCTCTAACAATGGACAGGTAGATTGGAAGATTGATAGACAAGAAAGAGATACAGATAGAGAAAGGAAAATAGAAATGTAAAAATGAAAAGACAGACAAAGATATATGGAAAATGAGAGTCAGTCAGAGGCAAAGAATGGCACCCTTCATACTTCATTCATTGCACCTCATTAAAAATGACTAAAATAATTAAAAAAGGGAGTTTTGTGAGTTTTGTTCCATGTCTTCAGAGACTTCAGTGAAGAGACTTTAGTGAATGAACAATATAAGTGAATGAGAACTATTCATTCACTCTAAGTATTCATTCAAATTCAGTTTACGAAACTTGGGGAAAATTTGGCGTAGTTGACGCATAACACGTCCATACGGTTTTGTTTTTTTTTACATCGAGATTTTAGGTTATTTATTTGAATGCATAAAGGAAAGTGTATTTTCACTAGTTCATTTTAAATGGTCTTGTGGTACTTTAAAAGTACAAATATTCCATGTATTATAATTATAGAACAAATAGCAAAAAGCTGTTTAGAATCATTTCAGATGGAAAAGCATGTCACACAGCAGAATATTTCAACTCCACAAAATTATTTCATGTTTTCTAAAAAAAATTAATTCTAGAAAACATTTGATTGGACAAAAATACGAGTAGTGGCAGATGAGTCATCAATATTTTTAAATTGAAATGTGTCTGTTCAAAGTGCATTTTGTCAATATTTAGCAGCATTTTAGATACATGGTCTTAATACCACAAAACATTTTGAATGTTTAAGAGTATATAAAGCTTCTCCATGTGCATTTTCTCCTGGGTATCACTCAATTACAACTGAACAGACCACATTCACTAACAACAATAAGAGTTTTAGCAAATATGCTCATAACAGAGCCTCTAGTCTAAACCTTTATAGCAAAGAGTAAAAAAATAAAGGAAAAGAAAATCTTTGACATGTTTTCACCATATCATATCATATATCTCATATATAAGCAGCATCCTAGGCTTTAGTATGATGTCTTAGGGATTGTGTGCGTATATATATATACAGTTGTGCTCAAAAGTTTACATACCCTGGCAGAAATTGTGAAATTTCGGCATTGATTTTGAAAATATGACTGATCATGCAAAAAAACTGTCTTTTATTTAAGGATAATGATCATATGAAGCCATTTATTATCACATAGATGTTTGGCTCCTTTTTAAATCATAATGATAGCAGAAATCACCCAAATGGCCCTGATCAAAAGTTTACATACCCTTGAATGTTTGGCCTTGTTACAGACACACAAGGTGACACACACATGTTTAAATGGCAATTAAAGGTTAATTCCCCACACCTGTGGCTTTTAAAATTGCAATTAGTGTCTGTGTATAAATAGTCAATGAGTTTGTTAGCTCTCACGTGGTAATAGAGATTATTCAATAATTATATTCACTTAATCAAAATAGTATAAAGGTACAGTTTTTGTGAGTTCCGGCTCATATTGGGTTGAGAGGTAATGAAGAGGCATATGTTTTAGCAAAAAAGGCCATAGAGCGAGAGATAGTTGATATCCAGATTCCTTTTAGTAGGTCAGAAATAAAGTCAATAATCAAAAAGTATATTCTGAAGTTATGGCAACAGTATTGGGACACTGACACAAAAGGTAGACATTTGTATCTCATACAGTCAGTAGTGGGTAAGGGAAGAGTATCAGGTGGGAGCAGATTTGAGGAGAACATGATTACTAGATTAAGATTGGGGCATACAAGGTTGAACAGTACAATGCATTTAGTAGGCAAACTATGTGAGGTATGTGGTGTTAATGAAACAGTTGAGCATGTTATAATGCACTGTAAGAAATATACTGTTGAAAGGAATGAGTGGAAGGATGAACTACTAAATAAGGGTGAGCAGTTTACAATTAAAAATTTACTAAATCCAGGTAGAAACATAACACCATTATTGTCACAATATTTGGGAAGTACAGGTTTGCACAAACGTATATAGGTATGTAGGTTAAGAAAAAAAATGTAAAAAAATTTTTCCTCATTTATTTTATCCCTCCATGGGGGCTGAGTGTGGGAACGGAGGAACTGAACATGCAGCGCCGGACGAAACTTCAGCCTCTATGCGTGTATAAGAATTAAGGGTGATTGTATGTAGGTTGGTGGAGTAAGGTAAATCAGAAGGTTGTATGTAGAGTGTCAATGGTCCATTTGGGTGATAGGTGGCGGTAATGCACTTATGTGTTTGCGATCCGCCGTAAAACAAGAAGAAGAAGAAGAAGAAGAAGAAGAAGCTCTCATGTGGTTGCACTGAGCAGGCTAGATACTGAGCCATGGGGAACAGAAAATAACTGTCAAAATACCTGCATAACAAGGTAATGGAACTTTATAAAGATGGAAAAGGATATAAAAAGATATACAAAGCCTTGAAAATGCCAGTCAATACTGTTCAATCACTTATTAAGAAGTGGAAAATTCGGGGATCTCTTGATATCAAGCCAAGGTCAGGTAGACCAAGAAAGATTTCAGCCACAACTGCCAGAAGAATTGTTCGGGATACAAAGAAAAACCCACAGGTAACCTCTGGAGAAATACAGGCTGCTCTGGAAAAAGACGGTGTGGTTGTTTCAAGGAGCACAATACGATGATACTTGAACAAAAATGAGCTGCATAGTCGAGTTGCCAGAAAGAAGCCTTTACTGCACCAATGCCACAAAAAAGCCTGGTTACAATATGCCCGACAACACCTTGACACGCCTCACAGCTTCTGGCACACTGTAATTTGGAGTGATGAGACAAAAATAGAGCTTTATGGTCACAACCATAAGCGCTATGTTTGGAGAGGGGTCAACAAGGCCTATAGTGAAAAGAATACCATCCCCACTGTGAAGCATGGTGGTGGCTCATTGATGTTTTGGGGGGGTGTGAGCTCTAAAGGCACAGGGAATCTTGTGAAAATTGATGGCAAGATGAATGCAGCATGTTATCAGAAAATACTGGCAGACAATTTGCATTCTTCTGCACGAAAGCTACGCATGGGACACTCTTGGACTTTCCAGCACGACAATGACCCTAAGCACAAGGCCAAGTTGACCCTCCAGTGGTTACAGCAGAAAAAGGTGAAGGTTCTGGAGTAGCCACCACCGTCTCCTGACCTTAATATCATCGAGCCACTCTGGGGAGATCTCAAACGTGCGGTTCATGCAAGATGACCAAAGACTTTGCATGACCTGGAGGCATTTTGCCAAGATGAATGGGCAGCTATACCGCCTGCAAGAATTTGGGGCCTCATAAACAACTTTTACAAAAGACTGCATGCTGTCATTGATGCTAAAGGGGACAATTCACAGTATAAGGAACTAAGGGTATGCAGACTTTTGAACAGGGGTCATTTCATTTTTTTCTTTGTTGCCATGTTTTGTTTTATGATTGTGCCATTCTGTTATAACCTACAGTTGAATAGGAATCCCATAAGAAAAGAAATATGTTTTGCCTGCTCACTCATGTTTTCTTTAAAAATGGTACATATATTACCAATTCTCCAAGGGTATGCAAACTTTTGAGCAAAACTGTATCAGTTGTGATAGAGACATCATACTAAAGCCTAGGATGCTGCTTTTATATATAAAGCAGCATCCTAGGCTTTAGTATGATGTCTTAGGAATTCTGAGAACTTGCACCTGTCTTTCTGTTATGGTATATATGCCTTACAATACAGTGTACAGGGCTTTGTCAAACTCATGGACATGGACATGGACATGGATATATATATATATATATATATATATATATATATATATATATATATATATATATCTTGTTTCCTACTTTTGCCTTTATAATATAAGAAAGCTTAGTCTGAATGTATGTATCTTATGTGCCATAAAGTAAAAGTGACCAACATTACACAGACAGAACAGAAACACTAATGCAAAACAACCGTTAACATAATGTGAGTACAAATAAATAAAAAAACAAGAACATTAACACAGAATCCTCAGACTTTATTTGACTACTGTCTATAACAATAAATCAAATAAACATAAAACATCATAAAGCTGATGAATTGATTCTTCTAGGCCTTGAGATAAGCCCCAGAAAAAAACAAATTAGTGTTTGCTTGTTCATATAATTTTATAAAAAATTCTTAATTTTGTGGTCCACAGAAGAAAGAAAGTCATATGGGGTTTAAACGACATGAGGGAGAGTACTGTAAATGATTAAATAATTTTAATTTTAATTGCATCATGAGCCCTGATATTGAAAATGCAAATCTAAAACTGCCAATAACGAGTTTTGCTTACGAGTAAATATTGGCAGGTTCAGATCATTAAAATGCACTGCATTATTGTGACGGATGAGTACAGCATTGATAAGACAATACAGTGGCTTTAGAAGTCTGTCTAAATATAGTCTGAAGTGGCTTTAGAAGGCAATATATTGTTTATATCCACACCATTGAACATTAGTCTATCATCGGCCTACAGTACACAGCGATGCATTTTACAAATGAATTTGTCAATCTGTCTAAGATACATTTATTATAAGGGCTTTTGTTAAGACACGTCAATGTAAACATGCGTTAATTAGATGGACACTTTTGGAGCGTCTCACTTTGGGTCGTTGAGTCAAGTTAAATGTAGTTTGAAACTTAGAAAAACACATCTCAAGATCCCTGCTTTCCGAATTATGCTTTGTCCAGCTGTGTTTGAACGTGAGTCCTCATGTTGTGCTATCCTTAGTATCAAGCAAGCACAACTCCTGCCTATACAGCTGGAGTTTTGCTTACTGCCCTCTGCTGAAAACAAGTGGTACTTCAAGGTTGAATTGTTCTGATGGTATGAATATTCTTTATTATGATCTGGCTGCATGATTAATTGCGTAAAATTTTGAGTGCTATTTTATATATAATTAATTGCACCGAATTAACTTGTTAAATCTACAGCCCTAGTATCTACATATACCTTAAAAGGCTTTTAGCATGTTATGTCACCTTCTTGTATGAAATACAAAGAAATTTACCCACACTGGCCTAGGCAGTTGGTCGCACAATGACGTGGGGCCATACTAAACATAAATTAAACAGACTATGGTGCAAACTGGGACTTGTTATCAGATTGGACAGATGCATTCTGACACCTTAAGTCCCAGTTTCCTTTTGAAAAGCACGGCTGGCCTACCAGGGTCCAGCTTCTCTCTGCACTCTGTCTCAGCGCAACTCCTCTGTCAGCTGTCACTGAAGCAAAGACCCCAAGGGCCATCACCATCACTGTGACAAGGGTTGGTGTTTGTGACACACGAGTGACTCCTGAGACCTGGGCGTTCGCTCACAGCCTTGCTTGTTAAAAAGATCAAAGGTCACAGATACAGCTGCCTTTGAAGAAGCAAAGTTTAAAAGTAAAGCAGGTAATTTTTTAGATGTTCAATATTTTATCTTATCCCAGCTTAATATGCAGCGAAAAATATAATTAAGTCATTCATAGGTTGATTTCCCTAAAAAGTGTAAACACTGTGGCTCTGTGGTAGACAGAGGAAGAACATTTAAATTTAATTACAAATTGCTTACTGAAAAGCAAAAAACAAAAAACATGCTGAGATATCTTACAACAAACCATGTTCAACTCAACTTGAGCAATTTCGTTTCATCAACATAAACTTCAATTCCAGATGGCAGAAAATTGTATTTTCATCCAGAAAGGTGCCAACAAGAATGACAGGATGGCAGCTGTGAATAACCACACCACCAACCACATCTCACGTTCTTAATTAGAGAAAAGTTTTTATTGTCTCACAAAGACACGAGACAGATGCATAATCCCGAGGGTACAGACTATGGTGCTCTTTAAATAGTTGATGTGCTCATGATTCTTAAGTCAACAGCCATGTCTATGCATAGTTAAGCATGTTACATTGCTGCCAAGGGGGTGTAAGGAATATGGCATTTTGGGTAACCAGGCTACATTTGATCTGATGTCAAACAGAAATAATGTAATGATTTTGAACTTCTCTATACAGTTCAGTGCATTCTCAAAAGAAATAGATTGGCTTACCTTAAAGGTGCACTCAGTATTTTTTCCTCATATCAATTTTTTTTACTTCTAGAGAAATGAATAGTAATTTTGAAACATATGTATAAAATCATGAACTCTCATGTGAGATGAAGAGTTCAGTCATATCAGTAACCTTATAAAAGCTCTTTTATTCTACATGGAGCAGGGGGTGCCTCATGGGGGCAGCCATGTTAGGTTCACATGACCAGCTGAATGCTACTTGCTTAATCTCAGTAACTGTCCTGTTATTGGACACTTTCATTCATGGATTAAATGAATCCTGGTTTACTGTGCATAGTGAATTTCTACAATGACATTGGTAACTGAAAACTACTGTTTGAACGATGCAGCATCCAGGTCACTAGGTGTCAGCATAAGCCATACTTCAAAACATTACTGAGTGCACCTTTGACTTTTAAAAGAGAGACTACCATACCATAACTTTTGTTGTTGACATCAAAGGCCATGCATCCAATAAAAAGAAATAAATAAAATGGCATTTTGTTGCTTATTCATCTGTGACTTGATAACATGGCTAATATTAATAAAATATTTGGCCCAGCGTTAATTGTGTTAGGCTTATAAATCAGACTTCGGCTGTTGTATTTGCATTTACAAGAATTGCAATTTCCCTATCCATGTCATTTTAATTATTTTTCATATTGCTAGGCATAAGCAGATTGGGATAATAACTTTCAAAGGTTAATTTTAAAAATTAACTTTTGGTTTATTTTTGTAATATAATTCATTTTACCGCTCCTCTTTACGTTGTGCCTAAAAACAGCCCTTACCCATGGTTAAATCACAGTAATGCACGACCTCTCATGGCTTATTGCTTTACAGACTAAGGCTAAGAGATCTACTGAAAGAGAACATGAGAGAGAGAGAGAGAGAGAGAGAGAGAGAGAGAGGGAGAGAGCGAGAGAGAATCAGCAAGATGTGTGGGTTAGGGAGAGTAAATTGGATCTAAAATCCTGTAAAAATGTATCAGAAGGAAAATAAAGCCAGAGGCCAAAAGATCAGGAAGTACCTCTGGCTTTTTGATCTGTTTGACCTACCAGCAATGGTGCTTCCTCCAAAGGCATTATACTTTCAGATGAAATCACCTCCTCTGCTCAATAATATATAGTGTATACCTTGAATGCAAATTATATGTGTCATGTGTGTAGGTCCAAGTAGGTGTGCCTGTTTACATGCAAGGGACTTCTTGTGTACACTTTCTACTTGTTAATTTAATATTATTTTTACAGTATGTTGGATGGGATAACAGTATTCCACCAACTGCTAGTGTTATACCCAGAAAGTTAAACGAAAAGCTATCACAAATAAAAATGTTGCTTTAGTTACGGTATTGGATGAAGGCAATAATAAATTAAACGGGTTGTGAAAAAATACAATACCCCAATCACAGACATTCCTATCCAGACAGATTTAGATTTCATAAAGAAATATAGATGTGTTAGATTCGGAGAGGATTAAAATCATAAAGTCTGTGAAACAAGAATTTCCCATAACCTCCTTATGAAAAAATGTTCCTGTCCAAAAGAGACCAGTGTGTGTGTGTGTGTGTGTGTGTGTGTATGTATTTTCTAAGCCTTGAAGCTTCAAAGTAGTAAAGTGAAACTTCAGTTTTGCAACTCTGTGGGTGGCGAATGGGAAAATCCAACACTGATGTTCGGAGTGAACATAGAAGCTTCCCGCTGCAACAGCTGTGTTAGGCATTTCTCCTGAGATCTTAACACAATGACATCACAGAATGTGTGAGAGAGGCCATTCAACAACACACTCAAAGGAACTGCGTGGATAAGTGTTTGTGTGTGAGAATTTTTGAATGTGAATGAAGGCTATTGCTATTATAACTGCACAACATTGCTACAATACTGCCACTGTTACATTACATGACCATGACAATAATTAGTTTTTACAGTACCAAAGTGACTTCCACTGTCGAACATACTTGCAGCCTTAAAACTCACAATGGCAAGAACATAACCCATATCAACACCCTAACTCAAGGCTTATCAGGTGGCCTTACATACAATCAGTCATTCGTTTACCCTTCATCAAAGCATAAAGCGATTAATTTGCTAAATTAAAGCTATTCAGCAGTATCTCACTATTTTCTTCTGTCATTTCTTATGTGGGCCCAACACTTCTCTTTCTCAGTATAGACCACTTATTCAACATTTCATGTAAAATAGTTGCCTTTTTTTTATATAAAATAGTTGACAAATTACTGGCAGACAGCACCTGTTTATATCTGTTTTTATTATTTCACTTGAAGTGCACATTTAAATCCATATTACATTTTATATGTATCAGGCAAAATGTTCTACTGTAATTTTGAATCCAGACTCTACAAATACAAGAGCAGTGATGATGACTCAGTAAGCGAAGCAGAAATGGAATTGTTTGTGCTATTTGGAGAATTATCGCATCTAGCACAATGGGTAAACATAACATTATGGACTTTTCGTTCACATTCAGGTCTCATGCCTCACCTCTAATTTATCTGTTGTAAACAGCATTCATGATTTGAATAAATAAATAAACAAATAAATGAATAGCCGAGAGTCTGTTGGTGATGTTTACTTTTTTTATATTTCAAAACTTCTGCATTTGGTGATAATGAATATTGTACACACTTGCAGACTTTAAAATTAAGCCACTGGTGGCCTGGCATGAAATTTGAATAGTCCCTTTGCTAACACCATTTTTTCCCCCCACAAACATTCAAGCTCTTTATCAGTGCAAAAGTGCTCTTTTTAGTTACATACTACAACAGTTGAGTGAACACGAAGAGCTTGATGCAGGCCTCTGGAAAGCTCTACAAGACAATTTAGAGTCTGAGCACTTCCAGTAGATATTTCTGATAATCATATTTGCATTCCTGGCCTAAGTCCATGAAACCCTGGCAAATTGTGTGAGTTAAAAGAACACACAGACATTGATTTATTGATTTTTTCATCTTTATACTTCTACAGTCTCACCGTTCTTCTCTCAAAATCTCCTTGTCCTTCAACATTTTTATCTTTCAAAAAAGTATATATATTTGTGCGGATGAATGTACATAAATAAAACTACAACGATTCTTTTGAAGAAACAATCAATGCTATAAGTGAGTGACCATGTTGAACTGGCAGCACAGTGGAAATTTGTATTGATTTTCCCTCGCATTCCTCAAGCGCCCAAAGCAGCATCAGGATCCTTGAAATGTCTGCCAGTTTGAGCTGATATTCATAATATACGAGAGGCTCCTGCCTGTTAGGGACAATATAAACAACTTAATAACAAAAGAAATCAATGAAAGGACGGACACAAATATAGATGGGTTCAGACTGTTCTGGAGTCTGAGAAAAGACGACCAATGACACGATGGCTGTTTTGAAAAGTGTAGACAATGGCTTAGAATGAATCAATAATCATATACTTGGTATTTAAGTTAAGTCTACAATATTTCTATTAATAGTATACCCAGGGGTGTAGATTCCAGGGGGGATGGGGGGGGAGGTAATCCCCTCAATAATCAAATCAAGCAAGTACAACCCCCCCCCCCACATTATTTATACCATGATCAATTCTTTTTCCCATGCTCCCTTATTCATGACCCTGCACTACCCAGCTTTTCCAACACAGGGAGTAATTGCAACACCTCACCTTTTTCCTATTTCCCACTTCCACTCTTGTTTAGATTGGTGCCAAAACCGTGAGACTCCCTGGACTGAATCATGTTCGCTTTCCTGGTGGCGTTTTAGTATTTGCTCCTTAAAATAAACCCACCATGTCAAAGGCAGAAGTAATTAAACCAGAACCTAAGGGCATGGTATGGAATTAAAGACACTGCCAGGTTGGAGTCACAGAACTCATAATGATCCGCTGAGAGCAGTCATACATATGTATACACAAAAATACCCTGAAAGATATCTATCTATATATATATATATATATATATATATATATATATATATATATATATATATATATATACACTACCGGTCAAAAGTTTTGAAACACTTGACTGAAATGTTTTTCATGATCTTAAAAATCTTTTGATCTGAAGGCGTATGCTTAAATGTTTGAAATTAGTTTTGTAGACAAAAATATAATTGTGCCACCATATTAATTTATTTCATTTTAAAACTAAAGTTTAATTAAATTTTTTTTGAAATGGATGACTTGGACCAAATAATAAAGAAAAGCATCCAATAAGTGCCCAACATAGATGGGAACTCCTTCAATACTGTTTAAAAAGCATCCCAGGGTGATACCTCAAGAAGTTGGTTGAGAAAATGTCAAGAGTACATGTCTGCAAATTCTAGGCAAAGGATGACTACTTTAAAGATGCAAAAATATAACACAGTTTTTATTTATTTTGGATTTTGTTTAGTCACAACATAATTCCCATAGTTCCATTTATGTTATTCCATAGTTTTGATGACTTTACTATTATTCTAAAATGTGAAGAATATATATATATAATAAAGAATGAGTGTGTTTCAAAACTTTTGACCGGTAGTGTGTATATATATATATAGTTTATTATTAGAGTTTTCATTAGAAAATACTGACTAGATTTTAAATTTGCAAAAACAGCAACTAGATTTCAAGGTAAACATTACCCTGGTGAAAAGCTTAAATCAGCAAAATTACATTCAATTATGTTAAATTCAATATTCAATATATCAATGTCAATGTGTTTTCATTTAAAAAACAGTATGCTCAAGGCCATCCCACAGAATCAGAATCGCAACCTTAATGTCAGGTTAATTACCTTTAGCACCAAAGCATCCACACCTCAATATACTCACTCTGAATATAACTCTAAGTGATGAGGCCAACGCAAATGAGAAATGCCTTGCTGAACGAAGCCTGACTAATAGTATACACTCAGCCAGCAGTGAAAAGCCTTTAAGACGAAAATCCAATCAGATTTTTATTCAAATAGAATTAAGACCATGGTTTCATAAGAAAACTTAATTAAGAACTACTAGGTGAGTTCTAGCAATAGAGTACAAGATAGAGAGAGACAGATGGGGAGGAAAATAAAGATAGAGGGGGCGATCCACAAAAGCCACGTTTTTTTACTCTTTAATAGAGATTGATAAACCCCACTCACTATGCACTGTGTGCAAAAAACTAGATGGAAATGCAATGGAAAAGTAAATCAGGCATAAAACATACCGAGTCCATGTGTACGGTACACACTTGTAAGCTTGGTCCACTTGATCAAAGCGGTTAACCTTGCAGGTTTCATTTGAATAAACTCAGACAATGCACAGAATATCACTTCACATCTAAGAGGAATGCACAGATCTCGTTTTCTTCAGCCGTGTAAAGTGTTTAACATCCTTAAACAATAGAGAGCAGATACAGTAAAGAGGAAATGTCAATTGCTGTTCATGCGCTAATAACAAAGCTGCATATTGAGAAATCAAAAGCTATAAGCACTGTAAACTGCAATTTTACAATAAATAACCATGGGAAATAAGGAAACAGGAGGAAATGAAAAATACATTCTAGGAAATGGAAAATAGAAATTTCAAATGATAATTATTTTTATTCATATAAATCATAAAAACATCTCTTGTATAAAAAAAATAAATTAAAAAAAAGACACGCTTCTAAGGCAGAAAAACAATACTGTTAAATTTTTAGTTAAGCTTAAGTTCTGTATAAATGAACTGTTGCCATTGTCATGATGCTCAGCATGCATCTTGTTTTCAACCTACTGTGTATCAAAACCCTGCAAGCATTGTAATTCTACTGCCAAGTAATAATAATAGAGTTTATAAGCGCAACTGTGGGTAATTTGTGGATTCACAGACTTGGTGCATTAATATGGGATTCAACTGATGTGCTTTTACATGTGTGGGTATTTTGGCTATTTTACAGCATCTAATGTGGCTCATCCAATCAGATTGTAGAGTCAGAACAACATGTTTTATAATTAACTCTTTAGCCTGATCTGTTTGTGACTGCGAAGACACACAATGGGCTGAAGCAGTACAATCCTAATGAGCTTCTGTGAATGTCTGGATCCATGAGAGGCTCCACAAAACAGCGCAAGTATGGAGAGCAATGTGTTTGCTGGATAATGAGGTAAACTTCAACACATGATTGGAACACAGAGGGAGAACTCAGGAGTCTATGCACTGAGCATCTTCAGCCCTAGTTCTGATTTTGTGTAAAACAGCCATAAGACTGTACAGTTGAATTTAATGGTTATCCTTGAGGGAGTGGTATATTTTTTTAAGGAAAAGGGTGAAGTGGAGACCAAGGGTTCAAGGTTTAGCTGGTTAGCATCAGCAGTTAGCCAATGCTTCTGTAGCTATGCCATTGAATTTAAGGTAGCTGCGTAGACCGACAAAATAAAATTTGTTGCAATATAGCCTATACATTGCAAATGTTTCATTAAATTACAGAACATGTTTCATCAGTGCCCGATTTTTTAAGGGCTCTTAAAAGTGGCTTGAAATGGTCAAATTCACGTCACATCTTAGGATCGCAAGTGAAGGGCTTCAGACTATGCGTGTTCTTGTTCTATCATCCAATCAACATTGTCATAACATTATTGTCCTGCGGCTCCAGAGTGATTAGTAACACGGAATTTACAGCAAAGGTGACTGGCTCAAAAAAAAAAAAAAAAAAAAAAAAAAAATGGATGCAAAACTTTCTAAAGTGCTCATTAGCAAAGATGGCAGATTTCAAATCGCGTAGTTTTGGGATGTCCTGCACCAACCAAGCGACTGTCATTTAGATGAATGGGAATGTTAACGGACAACTCTCCAGGTATTGTAGACCTCCTTGGAGGGGATAGACTATATCAATGATAAAATACTTTATAAAGAATATACAGGAAATCCAAGCAGGCACTAAATTTTGAGGCACCGCAATTGCCACAAATCTGCCAGAGAAGTCAAATGACTCTGATTATACATAAGCACTAGTAATTAAGATGATTAATGGCCACCTCTGAACTAATGGCCAAGTCGCCTGACTTCCATTTCCCACCAGCACTGTGTCGGATATTAAAGGGTTATGCACTAAAGTTCATCGCTTATGTTCTCTTGAACACATTCTGACAGCATCCATTCAGACTACCATTCAGAGGCAAGTGCAACTCAAATCAGATTGTTCTTTAGTGTGTGAGCGCGTACCTGTCCTCCTCCCATCTCCATCTCTCTGTCTTTGCCTTCAAAGTGCCTGATCCTGCCCTTAGCCCAAGATGATGGCTTACACTACAATAAGCAATCAGTGGAATATCCGTTTTCATGGCCTATCTCTCCCAAGTGGGGTTCTGCTCGGATAAATGGTCATGCTCAAATCATGGTCTTCATGGACAACATACTCTTATAAACTGTATTGTCTCATGCATATGAATCCTTATTTGTTTATGTAAATATATAAGTATAGTGGGATCCTACAGTGGAATCCAAAAGACGACTAGTGAAAATGCTTCTATTTTGCATTTTCTAATGTAAAACACAATTATGGTATCAGTATAACAGTTTGAGTAATACAGTAAGTTTAATTTAATTTAAAATATTCTTATTATTCTTATTATTATTAAAAATAGTAGTAATAGTAGCAGTAGTATTTGGTATGCCCCTCTTTTGCTTTAATGACAGCATGCATTTGAGCTGGTATTGACTCCACAAGTTTGTGCAAAACCTTGATCTATGATCCATATTCTCCTATTATGATTTGACAATGTTCCAAATGACATCTTGTGTGCTTCAGTGGAAGCCAGGAAAGCTGACCTTTTGTACAAAGGAGTTAACATCAATGTCAAGAAAGTAATTTGATTAGTGACCTAGAAATGTTTTTTTTCTGAAATTCATTTTATGCAATGATATTTCATTAACACATTATAATAAGATTTCATTTGTTAATATTAGTTATTGCATTTGGTATCATGAACTAACAATGAACATTATCTTGTTTACAGCGTTTATCAATCTTTGTTAATGTTAGTTAATACAAATCGAATTGTTAATTGTTAGTTCATATTAGTTCATAATGCATCGACTAATGTTAACAAATACAACTTTTGATTTAAAAAAATGTATTACTATATGTTGAAGTTAACATTAACCAAGATTAAAAAATGTAGTAAAATTATTGTTCATTGTTAGTTCATGTAAACTAATGTTAGCAAATGGAATCTTATTGTAAAGTGTTACCAATGTTTCTTTGTTTTTAAATTTTCAGAACACTAACATTTTGATTTCAGGTTTAAATGAAAATAATCCCAGATTTCAATGTGGTCTTAACTTTTGGACCTTACTGTTCATCTGCTCAACCAATGTGCATTCATCAGCCTGATCTCATGAAATTTACGTGAACATGACAAAAAATTTTGCAATTCAAAATTGACATGCTGTATATCATGTGTGGCTGCAGGTTTCTAGTGAAATGTTCATTCGCAAAAACCGAGTAAAATATTCAAACAAGGTTTTAAGGTGAATTTTAGGTGATGTTTTTAAAACATACCTCCCTAACGTAAAACTTTTGCCTGAACCTAACCAATAGTGTTTTAAAATATAAACGAGACATTAATAAAAATATCCTTACCTTATCAATGCCTAAACCTAACCCTTAGTGTTTTAAAATGCAGAAGCGAAATTAAAAATCAAATTTTCTGAAGTAACCACATCATTTCATGCCGCTTATGACTCTGTAAGGTCAAGTGTCAACTTGAGCTCATGGCTGGGCTTGAATCACAGTCCTCCAAATTTAAGTCCAACGCTTTATCAGGCGAGCTACCGTGCAAGCTATTCATGCTGGAATAAGTGTGTATGTGTAGGTGGGTCTGTAATACAAGCATTAAAATGTATAGTTTTTCAAAAGATGCCTTAGATTAAAAGTGTGTCGATATCATAACATAGCAGGGTCTGATTAACAGAGAGAAAAATGAAAAGTGTATAAAACCACAGTTGTTTTTGTGCCTCTAGTGTTCATTTCACCTGGAAACTGCAGGGAATTGTACCTGGAGACACATATAACAAGTTTTGCAAAAATGTATATAGAGTTAAGTTTTCACTATGAGACCAGGTTGGCATTCATTTACATCAAAATTTGTTCATAAAAACATAGGTCAACACAGCAAGATGGGCTGTTTATGCATATGTTTGTTCATCTATAAATGTATGTGTGACGAGGAGGAGGGCGGGGCTTGGCCGTGACTATGCATGCCTGGCCCCCAAACAGGCTAATCAGCCGAGGAGAGGGATAAGTGCGGCGAGATGTGGCAGTTCGAGAGAGAGAGAGACCCATACGCACCTGCAGTGTGTGCGTTTATGTTTTGTGTCTTTTTGTTTTCATTAAACATTATTTTGACTGTTCAGCCGGTTCCCGCCTCCTCTTTTCCCAATATTGAACCTTGTTACATTCGTGCCGAAACCCGGGAATGGGGAGGGATGCACCGTCGTGGAGTCCTCGCCACTACCAGCCAACCCAGGAGCTGCCGCAGCCGTCCCCCGGGGATGGAGACGTCACTGCCGGCCGCCAAGGATCTGAGGCACACTGCCATTTCCCCACCATAGAAAAAGAATAGAGAAATCTGCCAGAGGTTGGGGAGTGGCTGAGGGCCGGACGACAGCATATCTGGGCGCCGGCGAACCAGGTATTTCCTCTCTATCCTCTCTCTCTCTCTCACTGTCGCTCAGCTTTGCCCTTTCCCGCTCCTCTTTTTTTTTTTTCCTCCCCTTGTCCCCCTCCCCAGCCCTAGAGTGGCGGGGAAAAGCCTTCCGGCAGGCGGGGCCAAAAGGCAGCCCCCCCACGGAAAGGAGAGGGGGGGATGTACGTCATGCCGGGGGTTCCCCGGCCTGGGGCAAAGCAGGGAGGAGTGTGACGAGGAGGAGGGCTAATCAGCCAAGGAGAGGGATAAGTGCAGTGAGATACGGCAGTTCGAGAGAGAGAGAGCCATACTCAGCTGCAGTGTGTGCGTTTGTGTTTGTTTTGTCTTTATGTTTTAATTTCTCATTAAAGATTATTTTGACTGTTCAGCCGGTTCCCGCCTCCTCCTTTCCCAACCTTAACCTTGTTACAGTATGTAAAAATGCTGGAAGACAGGACAAAACATAATAAAACCGCCATCCACAATAATGAGCCTCACTAAACGAAAACATCATCATTCAACGTTGCAGTACATGTGATACAAAGCTTGCCATCTATGGCCTAGAATCCAATCTTGTAAAACACAAATGCATACCAAACCTATATATTGTGGGTACAGTATGTAGGTGTCTTTCATATGCTCCTGTGGCCAGCTGAATATGTGACATGCACTGTATTTATATTTTATCAACTTAAATGACGACTGATGAATCTTTTCACATGCTAAGTGAAGATGAATCATGTCTAGTGAGGCAGGGTGCCTGAAGGGATTCCCACTGTCTGTTTTCACTGTGTAAAAATATTAGAAAGGTTGGAGAGTTGAAATATTACTTCATTCGAGGGCATTGTCTTTAATGAGCTCGTTATCCTTAGAAGTATGATAAAAGTAATCGTGTGGATTAAGGAATAATAGGTATATATATATTTGTGTGTGTGTGTGTGTGTGTGTGTGTGTGTGCTACTGTTCCCATAATAACCAAACATTGATATAATTAAATGAGTAGCACAAACACCTTTATAAATGAATAAAAAATAAACACAACAAGCTACTCGTGTAATTAAAGGGAATCAGCAAATTGCATTGCAAGCGGCTGGGAGTCCAGTGGACAGCTGGCAAAATGCCTGACTACTCTGCCCATGAAAGAGTAGTCATATCTGATTCTGTTTGGATGGCCAAGCTTTGGAGACCAATGCTAAGCAGTACCTAGAGATCTGAGATGAATCACACACTCTCACCCCAGTGCACCACGGCCATATTAAACAGTTATGGAGATAACTCAAGCGGAACTTTCAACTCTCAATTTCTTTCGCCGAGTTAAATTCTCAGACCGCAACACACTCCTGAGAATTCTCAACTCGCCGTCGGAAAGCAGCATTAGCATTCCTGAGGTCTCGGACCAATGTTTACAGTTATAGGATGTCGGCTAAATGAATGCTAGATTTTCTCAGCTCTACTGCATCTTTACGCCCTCATCTTATTTGTGCACCAGCTCACAAATTACTATCCCCTATGATGGTTCTGGGTTACACAAGGCTGTTATCATTAACATCCCTGTGAGGCGACCCCACTCCCCGATTACTACGGTTCTCCTGAACACATCACCGTTCCTCCAGGCCAGTGACTGTACATTAATCACTCTCTATAAGGGCTTATACTGCAGCATAGTGATATACACCCAAGTGCCAAGTTGTGCTGCGGTAAGCATGTTTTTAGAATGAAGAGTGCACTATTGGATATTGAAGTAAAGGTGGCTACCAGCACAGCATTGGATATTGTGGGTATAGGCTTGAGAGTCAACCTGAGCAAAATTCTCATATCTAAATCCTCGAGTAAACAAAATTATTGACTCACTAGGACACGAATGCTAAAACTCTACCGACTTGCTGTGTAACACACACCATCTGACATGTCAATGACTGACAATGTTCCTTCAACACCTCTACAGACTTAAGCAAACAGTACTTTAAAGTACAAGTAAAGGGAAAAGTACTTATTCTTGGCCTTTCTACAAGAAGCATGTCAAATATTTATTTAAAATAAAATATAAATAATAATCATAATTTATTTTAATAAATTGTGCTTTTTATTGTGTATCTACTGTATGAACAGTGTGTACAATTTCTGCAATTATTATAAAGGTTTGATTTTTAACAAGCATTCCAAGATCAGTGCAAAACTTAAAATTTCTTATATTGAGCTGCAAAGCCAGAAGATAAATCATCTGCATTCAGAGCCCTCAACATAACCACATTCGTGTGAATAAATTCATTGATTACACTGATAAAAGTTATTCTCAATCTAAGTGTGAATGCAGTAATTGATTGAATCAATGTGCCATTTTCTTGTATGATTTTTTTCTGCAAGTCCAATTTCTTTTTTCCTTGACATCTTTTCTCCTTCCAAAACAGCAAAACAAATTCCACAGATAAAGCACATCCCCGTGTAACACACACACTCACACACATACACACACAATGGCAATGAAAAGGGACAGAATAAAAGGATGGCTGAAATCTTGCTGAAAAGAAGCGGGAAAGAATAGAGGAACTGTATTACACATAGGACAGAGGGGGAGCGGTAAAAAAAAAAGAAAAAGCTTAAAGCTCAAAGCAGCAAACACCCAGTGGGAGTCGAACAGAAGATTTAAATGAGGCTTCTGTAGCCAGCCGTGCCCCTGAACTATCCATTAAATTCATATGATGGGTTTCTTTCCTTTTTTTATTTATTTTTATTTTTAATCATCATCCCTAGATTTGTCTGACAGTCCAAGTAAAGTTCAACAATATGCAGTAGGAGACACTGCCTTTGTGCATTTTATTAATGCAACTACAAGCCAAATATAGCTCTCTTTGCAATGGCTTGGAGCATGCACAAACTTATAATACCCACCTAGAAGAAAGGAAGCATTTTGCATGCATTGTTTTTGGCACAGCATGGATACGTGTCTTTAAAAATATCACCTGATGTTACAGAGACATTGAAAATTGTTTTGAGAAGCATTGTGTGTTTCAGTTTAATTGAATTACTGTTGCTATGTGTTCTATGTGGTCTCTGCTCCTCCCTAAAATGTCTATTTGTGCTTTTTTTCTGCACTGTGCTTATTTTGCATCCACCGTGTTTTTGCAAGTAGCCATTTAGAACTGATTTTCTTAGCATTAACACTGATTACTTAACATTAAAATTGATTACTAAAAAATAATAATAATAACCCTCCTTTTCTTTATAAAAAGCAAAAACCTGGGTTTAAAGGTAGAAATGTGAAGCTCATAATTTTATAAAAGCACTTACATTCATTTGTCTATTAAAACTTGTGAATCATTTTAGCTGTTAAATTGTTTAATTGTCCTTTTTATAATAGTTTTTTTGGGTTTTAATGTTAACAGCATTGCATCGCCATGGCAACAGAGTCCTAAAATTGGATATAACTTTACATGGAGAAGGTTCGTAAGCAATTTTGTCACGCCGAAGTCATGTTAACACGCATATTGTTTACGTCTTGTGGCTATACTTTTGAAACAGTGAACATTTTAACGTTTATTTCCATCGTAAGTGCCTCTCACTATAACCCAGAATTTTTTAAAGATAAGTAGGGACAAGTTGAATTATTATTTTATTTATTTTTATTTATTTTTTTGGTAATCAACATCATGCAACAAATGCTGTCGATTAAGCTTAACTTTTATTGAACCAAGAATGTTCCTTTAACACCTTTTGGGGAATCATATGCAGAGAGGAATTAAACACAACAAGTCTAAAAGCATTATTACTGCATTGATGAGAGTCAAGTGTACTTGAGAATATCAGTACAACATCAGCTTAAATAAAGCTGTTTACCACCTGCTCCTTTTGTCTTATAATTATTCCTTTGGAATTTATGTATAATCTCCATAATCATATTATGTTTTAATAGAAAAACATTTATCTAAAATACTGCGTGTAGCCCATGTGCACACAGAGTAGAAGACAGAATGAGAAAGAGTGTAAGTGATGTTGCACGACCATTTACATTTACACAAACCTGTAGCAAAAGCTCTATAGAGAGCACCACACACAGATAAATGAGGTATAAATGCGCAGCTGGATCCTGCAATGCACTGTAAGCTCTTACCTCTGTGAATGTTCGGGCGTTGCAGCACACCCCTGGGGACAAACATGGTGTAGAAGCTCTGGGAGAAGCCTGGTCTGCATGGCGCGATGGTCTGAGCATTTCCGTGGCTCCCCTGAGGAAGAGAGACATTATTGGCTATGAAGACACAGGAGAGGGTAAGTGGTTTGGCAAATTGATTTGTGACCACAGGGTTGTGGTTCTTATTCAAGGTTATCTAAACCAATATAAATACCTTAAGGAGGCAAACTCACAGAGCAGGGATGCAGACGTTTTGCTGCTGGGTAAGGGCTGAATAACGGTTCTTTAGACCGCAGCAGTGTGTGAATAAGCAGCGCAAGGCTTCTATGCAAATATGTAA
Organism: Myxocyprinus asiaticus; assembly: GCF_019703515.2. NCBI lineage: Eukaryota > Metazoa > Chordata > Actinopteri > Cypriniformes > Catostomidae > Myxocyprinus > Myxocyprinus asiaticus. Next base: position 11,676,994 of record NC_059380.1, read on the forward strand.
ATCTACAACTAATTTTAAATGAAAGGCAGCAAATATGTGATTTAATTCTTATGCATTCTAATGGCAGTAACATAAATTCATGCAAGTGAAAACATTTAAAAAATTTAAAAGGAGCTAAACGAGCCTGTTTGATGATTAAAATAAACCAAGGGAGAAACGGGGATGAGAAGAACAGGAAATGCCAAGGAAAGAAGAGAAATTGTGCCCATTACGCTGGCATCTATTTTAGGACACTGACCTAGTGTGAGCGTGTGTGCGTACGCATCAATAGACAGTGCTCACCATGGAGATTTAGCATAATTAGATGGTGGGTCATATTCAGGTTATCCTCTACACACTCTCACAGCTAAATTGTCAGGATTTGTAAGACTTTTCTAAATTTGGCTAATTCGTATGATATCGTGCGACTGCACTCGTTTGAATTCCTACGACTTTCACTACAGCCAGTGACGTCGCTGGACATCGTTTCCACCTAATACATGACAGTTACTTGCTTCTGTCACACACAACAACTTCCTATCATGTTAACACACTCTACTGGTTGGTTAAGTTTAGATAAGGTGTTTGGGTAAGGGCATAATACTATTAAGCATGTCGTTAACACCTCAAGCATGGAACTCACGCTTATTTCCGCATTAGACATCCGGGAACTTTCAAGTGATGAGGTTGTACGAGTTAATGCGAATGAAATCGTGCGAGATCATATTAAATAGCCACATCATAAATTAGGTACGAATTTTCATGAGATCGGATTGGTTATCCGTATGGTGGGCTTCTCTAAAATGATTCTGGGTTTAAGCTCAGGCCTTGCAGTAAACTGACAGGGAGAGGATGCCTTTAGAAGTCTCTCTCTCTCTTCTCACCCCCTGCTTTGGCACCAGGGCAAAGACAACTATGAACGTGAAAAATCAAGGCAACAAAGAGCCGACACACTGTGCTCTTTCATATATGCATGGAGGAAGAGTCTGTGTCAAAGCATCCCTACAGAATACATAAGTCAGAGGGCTGGGAGATGGTTACTTTTCCAAAGCCACATTGCCTCTGGCCACCATGTGAATACAGCTCTATTGCTACATTTCATCCCAGCTGGATTTAGATTTTATTCTGAATGAGTCATCAAAGAGAGAATGTCAATATGTGCCATATCCAACAGCAATACAGTATGTGTGATTTCCTCAACTTATATTTGCTCAACATCCCAACAGCACTGAGATTTCATTTAGACTACTTGTATGCATGTGTGTGTGTTTCTTGTACTTGCATGTATTTGTTTCTAAAATGTTCCATAAATCAAAAGCCACAATATCCTAATGCCATATAAGTCAGGTGCTTTCATTAATGGTATCATATATATTTAATAAATCAATATGCATATAATGCATTTGAATATTCTCATATTCCTCCAGGAAGGACTGAATAGCACTATTACTCGCCTACTCGCAGACATACCATAGGCATCGCCGCATCCTCTGCAATGTGTGTTAAAAGTGCAGCTGCAAGCGATGAGCGCGCCACTGCAGCTGACTGATAGACGGCCAGTGTTCAAAATAAATTGATTAACTTAACTGTCATTAAGAAGGAAAAATCGACGTGTTATGAAAGCAAAATTTGATTTCCAAAGAGACGGAGTTAGCCTTCAATATTCCTTAAAAGTAATCGTCTAAAAAATGCGCAAATAAAAGTGTGGCATTTCACCACCGCCGCAGTAATGTCACACTACAAGCGTCTATTTTCAAGCACTATTACTTACGAAATGTTTAGAAAAACAGTGAGTCTTACCAAAGATGTGCCCACAACTAAGGCACACGCCACAATCATCGCGAAGACTGTTTTCATTTTTGCCATCGTTCGCGGAGCTGATGAGGCGGATGTTTGATATTCACAAATTTGCCGATAATTCCTGTGAGATGTGTTTTCGGTAGTAGGGTTCCGCGAGCAACGCTGAGCGATGGGAGAGAATATTGTCCCGGTTGGTCCTGCGCTCTACTGCAGGTGGATAGGCGCTGTTCAGCTCAGCACCAGCACAACAGCTCCGCTGACGCCGTCACAATCCCTTCAACTCCTCCTACCGCAGCGCACTGCTCAAAGATACACACTGAGACGCACTACAGTACGCTGGACAGTAATCACCAGGAACATTTTATGCCCATTGTGCTTATCTGTTTATCTTGCCTGCAGATAAATTCAAGATGTACGCTAATATTCCTTACTTTTTTCTTTAATAAAATGTACCACGTATACTTTCCGCCAATAATACATTTTCTATTACAAGAATAAAACTGTAGTGACTTGGTATGATCTTCAACCACCAAGAAAGAAAGGTAGAAAGAAAGAAAGAAATAAAGAAAGAAAGATTCTGTTTAAAAGCAATCCTATATTAATTTATTTTAGTTTGTGGTATTAAATTATTATAAAAATAACTAGCGCTGCGCCCGAATATCCATAATTTCCTACTAAACAGTATGACAAACAATAGAGTAGTATGTCCAGATCCTCAGTATTCATAAAAGAGTCAGCAAAAACACCCAGATAACCTACTACAGTATTTCTGGCATAATTCCGAAGTTCAAATCGTCTGGGCACTTTACGATCACATAATGCCTCAGGAGCTAAGGAGACAAAGTGCAAATAGTGTTAGATGCTATTTGGACCCTGATGAAAATAGTGACAGATACTCTTTGTACTCCTAATTAAATCCTAACATTCAGTTTAGGGGCATCACAGCAGCAGTCCCACAGACACCCTACACCATCCCCTACCCCAACCTACCCCTAACCTTCCCTTACAAAAATGAACCATAGTTTTAGTACAGTATCGGATCACCATGGTATACTGTAGTAAAATCATAGTAACCACAAAATTAAACATGGTTATTATTGTGTATTAACACCATATTACTGTAGTAACACTATGATTAATTACAGGTGCATCTCAATAAATTAGAATGTCGTGGAAAAGTTCATTTATTTCAGTAATTCAACTCAAATTGTGAAACTCGTTTATAAAATAAATTCAATGCACACAGACTGAAGCAGTTTAAGTCTTTGATTCTTTTAATTGTGATGATTTTGGCTCACATTTAACAAAAACCCACCAATTCACTATCTCAAAATTAGAATACATCATAAGACCAATAAAAAAAACATTTTTAGTGAATTGTTGGCCTTCTGGAAAGTATGTTCATTTACTGTATATGTACTCAATACTTGGTAGGGGCTCCTTTTGCTTTAATTACTGCCTCAATTCAGCGTGGCATGGAGGTGATCAGTTTGTGGCACTGCTGAGGTCGTATGGAAGCCCAGGATTCTTTGACAGTGGCCTTCAGCTCATCTGCATTTTTTGGTCTCTTGTTTCTCATTTTCCTCTTGACAATACCCCATAGATTCTCTATGGGGTTCAGGTCTGGTGAGTTTGCTAGCCAGTCAAGCACACCAACACCACTGGTGTCATTTAACCAACTTTTGGTGCTTTTGGCAGTGTGGGCAGGTGCCAAATCCTGCTGGAAAATGAAATCAGCATCTTTAAAAAGCTGGTCAGCAGAAGGAAGCATGAAGTGTTCCAAAATGTCTTGGTAAATGGGTGCAGTGACTTTGGTTTTCAAAAAACACAATGGACCAACACCAGCAGATGACATTGCACCCCAAATCATCACAGACTGTGGAAACTTAACACTGGACTTCAAGCAACTTGGGCTATGAGCTTCTCCACCCTTCCTCCAGACTCTAGGACCTTGGTTTCCAAATGAAATACAAAACTTGCTCTCATCTGAAAAGAGGACTTTGGACCACTGGGCAACAGTCCAGTTCTTCTTCTCCTTAGCCCAGGTAAGATGCCTCTGATGTTGTCTGTGGTTCAGGAGTGGCTCAACAAGAGGAATACGACAACTGTAGCCAAATTCCTTGACACGTCTGTGTGTGGTGGCTCTTGATCAAATCAAATCAAATCAAATCACTTTATTGTCACACAGCCATATACACAAGTGCAATGGTGTGTGAAATTCTTGGGTGCAGTTCCGATCAACATAGCAGTCGTGACAGGGATGAGACATATACCAATTTACAATAACATCAAATTAACACAACACAATTTAAAATCTAATATACACATAATTACACACAACACAATATACAAATAATAACATACACTGTACAGTATACAATACGCGTTTTTTTTTTTTTTTTACTATATAGATACACATTATTCAATAAAAATTAAAAATAAAAATATATATAAAAAGTATATATATATATATATATATATATAATGTACAGTATTGTACTGTATTGACATTCAGGCTGTCGGTTGATAGTCAGTTGTTAAGAGAGAACATAAAATAATTATAATAATAATATAATTTATGACAGTCCGGTGTGAGATATAAGAGTAAGGGTAATAAAGTGCAGTGCTGATGTATTTGATCATGGGAGATCAAGAGTTCAGAAGTCTGATTGCTTGGGGGAAGAAGCTATCATGGAGTCGGCTGGTGTGGGTCCTGATGCTGCGATACCACCTATCTGATGGTAGCAGTGAGAACAGCCCATGGCTCGGGTGGCTGGAGTCTCTGATGATCCTCCGAGCTTTTTTCACACACCGCCTTGATGCCTTGACCCCAGCCTCAGTCCATTCCTTGTGAAGTTCACCCAAATTCTTGAATCGATTTTGCTTGACAATCCTCATAAGGCTGCGGTTCTCTTGGTTGGTTGTGCATCTTTTTCTTCCACACTTTTTCCTTCCACTCAACTTTCTGTTAACATGCTTGGATACAGCACTCTGTGAACAGCCAGCTTCTTTGGCAATGAATGTTTGTGGCTTACCCTCCTTGTGAAGGGTGTCAATGATTGTCCTCTGGACAACTGTCAGATCAGCAGTCTTCCCCATGATTGTGTAGCCCAGTGAACCAAACTGAGAGACCATTTTGAAGGCTCAGGAAACCTTTGCAGGTGTTTTGAGTTGATTAGCTGATTGGCATGTCACCATATTCTAATTTGTTGAGATAGTGAATTGGTGGGTTTTTGTTAAATGTGAGCCAAAATCATTATCATCATCAATTAAAAGAACCAAAGACTTAAACTACTTCAGTCTGTGTGCATTTAATTTATTTGAGTTGAATTACTGAAATATATGAACTTTTCCACAACATTCTAATTTATTGAGATGCACCTGTACATTAAAACTATGGTTTTGACAAAAAAAAAAACTATTGGTTACTACAATATTACTATAATAAAAGCATGGTTAATTTTACCTTCTTCACTGTGACCTTCACTGTATTACAAGTAGTAATATTATGAGTGGGGACAGAAAACAGAATGGGAAAAAGTGGGACAAAAGGCAGATTAGAACTCGGGTCATCCGCATGAGAAAAGTACAACCATTTTTACACCCCACACCACTGCAGCGACACTAAGTGGAGTCTGTCTGTAATTTCTTTGTTTTCAATAAACTTTTGGAGTGCAAATAGCCTTGCTTTGTGGCAGGTGCTATTTAGACCTAGTGCAAACAGTCACTCCATTAATTTATTATATAATTATAAAAATAACTAAACTGTTGTATTTTGGCGGGAACTATGATTACCATGGTACAATTTTGTAATGCTGCTTCTGACAGAATGCATTCTCTGGACTGGGGCAGTTCTTTCTACGACTGATTAGGGTATGTTGCCTTTAGGCAAAAACTGTCTGTCTTAAAGGCTTCATATAACCGACTGCATACTAGACCAAAATGCGGGAAGTTATTTCACATTTCACTTGTTTCTCTCTCTTTTGATCATCGCTGAGTTGGCCGTGTTACCCGCTGTGATCCGATATACAGACCTGTATTCCATCTGACGTAACTGTTTTAACACTGAGAAACAAATCTAGCTCCCAAAGTTATTCATAATTTACTTCCGCAGTGACACTCTTTTCGCCCAGAATGAAAGTAATCAAAAGGCCGTCATCCACAATTTAATGACGCTGACATTTTCCCGCTCATCTGAGTTGGTAGCTCAATTTCCATATCAGAAGGACAACGGCAGTCAGATCCAATCAAAAGAAACATGAGAGAAATGTGAATGTGCTCTTTAATGCCGATTTGGAAAGATAAATTCGTTTACCTGACTTTTTGACATTCTTCTGTGCATACTAAATAGAGGACAGGTTGAAGAGGCTATTTTGGTATAACTGTATGTCTGTGTAAAAGTGGAATTAAAAATAGGTACTGATAGTATGTTCTGCTCCACCAAAAGTGTATTTTCTACTTCAAGCTGCTAGACATTCCACATCCATCACTACGTGCAGCCACCATATGCTATATCCAATTGTAGAAGCATCTTCACTGTGCCACTGTGGATTCATCTTTCATAGTCTTTCTTCTGTGAGGAACCAGAATTTGTAGACTCAAGTTCACCTTGTCAGAACCGGTTTTGAAATGTCTAAACTGTTGGAACATCTTCATCCTCAAACACACTCTCATACGAGCTAGTGAAATGCGAGTTAGACATGAAGGACAGATAATTAGATATTCAATATTGTTCTTTTTATCTTGATTTTTATTGTTGTTCTGAACAATAATTCTCAGTGGATTGCAGGGCTTGAGGTATTCTACCAGATTTTTTAAGGTGTAAATTATTCTACTTGAGTGCTCAACATTTGCCTAATAAAAACACCATCTGGGCACTTGAAGTGAATTGGTTTAAGGCCATGTTAAATTGTTAAGCAAATCTCACAAAATGGGTCCCACTTAACGTTTTTATTGAAGACAAGAGTTATGGGCAAACAACTTCAGATTTCTTCAAATTATTTATCAGAATTCAAGAGCCAGAAACCAGTTGTTTGATTTCAATGGCTTTTCTCAGGTTTCACTGGCATATTTAAAGCAGTTTGACACTAAGCTTTATTTCACCACTTTCTCAGCTGGTCTGTGGATGCTCCATTTTCACTTGTTTGACAGAGAAAGAGACTGATCAGACATTAATACCCATACTTAGAATTCCACAGCCTGGCTTTGTTCATCCAAGCATACTCTACTTTTAGTCCCTGTGTTCAAATAATGTGATCAATTTAATCCAACCAATGAGAAGTGTACCATAAATTGAATGCCATTTCTATCCCAACCAAACTGACATGAACCTCTCAGCTCTGTCTGGAAAGTGAAATGGTTAGTTTTATAAATAATCCATTATTACATTTAATAATTCATGACTGTAAGAGTTGTTGATGTCGTATGCCCTAATGGTTTGAAGACACCTGTGTCATTCAGCCTACTTAAGTGAGTCCAGGGTTGATTGTCCAAGCACTTATTTAAGTGTTCCAAATGCCTCATACTGCAATTTTCAGTTAGAGCCAATTTTACGTTAAGTGTATGCAAAAGCGCTGTTCTTACGTGCTAATAATGCCACTGTTCTTTGTTATTATGAAAGGATGTATTCAAAACCAGTTCTATGAATAACATCGACGTGTGCTCAAAAACACATGGAGTACGATGGAAGAGCTTTTAATTCAGTTTAATGCAATGGAAATGCTCAACGTTGTATACAGCACACCCATACCAGCAGAAGCACAAACATGCAAGAGGAGAACACAAACTGATAAAGAGTAAAAAGTTGCATCTTGCTTTTAAGGCAAAACCAGAAATTAAAATAGCATGCCCACCCCCATTACCTCAAACGGAAACAGAGCATTGTATTTCTAATTCAATTAAATGGATGTGTGTTCAGTGCATAATATGAAACTTCGGAGGCTGTCAAAGTGCCTGGGCCATGACAACAAACCTCTTCCCAAACATTAAGACTCCATAGAGGGAAATCAATATCAACATGCATGGCACACAGGGGACAGCAAAAATCCTGAATGTATCAGCAATTTCATCCATGGATGAAACTTAGGAACCTCTTGACTCCTTGTGCAGAGTTATGGATAAATATTTGTGTCTACACAATCCACACAATAACACATCCAAAATGTTGCAATATTGCCATGTTACAATGTTAGCTCAAATCACACAGGAGAAGAAAGTGAATAACCTCAGTGCAAAACAGCTCCTCTTGCACAAGCCACGGCTACAGACAAAAGTTGTCATCCCAGTAAATGCATTTCATATCGCAGGAGACAAAGGGGAGCGATGTGCTGTCTGTTTCTTCGCATGACCTTTTGGCTGCAGTTTCGAAAAACCATGATTGCTTGATGGGCATGCGGAGCGAGTGACATTGACAAATGACAGCAGATGTCATTTGTATTTACATTTGAACCGTAACCCTGGAATACACTGCTTAATTAACCTTAATGTCGCTGTTCCTCTTGGAGGGGTTCCTATTCACGTCTTACCTGAGGGAAGAGGTGCAATCTACTCCTGCAAAGCTTGCAATTCACACACAATTTACAACAACGTTGCATTCCGCAGCACCACCAACAAACATAATGTTTTCTATCAGCCAAAGGGGTCATTAAAGTAATGTAGCTGTTTGGCTATATATATATATATATATATATATATATGCATTCTTTGATACTGACATTATCAGGACAGGTTTACAGAGTGCATGGGTTATGTAACCAGGCACCCTCTGGAATACAATTGGGCAAATGTTGCTGTTGTTGTTTTTTTTTTTTTTTTTTTTTTTTTTTTTTTTTAGTTTAGTTGAGATCCATCAACCCTTTCGAAATGTGTTAGTTGAACTTCTAAACATTAAGTGCAATCCTTATTGAAACTCTCTATGTAAGCTGACTTAACAATCCATCCTCATTATTACACTGCGGGTATAAGGAAACTTATTTCCTGTGTATGCAGCATGTTGTCTTTGGCTACAAAGGCATCTTGACCCTATTACTTTTTATATTTACTTTATAATGCAGGTTTTATTTTGTGTTGAGTTTGTTCTGTGCTTCATTGATAGATCTCTCCAGGTAAACAAACAATAGAGCAGGCCCAGCAATTTCACCTCTGCACCAAGAGGATAAAACTTTTCCCACATCACTATCCTATCATCACAATGCCTTGCCATCCCAAGCAATAATCTAAACAACAGTCTGGGCGAAAGTCAGTTATTCTGCATTTCATGCTCATACTGGAAGTTTTTTTGCTCTTTTGGGGTAAAATGTTAATGCAGCATTCTAAAAGAATGCATTCTGGACCATTTTTGCACTTCTCTTAGGAGGTTAATAATGAATAATATATAGCATCTCGGGAGGGGTCCGGGGGAAGCGTTATGCTGTTCAATAATAGCAACCTCACAAGTTCTTGTGTTTCAACAAAAATGCAATAATGTGAAAAAGTGTTGTTTGAATAATGCAGAAGCTGCATGCATAAATAGTACATTAGAACTGATTTAATTATGCTATGGAGAAAGTCTAGTTTGGCATTAAACAAACAAGAAAGCAGAATGATTCAACCCTGTGCCAAAGTGGCAATGTGAACCCTAGACTTTTTTATTGATTCAAAATGATGCCAAGTTCCATGTCTGAATACATGTCTATAGGGATATTCTAGGAGGTACAGTAAGAAGGTTTTACTATGTATTATGTATTACAGTGTAACGTGTAACAACATTTTTGATAGATTGTAAGGCTGAGGGGATTGAAGGTACTCGTGATTTGTTAACAGAACCTTCTACTGTATGTCACGGCTTTGTCTTATTTGTATGTACTTTCACCCTCTGTGAAATGTGAAAACTTGACCTTGATCATTTAGACTCAATAACTCTTTCTATGGCAAGCACATGGCCTTTTTAAAACAAGCTTGAGAGCTTGAGGAAAAGCAGAGGGTGAGAAATGTGAACTGATTGCAGACTCCATTTCTGGGCTGGGGAGTTTAATGTGAGGACCTTAATCTGGACTGCACACCTGCACCATCAGAAAATTAGGGCTGGCAGAAATGAAGTGAAGACCCAGTCTACCTGGAGCCCTTAGCTATAGCATTACACACACCTCTGAAAGTGATATTTCGCTGTAATTGTGGAAACCTGCACTGAGAACAAAATAGGCCTTGTTCAGAGTTTCAGAACTCTGGTAAGAGAACACTCTCCTGCCCCTTTTGAATAAATCAAAATGGCAATTACGCTACAGAAATTCTGAAATTAGATTTTCTAGGTAATATCAAACAGTTGATTGCAATGCATTTATTCTCACCAACAGAGCTGCACATAAAGCTGTGCAGATAGATGGTGAACTGCTTTTAGACACTTGACCTTTACCGCCCACTTTCGACTAGCAACATAGTCAAATGTGTGAGCCGTAAATATTTGCCTATTTGCATTGCGACTGCCCTCTGTAACTCCTTCAAGGTATAGATATGATATATTGACTGGGGAGCTCAGAGGATGTGGATCCCCTCGGCTACTCCACAATCAAAGTGCCAGCACAGCAGATGGGGGGGGGGGGGGGCGGTGGTAGAGAGGAGAAGAAAAGAGAGAGGAAAGCATGTAAGAGAGGAAGAGGCCTCTCAAAATAGAGAACATAAAAATGAATTAATAGGCAGTAATTACATGGCGGTGGTGGATTTGGCTGTTCTGGGGCAAAACCAAAGCAATGATAGGAAGGGGAAGGAGTGGGTTGTCTGTGGGTTGAGTTATAGTGGCAGCACTGAAAACAAACAGTAGATTTGTCATTATGTTCTCATCTAAATGAGAACTAGTGTGTGAAAATAAAGGGTTCTTTTGTGATGTGACTTGTTTTCAAACAACATAGTTCAGGCGGATTGCCGAAGATCACAGTTAGTGTTGGTTTATGATGCCTCTTATAAAAGTCAATGGAAAGAGAATATCATTTTTTCTATTCATCCTCCTTTTACTACAAATAATCCAAAAATATATTTTAATACAAGCCCATTTATCCATTGCGCATTCCAAACGGAATTTGACAAATAGTAAAAATATGCTGTATATATATATATATATATATATATACCCTAAAGCAAACATAACATAAACACTAAGAGTGGAATCTTATTGAACTTTAGCTTGAAATTCACAACGCTGGCCAACAAGGTTCTGGAATATTGGACATTAAATTTGAACAAAAGGGAACGCTTCCAGTTTGTAACAAAATACAGATTTGCATGCATTGCATTTACCCTAATGTACTGAATTTATTAAGATGTGACTTGAAGTACAATGAGCATATTAATACTGCAAAAAAATGTAAAAATACTTATCTCATGTATCACAAGAGCAAGACAAGAACACTGTGGTTTCACAAGTACTCTTTTTAAGTGCGCTTCATTTGCATCCTCTCCGAAAGAACTAATTTAAACACATATCTCTTTTGGGCAGTGAAGTTCTCCCACAAAAATGAATGACCTTATTTAAAATAATGCTATTTGAAAGAGCTACCTAAAGTTTACTTAACCTAAACCTCATGTTTAAAAAAACCTGTAAAATACACTTCCTCTTGCAATCGGTAATTAACAGTTCAGATCCAGAATAATTCCATATACAATTGTTGAGTTTTCAGCTCTTTCGAAAGCTTGATTAAACAGTTCAAGCCTTGCACCAATATTGTAATGAAAATTATTCTATGTAAGATTGTGTGACAGAGCATTGAGCATGTGAGGCAATTTACACCCTGTTTCTTTTATTATTCATGATTAACAGTTCTTGCATGAAGTACTGTTAATGCAAAATTGAGGATCTGAAGTATTCTTGTATAACTGGTTTGTAAAACCATGTGTGTGTGTGTGTGTGTGTGTGTGTGTGTGTGTGTGTGTGTTTACACCATACAGTATGGCTATCATGATTGTTCTTTCTTCAAAATGTCCTAAAAGGCATCATTTATGTCGTTGGGAATGCAAATTTTTTTATTATTTTTTTTTCATTACAATGCAATAGTGTATATATATATATACACTATTATTACTCTTTTATCTCACACCGGACTGTCATAAATTATATTACTGTCATTATATTATGTCTCTCTTAACAACTGACTATCAACCGACAGCCTGAATGTCAATACAGTACAATACTGTACATTCTATATATATACTTTTTTCATATATATTTTAATTTTTATTGAATAATGTGTATCTATATAGTATCTATATAGTAAAAAACAAAAAAACAAAAAACAAAAACAGCATATTGTATACTGTACAGTGTATGTTATTATTTGTATATTGTTGAGTGTAATTGTGTATAACAGATGTTTAAATTGTGTTGTGTTAATTTGATGTTTTAAGTTGTGTAATTATGTATAACAGATGTTTAAATTGTGTTGTGTTAATTTGATGTTTTAAGTTGAGTGTAATTATGTATAACAGATGTTTAAATTGTGTTGTGTTAATTTGATGTTTTAAGTCGAGTTTAATTATGTATAACAGATGTTTAAATTGCGTTGTGTTAATTTGATGTTATTGTAAATTGGTATATGTCTCATCACTGTCACGACTGCTATGTTGATCGGAACTGCACCCAAGAATTTCACACACCATTGCACTTGTGTATATGGCTGTGTGACAATAAAGTGATTTGATTTGATTTGATTTGATATATCTATCTATCTATCTATCATATATATATATATATATATATATATATATATATATATATATATATATATATATACCCAAATTTACTAATTTATTTGTATACATCTTTTCAATAATTTATTTCATTAGTATTCATGTTTGGTATGGTATACCATATTTGCTATTCATTTGACTTTTTACATTGATTTTGATTTTACATTGATTTTGTCTTATTAATATGTAAATTATGCTGTTGCTGGAGGACCGTAATGCTGTGCAAAGAATGATGGCTCTTTTACACATTGATATGTTTGCTTGAGCTGCCCTTTCAGCATGACACAGCACAAATTCTCTTCCCTGTCCAGTTGGTTGTGATATGCAGGAAAAAAATGTGAATTGCCAAAAACAAAAGAAGAAGAAAGTGAAAAGTGAAAGTGGACATTTATAGTAAAAATGGACTTAAATATTGATCATTTACTCTCCCACATCTATTATATCACTACTGAGGACATGGATTAAACCAATGGAGTCATATGGATTACTTTTATGCTACCTTTATGTCTTTTTTGAAGCTTCAAAGTTTTGGTCACCATTCACTTCCATTAAATGGAGCAACAGAGCTCAGATATTCTTCTAGAAATCTTAATTTGTGTTCTGCAGAAGAAAGTAAATCATTAACATCTGGGAGGGTCAGTATTATTATTAGTATCCACAATATTCCTTGGTCCCATGATGCTTTGCGGGCGATGTGGGCAGAACTTAAAAAATCATTATGTTATGTAGTAACGCAGCACTAAAAATGACAGAAACTTGAGAACAAATGATCACAGAATTATAGCAAGGCGATATTGTTCTTCCTCACCTATCTGTTAATGATTATGGATTTCAGGTTGATGGTCAAATATCGCAAATAGAAGAATTTTAGTTATTTTGTTGAGTCTTTGTCCATCAATGGAAGAACCTGAGCAGACTAACCTGAAATGCTATGTAGCCTATTAGCACCTTCACAGCTGTAAAGTTGGACATATTTTGAGAACTGTAGATAATTATGTTTATTTTAAAGCATATATTGAGTCTAGTCAGGACCTGAAGAGATTGTTGTACTGAGATTATGTACTTACTGCAGATACAGAAGAGGTCCAGACAGCAGGATTCTCGTGTATTACAGGACTCAGGCGATGATACAGTCATGCAGTTTTTCCGATAAAATACAATTATTTTGCGGGAGATGAATGTGTTGTAAGCTCAATCAAGCTTTATAATAGTTAGTTTACATACTGTCACGTTCTGTCTCCCTCTTGTTTCCATGGACTCTTATTTTGAAGTTTTCCCCTGGACTCCATTTCCCATAGAGCACTGCCCTCATCACTGCCAGCTGTTCCTGATTATCCTCACCTGTCTTTCATTCCCTCATTAGTTATTTTGTGTATTTATACCCTCCTGTTACTTTCATTCATTGTCAGTTCTTGTCTGTATTAGACTTATGTTAGTCTGTTGATTTTGTTTATGGCACTCATGGTGTTATTATATAGCTTCTTCATCTCCTCCATTAAAGCCTGCAAATAGATCCATTGCCTCTTCACTACCACAACTTGTGACAGATACATAATCTCTGTATCTAAATGCTGTAACCTACATGAAATGTTTTAGTGTTGACTGAAGAACTGATCCTGTTGATAGATAGAACGGTATGTATTATTAAAAGCACTGTACACATATTTTAACTGATACTGAATTAATGTCCACACTGTTTTCCAAATGAGCTTTTCCTGATAAGGGAAGACATGCACATTCTGCAAAGACACTTCACAAGAAAGTGAATTGCAGGCAGGAAAAATGCAGGAAAGAGGAAAATCATAATACAGTTAAATTCAAATCTCACTGCTGTACATGTCTCATCTAATAATTATGGTCTTCTACTGTAGAATTTATCCATTTAGCTTCACAGCATGAAAACAGTTGAAAACATTGTCACTACTCACAGACAGCTCAGGAAAAATACCGTTCCTTTTATAATAATGCCATTTCAAAACATGTGAAGCATTCACAAAGGCCAATGCTGAATAGAAATGAACAAACTCTCAAAATGTCTAATGAACTTTCAGCACATGTACACACACCTGTTAGCACAATAATGTTATAGTTTATGTAATACATTGTGCTCCATTTCTGGATGTCTATCGTAGCCGGACCGTAACGGTGGATAATATAAGTAATCCCTGCAATTGACTTCTTGCCAATAAAGTGTAAAGAGCCCAAAAACAAATTATCCCAAGCTTTTTCAAACAGATGTTACTAAGTCAATCCTTCGGTAGGCAGCCTATAGAAGAAGCAGCATCTGGGACTGGAGCGCTTTGCGAGTGGTTTCCGATCATACCACTGCTGTTTTAGATAAAACTTTAGTTTTGCTTGATTATTAGGATAACCATTAACTGCACACCATTAAGAGACATCTTACGACATTTAAAAAGCAAGAATCTAACCGCATGACACGCAAGCAAGCAGAGACCGGCTCACACAAAACAGCAACCAATCGCACTTCCGCTAGCCAACCGGAAATTCTGCCCACCTAGCAAAATACAGTGGACTCGCTGAGAATATTGTGGATATAATTTTCATTTTTGTGTGAACTATCCCTTTAAAGGGTTTGAACTAGGGGTTTGGAAACCAACATACCAAACCTCTGCTAGCTAGAGAACACACACATTTTGTAAATCTTATACTTTCTGAGATATAGCCCTTTCCTGTGTGACAATTAGCCCCATTCTCTATTTGCTTTTCTGTGCACTGGTATTTGTGTGCCCTGCTAAATGTGCATCTGTATTTATAGGAGCCTCTCACTATGCTCAAGTACTGTATGTCTGTGCATTTGTCCCTCTGTGTACAGGTGTGTATTTGGTCTGTCATGTCCCTGAGGGCTGAGTGCTGGCAGCGGAGGGCCGGTGAGCACTGGAGTGAGTGCTCATTATTTAGTCCTCAAGAGGCCTGTCCACTGTTGCAACAACAGCTTCTATCCCAGACCGAAGCAGCCTAACTGACCCCCTTTCTGCTGTTTATGGAGAATCACTTTATTAGCACAGTTCTATGCCCAACAGACATGATGGTGTGCCATCTGCCTCTCCATCACAGCCAAGGTTAAACACACTCTCCTCTTATTGAGGGTGGGCCTGGGATGGAGCGATGTCCAGGTATTTTCATTATTGTTTCACCTTTAAGGAACAGTTCACCCAAAACTGAACATTTTGCAATTATTTACTCACCCTCATGTCATTCCAAACCTGTATGACTTCCTTTTTTCTGCTGAACACAAATACTCACAAAGAGGATAAGTATATAATGACAGAATAATGACAGATTTTGCAGCGTAATACAGTAGCAGGCTTGTGAAGCACACATTAGTCAGCTCTAGCTTATACAGAAATTAAAGTGATTTTGGGGTTAGTAGATTAAATGTTTCCTTTAATAACAGACATATTATAAAATGATTATCAGGAGTTGGCCATTGGGAATTATTAAGAACTTGATCGTTGTGAAATCGAATTAACATGATGAGAGGGATCACATTACATGCAAATGGTGATTCATCTAAACCAGGGCTAGTCAACTGGTGGCCCTCAGGCCAAATCTGGCCCACCAATCATCTTTGTCTGGCCCTCCAACTGATTTTTGATCAAATTGCCTCACCATCCGAAATACCAGAGTGCTCTATGTGCAAAACTCAGGCGCAAGCCACAGCAATCAGCGGTGAGTTTAACAATGCTCATGCAACAGCATTCAGCCTTCATCAGTTGTCCAGACCGGACAGGAGTGCGTGTTTAAGCTTTTCTGGTGATAGTTTAGTTACATTGCTTTTCTAAATATGGGTCGCACAGTTAAGGTGAGCATTTGATCACATCTTTTTAAATCAAATGTATTCATATAAATTGCTTAGTTGTGTGGAGTGCGGTCAAATCTACAGATGTAAAAAATTATCACCGCAGTTGTTACAGAAATGTTGTCAGCACATATGCACATCTTAGGCAACAAAAGAGAAATCGATTATAAAAACCGAACGTTCAAAGAAAATGTGCTGATAAGTTTGCTTTTTTCACTATTCCTAAAGTGTCAAATGGACGTGTCTCATCTGCTCATGGTCTATAGGGCTCGTAAAAAAAGTGATAAACAGCATCAACTCAGCTTGTTCTTCTTTTTCCAATGGTTTGCATGAAATTCTAAATGCATTCTTAAGTAAACATGACATTTCTGTATGACCATTGTTTTCAAATGTGGGTTGATATTGTGAGAGGGCTTTAGCAGATCTAAATGTTTCTCCTCAGTTTTCATAATTTGTAAACAATAGCCCTAAAATGTTCAAATGATTATTATGATTTGTTTTTGTTTTTTTCAAAGTAAAGTTGATCAAAAATTATTAGTTAGTTAACTAATGTTTGTTCTTCAGCCAGATCAGCAAGGAATTTATGGTCAGACCTTATTTTATTTATTTTTTTAATTCAATATATTGTATACCTTCTGACTATATTAATATGGATAAATTCACAGTTTTAAGTGTGTGTTTTTGTTTAAGTAGCATGTTACATGCAATGAAAATGCTAACTAAGGTGAATATGGAAAAAAATATGGCCCCTTCCAAGTCTAGATAGTCTGGCCCCCGCGAGAAAGTAGCTGAAGAGCCCTGATCTAAACGGAAGGGGACACAAACCCCAAAGTGTAGTCATAATCTGTTTCAATCATCTGGATTCATTCACTTTTAATGGATAGAAAGTTTGTGTACCTGTTACTGTGAGTGGAACATGCATTAAGCCAAACAAATGTCTTGTTTTAAACAAAGTAGTTCACCCCAGTATTTCACACTGCTGCATTAAAGGCTATATTGCAAAAGATTATGTGGTTAAATAGGTTTGTAGTGCACTTTCAAGGTATTTCTGCTGAGTTCAGCATGCTACGTGCAGCAGAAACAGGCTAAGCGCTGAAACACTCACCTCACTGTTGCATCTGGGATGCTCCTGCTATGCAACGTTTTATGGCTCATGTGGCCATTTTGAATATTCTAACCTGTTAATATGGGTGGCAAAAAACAAAAAAAGTGTCTATTTGCACCCCGGTGTAAATAGCATCTGCCACGCAGTGCAGCTATTTGCACCCCAGTAGTCTGGCGAAACCACAGGAATATATGACAAACTAAACTTTAGGTGTTTCTGCAGTGGCGTGGGGTGTAAAGACGATGTGTGAATATGTAGCATTGTCCTAGCGACTGCGGTCCGAATCAGCGTTTTATCCCACTCTTTTTCCCAACTGATTTCCTGTTTCTGCTCTTAATATTTCCTTTAATACTACTTAAAATAATAGATCAAAATGAATATAAATGTTGATTTCATCACAGTGATTTGTTCACAGTGAATATCGGGGATAGCAGAGAAGGGTTTGATCTGAAGGCGGGGTCTGTCAATCGCACTCGTTCCTGCGGCTCAGCATCGCTTGTGTGTACATTGCATCACTGTATTACTAATGTTGTAGTAACCATGTTTTTGGCAGAAACCATAGTTTTAATGTAATTACAATGGTGTTAGTACAGTAATGTGGTGGCAATATAGTAAACATGGTTAATTTTGTGGTTACTGTGAGACCATGGTTACTGTAGTAAAACCAATGTTATTTTTTTCTAAGGTAAGGTTAAGGTTAGCTTTAGGGGTAGGGGTTAATGTAGTGTGTCTGTGGAACTCTAAATAAACACAATAAACACACTGCAGTGATGCCCATACTGTATTTTACTATTTAAATATAGGTGCAAATAGTATCTGACACTTTGCACCAGGGTGCACTACTAACAGTCAGCAATGATTAATTTATCCTCAAACAACAGTGCCCAATAACAGGGTGGTTACTGAGATGAGCAGTATTTGGCTGGTCATGTGATCCCAACATGTCGGCCCTCATAAGGCAACCCACTGCATGTGGCTACTGATATACACGATTTTAGTCATATTTCTTATAAGTAGCCTACTACATTTCTTTGTGTAAAAAATGTTTTTAATGAGGGAACAATTACTAAGTGCATTTTTAAAAGCAGAAGTGTTGCATGATTTGAAATAAGCAAGAAAGGCTTAAAATTGTTTAACCATTCTTTGGTGAAAGGGTTAACAATTAACAAACAAACATTGTAGCATTTGAAAACAAACAAGCACCTTTAAACAGCCATGCTTTTCATCAGTCACGACTTGTATCGGCTCCCCAGCCATTACAACAGTGATGGGGGAAACACAGCTCTCTAAGTGTCATAGAAGCACACAGGTTAGCCTGTAGCTAAGTGGGTTCGGTAATATGGCTAATTGTCTTACCTGCTCAAATAAGGGAGTCCATTAGCAAAGGCCGTGGCCTATTCCTGAAGCTCTGATTCAGCGAGGCAATTAAAAACAACATTTAAAAAAGTGTTTTCTGCCATAAACGTCCTTGCTGAACTAATACTACCAAGAATAAAAGGCTGGCAAAACATAATTTCATTGTTCCTAACTAGCAATGCAAAAAGAATATGGCATCTAAAAAGCTTATACAGTGGAAAAATGGACACGCTCACTCAAACATTTTTCCCTGGCTAAAGACTTTTGCAGCAATTTGTTGAAAATGATACAACAAATTGGATTACACAATAATCGTCAGGCACTTTGTGATGGCAATAATGAAGAAGAATGACCCTTTGGAGTGGGATTGGGAAGAGCAAACAGTAGCTTCTCAGTTTACACAGAACATAATGATTATTACAGAGGAGTAGAGCTTCTCACAGAGCCCTCCACATCTTAACGAGCAGCTAAAAGTGCACCGCCACGCTGGATGGCTAATATTAAAACGGAGAAAAGGTTAGGTGATTTTGAGCCTTGGCCCCATGAGTCCAATTTAATCCTCTGGAGCCCTTTTCAATAAAAAGTGATGCATTACTTCTCGCCTGTCCCTAATTAATATTATATCATTTACAGTAATATTAGGAGCTTTGATTCGCTGGCTCCCCCCTCTGTTTATTTCTATCTTATCAGCCAAAGACCTCAGCTGAAGCTTGCTGAAACACAGGCTAATACAAATAATATTTTATGCCTCAGCAACAGCCGTTTTCAACCGGGAGGAGAGTTAATCATTCTCTGAGGGCTGATGGGATTGGAAATATCAAGGCAGAGCCAATGAGGTTATACTTATCAAGAAGTCAAATTAAATCAGATACTGAGACAATTACAGAGCCTGGGACACAAAGGACTTGGCACTGGTCAAAGCCAGTGCCAGAACAGTGGATTTTAATCGCACGTTAGTTCGCTCATTCCGACCATTGATTAAAAGTTATCCCTGGCAACGACGAGTGTGTGTGTGTGTGTGTGTGTGTGTGTGTGTGTGTGTGTGTGTGTGTGTGTGTGTGTGTGTGTGTGGTGTGGATGACGCTTTTTTCCTCCTTTTCCTCACAGTGAGCGTTGATCTCCATACAAATCTCCATTTACTTGAGGCCCAATTACACACCAACCGAGAGACAGAGAGAGAAAGAGAGAGAAAGTTGCTTCAGCACCACTGAACTGTCAGCACAGCGAGAGCTGTAATGGCCTTGACCGCATAATTGGATATAAAAATGCACAGCTGCAGCACAGAGTAATGAAAAACTTTATTATTGGGTTTAATTTAGCACAGCATTTAATCAACAAACTTGTTTCTTAAAGTCAAACCCATTCTACTTCCACAATCTAAGGTTTTTTAGTGTGAAACAAGATATTTGACAGGAAAAAATGTAGAGCAGGTCTTGATTTTAGCCATCAGAAACTGAATGGATCACAAGTGGGCATCACCTCAACAATATGGGTGTACATTGTTGGGTGTAATCTGATAACAAATGAATTAGTAACAGTAATCTAATAACTTTCAAGTCAAAAGTAGAGTAACATTACATTTTAAATTCTTGTAATAAGATTACAGTTACTGACTTTCAATTAAGTTAGTGTAAAGTAAGTACATTACTTGGGTTACACATATTTCTAAAATAACATTTATATAAATTGCATTTAAAATATGAATTATGTTAATATGTACATCTGTTTGCATTTATATGACATTTGAAGGCCGTGCCCTCTAACGAGTCATTGTAAAGGAGGAAATATAGACATTATTTTAAATTCGTTAAGTAAAAAAAAAATAACACTTTTCTGTGAAAAGTGTTTTAGAAAGTAACTTAAAAGTTTCTACAAAGTAATCAAAAATCTGATTACAATTTTAGAAAAGTGATTAGTAGTTTGTAGTGGATTACTTTCTCTGAGTGGCTTATCCAACACTGTATTGTAAGGATACAAAAGATCTATGATCCGTCTCTTTTCATGTCATTTAATGAGCTACATGCAAATTATTAAATTCCTATGAAGGATTTTTATATACCAGCAGATTAGGCATCAAACATGGCTGACTCAATCTCATGCTGCATTTCATTAAATTTGGAAAGTGGGACTTTCTAACTTCCTACTTGGAAAAGTGCAATGGAACGCCTCTTGAAGTCGAAATTCCAACTTGAAAATGTGCAGAAACCCACAGCTCCAATTTTGCTGACATGCAGCTGCATGATGTTACACAAACATACTAGCACCCAAAGAGCATATATAGCATTAAGAACTTAAAACTTGAAATTGAAAAAAATGTATGGGAGGATATTATTAGACTGCCTTGAATCTAATTTTGAAATAGATTTAAAGAAATGCAATTTAATATTGTACACACAGTCTATACTTCTCCAAACAAATAGCCTAAAGTAAGATAAAATATTCTGCATCTCCTAAATGTCCCAAATGTAATGCCCACTTATTTCAGGTTTTTACAACACTTTTTATTACTCACCCCCAGGGTCCATTTTGATTTCATGCCTGACTATGTGTATTAAACATAGTTAGATATTGATTAAACATAATTGCCTGTTGATCTAGATGAAAGGTAGGGAACAATTATGTTACCATTCATTTTTTACATGTACTGTATGTATGTACTATAAGTGACTTGCAGCACACTGTACAACAACACAATGTGCAAGTGTCACAGAATATCATGGTCATTTAAAAGTTCACAGTTTTGTCCAGAGTATCTAACAGACACCCATAAATGAACGCATACACCTGCCTCTCACACAAGAAAAGAGCAGCAGCACTTTAGCAGAAAGGTGAAGCAAGGGACATTCTGTCAGAAAGCAGTAGGACACGTGTTTGACAGGACCACAAGCTGAATAGATCTCCCTCTCATTCTTCCTCTTTCAAGGGTCTCTCCCTTCTTACCTCTATCTGTTCTCCTACCTCAGCTGTCTCTCTCACACCTCGCCATCACTAAATATACAAGCCTCACCTTTGTCGAGAGGACAGTGGGATGAAGGAGGAAGCTGATGACAGAAGCTGTCAGCAGAAGGCGCGTTAGCCCAAGCTGACAGCAAGGATGTTTAGATTTATTCAACACCTTGCAAAAACTGTAAAACACAGCAGAGCAGGGCTCCTGACAGCAAATGTTATAGAGAAGAAATCTGAGGTAAAATAACAACTAACCAAACAATGTGCAAGGAATCTTTGCATCGTAGAGTACTGTATTATGTACGTTTCCGTCCCCTTCTCTTACTGAAATTAATGTCGAGCTTCTTTTGATAATAAAATGAATGTATTATATTTTCATTTATAAATTAAATTAACATGTATTTTAATTGGACAACTGTGCATGAGTCTTGTTTGGATAAGGGGCATTTTACACAGGACACACTCTTGCATCTATCTGATCTTGTTAGGGGCCAAGCACCGAAGGTGCAAGGCACCTATTGTATCTGTTAGTATTACTGGTGGCCAAGCACCGAAGGTGCTGTAGCCCCTAATGTATCCATTAGCATTATTATTATTAGGGGCCAAGCACCGAATGTGCTTTAGTCCCTATTGTATCCATTAGTATTATTAGGGGCCAAGCACCAAAGGTGCAAGGCACCTATTTTATCCATTATTTTTCTTATTAGGGGCCAGGCACCAAAGGTGCAAGGCACCTGAATTATCCATTAGTTTTCTTATTATTATTAGTGGTGCTTGCAGAGCAAAGCATCACTATTGTAATCTCACATACTTATAAGTGGTGCCTGCAGAGCAATTGGAGTGTGATATCTTCGGATCAGAATGTCCTAGAGACATGAGAGTTGGTTTGTTTTAATTGGGTGAGCAACCAGTCTTCAAGTATCATCATGGGTACTACTTAGCCACGCCCTAGCAACCATTTACAGCACCCTAGCAACCAAACACCATTGAATTCCATACAAAATCACTAAGATGTGTATCTCGGGATCAGAATGCCATAGAGACTTCTGGGTTGACTTAATTCACTCAGGATAGCAAGGAGCCATCTTAAGTATCACTTTGGTAACTGCTTAGCAATCACATGGGCTTACCCTAGCAACCAAGTAGCAAAACACATTTCTCTGCACCAGAACATCAAAGAGACTTCCGGGTTGACTTAATTCACTCAGGATAGCAAGGAGCCATCTTAAGTATCACCCTGGTAACTGCCTAGCAACCAGATGGTGTTACCCTAACAACCAAGTAACAAATCACATATCTCTGCACCAGAACATCGTAGAGACTTCCGGGTTGACATATTTCACTCAGGATGGCAAGGAGCCATGTTAAGTATCACCTTGGTAACTGCCTAGCAACCAGATGGGGTTACCCTAGCAACCAAGTAACAAATCACATATCTCCACACCAGAACATCATAGAGACTTCTGGGTTGACTTATTTCACTCAGGATGGCAAGGAGCCATGTTAAGTATCACCTTGGTAACTGCCTAGCAACTAGATGAAACACCCTAGCAACCATGGAACAACACCAGTATCTCTGCACCAGAACATCCTACTGTCATGGGGGTGGCATCTTTCAACTTGGGGCAGTTGGTGGGACATCATGATGACGAATTTTGCCACGGCAAGCACCACTCACATTTTCTTCAGGAAATGTACCTATCTAGTTATTATTATTATTCTGGCTGGGAGTCTATGGCAGCCCAATGAACCATACGTAGGAAAATGATGAAATTTGGCACACTGATAGAGGTGGTAATGAATAACCCCATACCAAATTGGGGGTCTCTAGGACATACTCTATAGTGCCACCACCATGTCAAATATTCACTTTTCCTTTGTGCGAATCTTTTGAACCGTGTGACCTAGAAACAAAATTGTTTTTGCATCTGATTACTCTCCTCCTGTTGATTCCAACTCCTTACATTAAAATTCTACCTATTACACTGGCCACCATCTTGGATTATGACGTTTACAGTTTAAACTTTTCACATCCAAAAACTTGGTCTGATTTTCCCAAACAATGGCTCAAAAATAATCTCCAGACCGATCCGCACAGAACTGATAATACAAAAATAATTTTGTGCATTGGTATATATGTAATGCCATTGCAAAGTTAACGAGGTCAACATAAAAATGAAAGTGAGGCTGTATCTCGGAAACGGTTTGTCATATTGAAATGAAACTTGGTATGCTTCATCAGGGCCATGAGCTGAGCGTACATGCACAGTTTGGAGGCAGCACCACCTATGGGTCAAGAAATTTGAAAAATTGCTTTTCTTGGCTCTGTATATCATATGTGATTCAAATGGACCTCTAACATTAAAACTCCACCCATTACAGTGGCCGCCATCTTGAATTATGTAATTTATAATTTTTTTGCTACTTTTCCTTGATATGTTGTCTGATTTGCCCAAGCAGTGGCTCAAAATAATTTCCAGACTGAGCTGCACTGAATTTTGATTTTTGCCCCTGTTGAAAAGTTATGTTAACAAAAAATTCTCGAGGCTGATGTAAAAATGGATGTGAGGCTGCATCTCAGCAATGGTTTGTCCTATTGAAATGAAACTTGGTATACTTCATCAGGACCATGATCTGTGGATACATGCCCATAATTGCTGCTTGCAGCTCTAGTTCTTCCTCCCAATGGGAGTCTATGGCAGCCCATAGAATAAATAGGAAACAAAATAGGAAAATTATTAAATTTGGCACACTGATAGAGGTGGTCATGAGTAGCCCCCATACCAAATTGTGGGTCTCTAGGACATACTCTATAGTGCCACCACCATGTCAAATATTCACTTGTTTAGTGCATATAATTTGAAACAGATATCCTGTGGCTAAATAAGTTAGGAATAAAGCATCGACTAAACCAGATTTTCCATCGCAGCACAATAATAATGACTTCATGAATTTCTTTACTGATAAAATTGAAATAATCAAAAATAAAATTGGAACTATACAATCAACTGTCACAGCACCTCAGAAAACAGTGTCTCATAATTTTGCTCACAAGCAACTTAAATCCTTCACTGTCATAGGTCATGAAGAGCTAACAAAACTTATAAAAAAAAATCAAAAACCACAACATGTATATTAGATCCAATACCAAATATACTCTTAAAAGAGGTATTCCCAGTAATCTCAGAACCTCTTCTTAATATTATTAACTCCACGCTATCCTTAGGACATGTCCCAAGAAACTTTAAAATGGCAGTTATCAACCTGCTAATTAAGAAGCCATAGCTTGATACTAGAGAATTGGCTAATTACAGACCGATTTCAAATCAACCATTTATGTCAAAAATACTAGAAAAGGTAGTGTCCTCCCAACTATGTTAATTTCTACAGAAAAATGGAATATATGAACAATTTCAGTCAGGATTTAGGCCCCATCACAGTACAGAGACTGCAGTTATCAGAGTTACAAATTACTTGCTCTTATAATCTGATCATGGCTGCATTTCTCTTCTAGTGCTTTTAGATCTTAGTGCTGCCTTCGACACGATAGATCATGACATTCTCTTGAATAGGCTGGAGAATTATGTTGGCATTAGTGGACTTACATTAGCATAGTTTATGTCCTATTTATTAGACTGCTACCACATTGTATGTGTAAATGAGGAATTGTCAAATCAAAAAAAGTTAAGTATAGAGTGCCACAGGGATCAGTTTTAGGACCTCTGCTTTTCTCCTTGTACATGCTTCCCCTGGGAGGTATTATCAGGAATCATGGAATAAGTTTCCACTGTTATTCCAATGATACCCAACTTTATATTTCTTCTAAACCCAGTGAAAATTCACAATTCTCCAAATTAGCAGAGTATATCAATGAAATCAAAGATTGGATGGCCAGAAAATTCCTTCTACTCAATTCTGACAAAACAGAGGTACTAATGATTGGACCAAAAGCCTCTAAAAATAAGCAGCTAAAATATAATTTGACTCTCGATGGATGTACTGTTACGTCGTCTTCTACAGCAAAGAACTTGGGAGTTATATTTGATACCAGTCTCTCCTTTGAAAATCACATTTCCAATGTTTGTAGAACAGCATTCTTCCACCTGAGAAATAATTCTAAATTCTGACACATGCTTTCTGTTGCTGATGCCGAAAAACTAATTAATGCGTTCATGACCTCAAGACTAAATTATTGTAATGCTTTACTGGGAGGATGTCCAGCAAGTTCAATAAATAAACTTAAATTGGTTCAAAATATAGCTGCCAGAGTGCTGACTAGAACCATGAAATATGATCATATTAGCTCCGTTCTATCATAGTTACATTGGCTACCTGTTGAATTTCGTATTAATTTTAAAATTCTGTTAACTACATACAAAGCTTTGAATGGTCTAGCTCCACAGTGCTTAAGTGACCTTCTGACATGCTATATTCTGTCACGTTCATTACAATCACAAAATTCTGGCCTGTTAATAATTCCAAGAATATAAAAATCCACAAAAGGAGGTAGATCCTTTTCATACTTGGCTCCTAAACTATGGAATAGTCTCCCTAACACTGTTCAGGATGCAGACACACTCACTCAGTTTAAGTCTATGCCAGGCATACATCTAATTTATCCTTCAACTCACAATTAGGTTGCATTAGTTAGGTCTGCCGGAACCAGAAGCATCCATCATGATGTATAACTCTGTATAAAATTGAATGGCATCTATGCTAATATTAATTTTTTTGTTTCCATGTCTCAACCATGGGATTCATATCCCGAGGTTACCAGAGCCAGCCAGATCCAGCTCCGTTCCTGCTTGGTGTTGGACTCCACTGCTACGTGTCGCTGAAAGATGATGACAAACTACAGCCGGTGCCAGCCAGACATCACTTCAGTCTTTTGACTTCAGAAGATGAACTGATGCCAACTCCAACTGTAAGACATGGGATACTTCATCTGCCATTGCCTGAATCTTGGATTTAGGATGGACCCCACCGAACCTCACCGAAATTACCTGCAGGTTGAACTGCGATGCACCTCATTAATCTCTGCCTGCATCACCTTTGTCTAATACATAGTTTTGAATACATAGACTATCATTTAATTGCCAACAAAAGCCTTCATCGCCAACTAACAAAGGATAATGTATCAATGTGAACTTCTGCAGCTAATCCAGGATGGACTTCAAAGACATTAGTCATTAATCTTAAAGTAAAAAAACAAAAAACAATGGACCTTGACGCTTAATTTACAAATTTAAAACCATGACTTGCACTGCACACAAATAACAAATATTGGCATTATATTCATGTTGTTTAGCCAGAGGGGAACTGGCCCCCACAGTGAGCCTGGTTTCTCCCAAGGTTATTTTTCTCCATTAGCCAACATCTTATGGAGTTTTGTGCTCCTTGCCAAAGTCGCCTTCAGCTTGCTCACAGGGGTTCTAAATACAGTTAATATATAATTATTTAATTTCTATACACAATTTACAATCATATTTAATCAAACTACACAATGATCACTCTAAGACTTTATAGATATTACAGTTTCATTTTTTGTTAATGCATGATTTCCTGTACAGCTGCTTTGAAACAATGTGTTTTGTGAAAAGCGCTATACAAATAAAAATTACTTGATCATTTCTGCTTGCAGATATTAGTTTTGTTTTTATTTTTATTATTATTGTTCTTCTAATATATACATTTTGTTAAAAATGTATTTACATCTTGTGAATGCATGGATGAATTTAAAACAAAATTGTTATGCATCATCAACATTATGTCCCGAGGGTAACGGAACTGTTTGGAAACAGTGCCACCTATTTTTAAAAAGATAACCCACTTGTGCACTGATTCTAAAATCAGCTTGTCTCTTTGCCATGGACCCAAAACAAATGACAGCGTGTGCTGTGAGAGACTAAACATTGGCTATTGCGCCATCACGCGGATGCTTTACTTGACAGCAGGGGATCACGGAAGATCCAGCAAGAACAGATACTATTAGCTGAATGGATAAATGTGATTCATGTAGTAGATCATAAGTTCTATAATGACTGTAGTCTCAAAATCTCAATCAGTTATTCTCTGAAATCCTCATTCTTTGCAGTGCTGAATGATAACAATATTCTTTATTGTCATAAAATAAGAATAAATAAAAAGAAAAATACTTAAAGTAAATCAATCAATACATATACAACTGCAATACATGGTGCAAAAATAAGGAGACTTTATAGCTCTCAAAAGATTCAACTCAAAGAAAACAAACTGCGCAGAGTGTCTTCATTATTGGATTATGCACTCAAGCCTGATGTTCTTAAAGAGACAGTAACCAAATTGCCGATATCCATAACATTTACATTCCAAGTAAAAGAAAAATACAGATTTGTTACTTTTAGTCTTTATTTACTTTTATTGCTGAATCTTTTTTAATGATGTAAAAAATGTTAAGACAATTACTTAATCTTCAATAAGTTTCCTGGGCATTTCATTGTTGCACATATTTTCACTTGATCTGTTGCTATGCTAATTAAAATATCTAAAATACAAAGCCCTAAGTAAAATAGCCATATAGTTATTATTTGCCTAAACTTTAAAAGTACACTTGAAATTAAAATGCACTAATTTTTACAGCAGATGCAATGAAGTCTTATGTCAGAAGGCAAAAACCTAATTGATTTAAACTTACATTTTAAATGCCATATGTGATATAAAGAAATGGAGAGCTTATAACTGTCTAGTAAATGCATATATTGTATATTTTTTCCATGTTCTAATTTTATCATTACCATGTT
This sequence comes from Myxocyprinus asiaticus, assembly GCF_019703515.2. NCBI lineage: Eukaryota > Metazoa > Chordata > Actinopteri > Cypriniformes > Catostomidae > Myxocyprinus > Myxocyprinus asiaticus. The sequence goes on from NC_059380.1 coordinate 11,705,492, forward strand.
TACAAAATTTAGTGAGCTACCTCACTGTCTCCTGCCTACATGCAGGTAGCTGTCTTCTATAGCAGCATCCTTAGTGAAATGATTCTTCATAAGAGAGCGATTTGGAAAGCTCTACATAGGTGGCAGCTCCACGCATCATTCAAATAGCACTCCTCACGCGTAGAGCATGGGACACCCAACTTGCAACTAATTTCAACACAGGTGATGTAAGAGAAACGACGCAATCCTCTAATGAGCACAAATCAAACAGCACATATATATACAATATGTGTTATATTAAACTGTTATTTATCGATACTTTTCCATAGTGAATGGATTATAAGTATATTTATAATCAAAATTGATATCTCTTCGTCTGCCATCTTGGATTTATTTTTCACAGAGCTCATCACAGAGCATTCTAGGATCGCCTACACAGGGAAGGATACATACGATGCTACCTTAGAATTTGACCAAAACAAGATACCTACATTTTGGAACAGCCTTCGTGTCAGGGTCGTGCCTATGATGTCTTAAAATGCTGCCCCCAGAGGACACTCACTAGGTTTTGGAACAGACCCCTCCTCTCCCTGATAAAATTGTCTTGATAACTACTGTTGTGTTATAATTTTTCCGATCACCAACTCAACACTTACAACAAACAAATGGAACAAATGGCGCAGCGCCTGTTACAGATTACAATCAATGCAAACATTTATAAATTCATGGAGGGACCCATTCTATGTACAGTAACATCTGCTCACCTAATACAGTATGTGTAGAGGAACTCCATCCACCATTGCTTCATTGAGTCAAATTTATATATGATCCTGTCATTCAGTCTTTCACACATTTTTAGGTCTTCCAATAAATTTTATTTCATCTTTGGCATATTTTGAAAGTTTCTCTTCACCTGTCACATTACTGGACCCACAAGCAGGCTTGATGATGCATAAATGTAATACTGAAAGCAGATTGGCATGAATGGTTACTTCTGATAATGATTGGTTATGAATGTGGAAGGAGGCAAATTTAAATTTTGATATTTTTGGACACTGTTTGAATGGAACCAGATAACGCTGTGCCATTTGAATATACATTTTGATTGGTCAGGCACTAATGACAGGAGACTTTATGCCATCAGCCTCCTCTGGCATTCACACTGATTCATACAGTAATTTAAACTCACCTGGCTCCCGTGCAAGAAAGAAAAACAAATCAAAATACATATTTGTCCATTAAAGCATCTGAATTGTGTTTGTTAGTAGGTAAATTGATAAAAAAATAAAATAAAATAAAATAAAAAAAATAATTGTTGTGATGTTATTTTTATTACATTTTTGAGTATGTGTCTCAAACACTGCATGTGTCAAATATTACCAAACTTGAACCTCACACAAAATTCACATAAGGAAATATTTTCACCACCAGATCAGGAAAAATTCCTGATTGCACAGATTCCAACTGAGATTAATATATTTCACCCACAGAGCCTTAACAGTACACTGACCAAAACAGCATTATTTCACTTTGAATAGATGTGATGCGAAAGCTACAATGTGTCAGTTTCTGCTACAACAGTGTTGAATTATTTTCTTTTGCAGCTGATCAGAAAAATAAAAAGGTACAGGCAAAGGATTTGTTATGACAAGAATCTTAACATTCATTCAAATAAGAGAAGGGGAAGAAAAACTTAAATAGGATCCTCTCACCACAGGGTAAAATGATCTTGGCGATATCTAAACTAAGCCAGCTATTCCCTGCAGAACAGGTGGTAAACACACCATATCAACATTATAGCAATAATTCTTTTTATAGCCTGTCTACAGAGCAGAAGAGCTGTAATGGGGAGTGAGTTATGACAATAATAACTCTGTCTCTTCATAATCAGGTAATCAATTCAATCTTCTGCCAATTGTCTCAGACAAATGCTTCATCCGCATTCCCTGTAGAATGTAATTGAAGGGTTCTTTCGTTATTGACTCGTGTAGAGTAAACATCTGTGAGGTCGTCTGCTGTTGTTGTGGTCATCCATTAATTTCAGATCAGTAAGATTAACAAGTTATATGTATATTCATACTTTGCCACTTGAAACTTCTGGATGAAACTAGCAAGGTTCCCCATGGTAATAGCATTAACCTACTGTAAGGTTCTCTGGCTGATCTGTTTGGTGAGTCTGTTCTGCATCTATGTGTTCCCATATTCCCTTTGTGTTTCTTTGTTTTCGTTCACCATGTGCTGGTAGCTGGCGTGAGGTTTCCAGGCAGGGGTTGCAGCCCTGCTAGCCCCTTTGTCTGATTTGCATCACCTGTGTCTTGTTTTGTTAATTACACTCCCTCCCTATTTAACTCATTTGTGTGTGTTGTCTTGTGCCAGATTGTCTTGTGCTTTCAGCCAAGCTGTTGTGCCTCATTCTGTTGGTCAGTCAGTCAGTCAGTTTGTTTGTTATGCTTTCTTCTGCCTTGTCTGTCTGTTTCCTGCCATCCCAGACATCCCTACTCTACCCGGTCATCAGTCTCACTATTTCCCTTCTGGCCCCTCTCTGCTCTCCCCTGGTTGCCATTCCTGTGGATTACAACTTGCCTCTCTGTCTGCTCTGGTTTCATTGGTTCCCGTCTACACTGTGATCTTCTCCGCTGGCTGCTCTACTCTCCAATTGGTCGATGGGTTCTCCGGTGGCTTCCCAGAAACTTCTCCCGGCCTGCCCTTTAGTGGCACTCCCCCCCAGCCCCATCCACTCCACTTCCCAGGACTTCCTACAGCCACACTCACCCTCCTCACCTCCCTTGAACTGCTGTGACCCAACAAGGGATTCTTCTTGGCCGCCATAAAGAACTCATCATTTCCTCTCGCCAAGCCATGGAAGAGATGGCTGCCCGCATTACAGATTTCTCCCACCATCTGCAGAGCCTCCTAGTGGAATCATCGCCTGCAGCCCTCGCAGCAGCCCCAGAGCCCCCCACACTTTGCACAACTCCTTCAGTCTCGTAGCCCCTTCTGAACCCCCCAGCACCCTATGATGGTGAGCCTAAATCATGCCGGTTTTTCTTGTCACAATGCTCTCTTGTCTTTGCTCTGCAGCCCTCTGCCTTCCCTTCAGAAGATGCCAAGGTTGCTTATATTATTACTCTCCTCACCAGATGTGCCCGGGAGTGGGGATCATCCCTGCTGCACTTCCTTTGATGTGTTCTCTGCTGAAATGAAGAAGGTCTTCGATCTCACAGAGCAGAGAGGCAGCCCGCCAGCTTGCTGATGTTTGCCAAGGAGAGAGGTCAGTCTCAGATTATGCCATTGAATTCCGGACCCTGGCAGCTGCTTGTTACTGGAATGAGGGGGCACTGTGGAGCCATTTTCTGCATGGGCTCTCTGATCGGATCCAAGATTAGATCTATGTGTTAGATCTGGCTTCCGGGTTTGATGACCTGATTGATTTGGCCATTCGAGTGGATAACAGGCTCGCCCTTCACATCACCATCGCTGTGCGCATCGCTCTCCGGACCACCACCATGAGGCAGAGCCCATGCAGATCAGTCGGACCAGTCTTAGTCCGGAGGAGAGACATCGCCGACTAGTACGGGGGTTATGTCTGTATGGTGGCAAGCCTGTACCTCGTGCCCACTCCTGTCCGTTAAAAGCGGCGGCTCACCAGTAAGAGGCGTACTGGTGAGTGTGAACACAGTGGATGCTCCAGTGCACTCTCCTCCCGGCTATGCTGTGGAGGGGAAAGACTACTCACCAGTACTCTGTATTTGTGGATTCTGGGGCTAAGGGGAACTTCATGGACTCTGCCTTGGCCCTTCGATGGGGTGTACCTTTTTTCCAGCTTGGAGGTTCCTTTGACTACCAGGGACAGTGGCAAGTCTTTGGAGAGGATGTCTAAATCCACAGCCACAATGAGTCTGTTGATCTTGGGTAATCACAAGGAGGAGATTGTGTTTTACTTAATCAGGTCCCCATATGCACCCCTTGTGCTGGGTCACCTCTGGTTGGTAAAACACAATCCCCACATTAATTGGGCAAGCGACTCCATCCTTTCTTGGGGTGCCTTTTATCATAAGGAGTGTTTGGGATCGGCTCTGTCTCCTATCTCTGTTTCTTCTTCTGTTTTTCAGGACGAGCCGATAGATCTGTCTGGTGTTCCTGTTGAGTACCATGAACTCAGGAGAGTGTTCAGTAGGTCCAGAGCTGCGTCTCTCCCTCTGCATCACCCCTATGACTGTGCAATTGACCTTCTGTCTGCTGCTTCTCCACCTCGGGGCCGATTGTACACTTTGTCAGCCCCTGAGCGTGAGGCCATGGAGAAGTACATTAACAAGACTCTGGCAGCTGGTCTCATCCATCCCTCTTCTCCGGCAGGTGCAGGTTTCTTCTTTGTGGAGAAGGATGATTCGCAGTGTCCCTGCATCAATTACTGGGGGCTGAATGACATCACTATTAAGAATAGGTATCCATTACCTCTGATGACTTCAGCCTTCGAGTTGTTGCAGGGGGGGACTGTCTTTACAAAGTTGGACCTCCACAATGCCTACCACTTGGTGCGTATTAGAGGGGGATGAGTGGAAGACACTTCAACACACCCAAAGGGCACTTTGAGTAGCGGGTGATGCCTTTTGGGCTCACCAATGCTCCGGCTGTCTAACAGACTCTGGTCAATGATATTCTGTGTGACTGGTGAATCAGTTTGTGTTTTTGTAACTGGATGATATAGTGACCTTCTCCCAGTCTCTCCAGGTACACATCAAGCATGTCTGCCAGGCCCTGCAGAGGCTGCTGGAGAACCAGCTCTTTGTCATGGCAGAGAAGTGTCAGTTTCATGCATAGTCAGTTCTGTTTCTTACAGAAGGGAAGTGGGTAAGACCCGAACACGGTGCCGTGCTATGAGCCCTCTAAAACTGCCCCCCAAAAAGGAGTTCAACCATCACCATGGGTGCTTTCTCCATTCATATACATTGCAGGTGGACATCAAGGTGGGTTAGGGAACACCCCCAATGTTCCATAGACCATGTATTTGTCCCCTTACCTGCTATTTTGGGAAGAGCCCCCCAGTGATAGGCTCCGATTGGCTGACATTGGGGGGGGGTGTCTCGGATGGGGCTGTCCATAAACAGAGTATTTGTCCACTTACCAAGTATATAACAATCATTCTTCCCTGGAGTGCCCCGGACCCCAGGGTGTGTCCGGGAGTGGGCAGGGCTGTCCATAAACAGAGTATTTGTCCACTTACCAAGTATATTACACAACTTGATCCCTAAACACAGGAAGATCCCATGTGCAATGCATTTAATGGCCGCCAAATACTAAGTTTATGGACATTTAATTTAAATGAATTTAATTATTATTTACAATAAATGTTATTGATTGAAACACCTGTTTTGCACTCAAAAAAGGGCATACAAATGAAAATATATATATAACTTTTAATATGAAATTATGTACAAAATGCATAAAAAGCGACTGTCCACAAAGAATGTATTTGGCAGCAATTGAATACATTGCAGGTGGGACCTTCCTGTATGACTTGATGTCCTGAGGACTTGATGTCCACCAACCATGTCTTTAACACCAATTACATACATTGTAAGTGAGGTCCCTTGTGCAATGTATATAATGGGTTCTGAATATCTGGTTCGTGGACATCAATTTTTATAATGTCCACGATCAAAATATTGACTAAAAAACATATTTAGGTGACTATATGACTCCCCCTGAACAGTATAAATCTTTTAAAACTTCTATTACTTATTGTCCACTAATCATGGTATACATTGCAGGTAGGATCTCCATATCTCAGAGTTGGGACCACTTAGAAACTTTAAACCTGCCCTCCTGTGCTTGCCCTAGCATCCCCTTTTAATGGTGCAAACTTGAAGTAGTTCAGAGAAAGTCAAAAATTTTGTCAAAAACAGAGTTTTTTTTACTTTCATCAATCTTCTTGATATTCAAAACATGGACAGGGGTGTTCAAGTCAAGCACACTATATGGCCAAAAGTTTGTGGACATCATATGTTTTTGATGAACATTTGATTTCAAAACCTTAGGCATCAATTTCCCCCTTTGCTGTAATGACAGCTTCCACTCTTTTGGGAAGGTTTTCCACTATACTGTATGTAGTAACATGGCTGCAGGTATTTGCTCTCATTCAGACACAAGGCTATCAGTTAGGTCAGGAACTGATGTTGGTCGATGGGGCCTGTCTTACAGTTGCTGTTCCAGTTCACCCCAAAAGTGATCAGTGGGGCTCAGGTCTGGGCTTTGTGCAGGCCAGTCAATTTCTTCCACGCCAGACACAGTAAACCATTTCTTTATGGACCTCATTTTGTTCACAGGGGCATTGTCATGCATCACAAACAGTTGCCACAATTTGGAAGCACACACACAAAAAAAAAAGCCATAACATAAAGAAACACAGATTTTTCTTTACTGGATTTAATGAAGTAACCAAATGAGTTAATTAGAAGGGGGTGTCCACAAACTTTTGGCCATATAGTGTATACATGGTTGGTGGACAGTCGGTTTTTTAGGTTTTGAAGGGTGTATGTTGTTCAGAGGGAGTCACACAGTCACCTAAATATGTTTTTCAGTCAATAATTCAATCCTGTACCTTATAAAAATGTATGTCCACAAACCATGTATTTTTGATCATGTAAATATATTGTACAAGGGACCATCCCATTTCCAATGTATTTACATTATCAAAAATACATGGTTCATGGACATCAATTTTTTGATATTGATCAAGGTATTGACTAAAAAACATATTTAGGTGACTATATGACTCCTCTTGAAAAACACGCACCCTTCAACACCTCAAAAACCGACTGTCCATGAACCATGTATATTTTTGAATGATATACATGGTAGGTGGGATCTCTCAGTTGGGACCACTTGAAACTTGAAACCTGCACTCCTGTGCTTGCCCTAGCCTCCACTTTCAATGTTGCAAACTTGAAGTAGTTCAGAGAAAGTAAAAAAATTCGACCAAAAAAACTCCAAGGGAGTTTTAGTTTTTTTGGACGAAATTTTTTACTTTCTCCAACCTTCCTGATATTCAAAACTTGAACATGGGAGGTCAAGACAAGCTCAGGTGTGCATGTTTCAGCTCTCTAAGTGGTCCCAGTGTCAAGTTAAGGAGATCCCACCTGCAATGTATATCATTCAAAAATATACATGGTTCATGGACAATTTATTTTTGAGGATTTGAAAGGTGCATGTTGTTCAGAGGGAGTCACATAGTCACCTACATATGTTTTTAGTCAATAATTTGATGTTGTACCTTATAAAAAGTATGTCCACAAGTCAAGTATTCAGAAACCATTGTATACATTGCAGCTGGGATATTCCTGAATGACTTAGAGCTTTTGATTAAAAAAGGTTTAATAGTATATATATATATATATATATATATATATATATATATATATATGGATATTTTTGAATGTAACCATTTTAAGGGTACTTATAAATCTCAATAGAAACAATTTATGTAACTTACAACTCATTAACATGTACAATTTGCATAAATAAAAAGTGTTCACTGAACATGTATTTGGCGGCCATTAAATACATTGCAGTTAGGATCTTCCTGTTTTTTGCAGGATATACATGAAGATCCCAGCTGCAATGTATATAATGGCCACCAAATACTAGGTTTATGGACATTTTATTTAAATGTATTTAATGAACATTTGTAATAAATATTATTGATTAAACCACATGTTTAACACTCAGGGCACACAAATAAACATCTTACTCGCTAGAGTGGGCGGGGCGCAATGCTGCATGTGCAACTCGTGACACAGGCTCTGTGTGTGTGTGTTTGCTTTCGCATTTAAGTGTTTTTAAGAGTTTTAGTTTTAGTTTTGTAGTAGGTGTTTTTAGCTTTTCTTATTTATAAATGTGATGGCTAACTTCTGGACAACACTGGGACTTCTGGTGGTTATTTTATACCCAATCATGGCTTTCTGCAAACCGCTGACTGGAACATGTATTCCAACCATGGAAAACCTGGTTTATTCGCAGAGGCTGCTGCTGGACTTGCGCCCATTTGCTTTATCACCAAGAATGGACTCAACACTCTTAAAAAATGTCCCAAAGTGCCTATTGGTTGACCTAAACTGCAAACAGATTAAAGGGAAATGGAGGAAAAGGGGCTCAAGAGGAGGAGTACTCAAAGGCTATGGAGAAGAGGTAGCAGATTGCCATTACCTCCCATAATCTTATCAAACATTAGATCCCTGAGGAATAAAATTGAAGAGCTGTCTGCATTGATAAGGTATGATGAGGATTATCGTCGCACAAGTCTTTTTTGTTTTACTGAGACATGGCTCTCCCAGGATACTGCAGACTTTCATTTAGATGGCTTTACACTGATTCGGTTTGACCACAATGCTTTTAAGACTCAAAAAACTGTTGGTGGGGGGCTTTGTATGGCTGTGAATAATAGATGGGCAACAAACTTTACAGTGAGAGAAACCAACTGCTCAAAACATTATGAAATAATGGTGGTCTCCTTTCGACCACATTATCTCCCTCGGGAATTTAATCAAATAACAGTCATACTGGTGTATGTTCCAGGACCTGACTTTATGTTAGCTTCAGAGAGCATTGCTGACATTTTTAACAATACTGTGAACAGAGTTGGAGATCAGCCAGTGTTTTTACTCTGAGATTTCAATCGATGTGACGTTACCACACTTTTGCCGAATATGGAGCAATACGATATGGAGCATCTGTCACCAGGCTGGATAAAACACTGGACTTGGAATGGAAATATATCAGGCGCCTACATCTCTAAGATACGCTCTCCTCTCGGCCAATCTGATCACAATGTTGTTCTCCTTTTACATTGATACAGCCAAAATTAAAAACTGAGAAAGTGCAAACTAAGAATATCCAGATATGGGATTTTGATTCAACTGAATCATTAAAAGGATGTTTTGAAGTTACAGATTGGAGCATATTTTTCCAAGACTGTGGATTTTTCTGTGGACAGTGTCATTCCTATAAAGTGTGTGAGGTGCTACCCAAACAATAAGCCCTGGGTTACTAAAGATCTTAAACATTGTCTCAATCTTAAAAATTTTTTCATTTTTAAATGGGGACAAACATGAGGTCTAGTTTTTAGAAAAATAACTGAAGAAAAAAATTAAGGTGGCCAAGCAGCAATATAAATGGAAAGTTGAGAAAAATGTACAGCAGGCAATGCACGGATGGCCTGGCGAGGCCTAAACTCTATGATGGGAAGAAATCAGAAGCAACACAATGTCCGTTGCTCTGATTCTGCTGGTTTTGCTACTGAATTGAATATATTTTATGATCGTTTCAATAACAGACATTTAGATGAGCACTGGTCTCCTATAGAGCATCCTGACTTTTCTTCTATAATCATCAAGGAACAAATTGTGGAAAAGGTTTTATCTCAAGTCAAACCTCTCAAGACAATGGGGCCTGACGGAATAAAGGGCAAAGTACTGAGGGAATGTGCACCTCAGCTGAATTTTTTCAGCTGTCTCTAGACTGTAATGTTGTACCCCAGGCCTGGAAGGAAAGTACCATTATTCCCCTGCCAAAAAAGGCACATGCTAAGGAGCTTGAGGACTACAGACCGGTGGCTTTAACATCTGTGCTTTACAAGTGCATGGAGAGAGTGGTTTGTCACCAACTCTCCGAGGCAATTACTGGCAGACTTGATCCACTACAGTTTGCTTACAGGGTGGGGCATGGAGTTGAAGATGCTATCCTCACCCTGCTGAATAAGGCCACAAAGCATTTGGATTTAGTAAATTCCTATGTTAGGATTTTATTTATTGACTTCTCCTCTGCTTTTAGCACAGTGTGTATAAATATACTTTTGAGATGTTTGGAGGGGCTACAAGTGCACCAAACCCTGATTTTGTGGATTAAAAGTTTTCTACAGGACCGCCCACAACATGTGCTGGTAAACGGATGCAGGTCAGAGAATGTGGTTTTAAATACTGGGCTCCCACAGGGATGTGTCTTATCTCCAATTCTTTTCTCGATTTATACAAACAAAATGACCTGTAGACGACATGGCACTAGTGGGATGTGTGAAGGACACTCAAACATTGGACAATTATTTTACTTTTGTTCATTTTCTCACAACCTGGATGGAGGATAGTTCCTTGGAACTCAATATTAGCAAAACCAAGGAAATGTGCTGTGGTGCTGACAAGTTTTTAAGCCTTTGTTACTTAACGAAGATGAAGTAGAGCAGGTGGGATCCTTTAAATATCTTGGAACAGAGACTGACTCCACTTTTACCTTTGATAAACACTTAGACAGTATTTTTAAAAAGGCTTACCAACGCTTAAGTTTATTGAGAAAATTTAGATGCTTTAATGTTGAAAAGGACATTTTAGGAGTTGTGTACAAATCACTGATTGAATATGTACTCACTTTTAACATTGTATCTTGGTTTAACTCTTTTACTGTCAAAAACAAGAACAAACTCTCAAGAATTATAAAGCTAGCTGATAAAATTATTGGAAAGCAACAAATACCTCTCTCTGATCTCTGACTTTTTCCACCCCCTTCATGATTTGTTTCAGGTACTTCCATCCGGCAGATGATATAAGGTACCTCTAGTGAAAAAGGCTAAATATAAGAAGACTTTTATCCCTACTGCAATTGAAATTTTAAATAGGATCTTAAGATAAATGTAATGTAACAGGTCTCCTACAACAGGGATTTTGAATTGAATATACATGACTTTTAAGTCATAATAATATCTAATTAATGTAATAAATGACTGTCAATGGACCATGTATTTGGCATCCATTAAATACATTTCAGTTGGGATCTTCCTGTGTTTTTGCTGAGTCATACAGGAAGATCCCAGCTGCAATGTTTATAATGGCTGCCAAATACTAGGTTTATGGACATTCTATTTAAATGTATTTAATGATTATTTTTAATAAATAATATTGATTGAACCACCTGTTTAGCACTCAGGGCATACAAAATAAACATATATACATGACTTTTAAGTCATAATAATGTCTAATTTATGTAATAAATGACTGTCCACGGACCATGTATTTGGCGGCCATTAAATACATTGCAGTTGGGATCTTCCTGCATGACAGAGTGAAAATACCCTTAAATGTGGTGCAAACACCTAGGTGCTTCGAATGCTTATTCATTGAGCCCTGGTGAACAACATATTGAAATTTTATTTCAGTCGGTGCTGGGCAAGTACTTGAAAAAAATCAGGAAACATATTCTAGAAAAATAACTGTCACTTTTCACTCAACAGTCAGCCAATTTGGCACTTAACCAACTCATTCACACTTCAAACTTTGCACACTGTCTAGGGGTCCCCTGAGAAGATATAGATTTCAAATTGGAGTCATTTGGATGTTTTGGTGTGGTGTCATAAACATAAACAGTATAGAAATTAATGGAAAACATTGTACATGGACATCGGCCTGGCATCGCATCCGTTGGTCCAACAGACCCCAAATTTCACACGGTGACACGCTGAGTGCCCCCCAACAACATACTAAGGGGACTAAGGCCTAGGATGCAGAAAAGTATTTTTCATTATTTTCAATAGATCTCCCTGCCTGCCATAGGAATCAATAAGAAAGCCTGCCTTGTAGGCCCGTGTGCAGAAGTACATTCATCAGAGGCTTTAAAACTTAGCAAGCACCCAAGGCATCCAAATTCAAGGATGTGATCTGGGGGCCCTTGATGGTCAAGGATCTCAAATATCAAGGTCCTGCGACCTCTTGACCCCTCTAATCTAGACATCTCACTTGCCATTTAAACTAATGTAATTTTCATATTGGGTTTTTGGACGCCGTCCCTAAAGGGGCACATTTTGTGTCAAAAGAGGGCAAATGGTCTCAGAACTCTGGACACTGTCTGAGGACACCCCCATGAAACACGTATGTCAATTTTGGGACATTTTGAGCTTTCTGAGCACTGTCCACCAAACTAGGGTAAAAAATGAATAGAATACATTGCAGGTGGGAGTTTTCTAGAAAGGTCCCATGGGCCCCAAATTTCACACACCGGTAGCCTGAGGTCCCCCAAACATCATATTTCGAGGACAAGGCTCTAGAAGAAAGAAAAATATTTTTGGCCATTTATGCAAGAATCTCTCACACAGCCCTCTTCAACTTATGCCCAGACAGGGCCTTTTGAATGATCAGAGTCAGCTAGGTTTAGGGTTGGAAAATTCACTCTGGAAGCTTCTAGAGCCCCCAAATTAAGGGGCTCAAACGAGGGCCCCCAGGACTACAAAAGTTTAGAATTTCAAGGGTCTGCAACCTTTTGACCCCTCTTTTCTAGACATCCAACTTGCCATTTAAACCAATGTAATTTTCATACTTGGTTTATGGACACCATCCCTAGAGGGGCAAAATTTGTGTCAAAAGAGGTCAAAGGGTTGCAGAACTCTGGACACTGTCTGAGGACACCCTGGCAAGAGGCATATGTCGATTTTGGGACATTTGGAGCTTTCTGAGCACTGTCCACCAAACCAGTATAAAAATGAATGGAATACATTACATGTGGGATGTGCCCCCGCATCACACCCAGAGGTCCCAGAGACCCCAAATTTGACAGGGTGGCACCCCAAGGGGCCCTCGACAAGATACTAGGAGGGCAAATGATTTCGGTGACTTTTCGGTCGACGGTCAAAAAATGCATTTAAAGGGTACTTAGCGGGCACCCACCTCGTGCTCCGAGGCAAAGTTGAGTTAAAAAAAGCAAAAAACTTCCATGTGCCACAAAGGTCCATAAAAGCACTCATGATGACCTTGTGGGATGCCCGGGTGCTGCCCGGTACCAGTCGTGTTGATGTATGGCATCAGGGGGCACTCTGGGGGCAAAGGCATGTAAAAGCAGTTTTTCCTGGGTAAAGGGGCAAATACTGGGTCTGTGGACAAGAGGAAGACCACCGAAAAAGACTACTAGGTAAGTGGAAACAATACTGTGTCTGTGGACATGGACGTGAGGAAGACTACGGAGGAAGACTAGTGGGTAAGTGGACACTATATGGGATTTGTGGACACGAGGAAGAGTTTGGGGAGATTATAGGGTAAGGGGACAAAATACTAGCCCTGTGGACTTTAATATGGGAACTATGCCCCTGTGGATGACACATCATGCGTGGGATGGCACCAGAGTGCCCGAGGTAGAGTGTGAAGCCCCCAACAGGTGTCCATACAGAGAGTTTGGGCCCTAACTCAATCTTACCTCTGGTAAGGTGAAAACATCCATATGGCCATATAGCTAATGAGCAAATGGATGCCCAATTCGTGATACGATCCATCGCACCATGTATGCACCCAATGGCAATGTATTTGAATGGGCATGGTTGTCTACGAACCATGTAGATGGAGGACGCGGATAGAATGTGTGTTCGTCCATCGTTTGACTCCGACACGGTTCCTCAAAGCTCGGGTGATGACGGGAGGCCGTTTCCTCGCTCTGTTGGTGGGCGGTAAGGTGGCTGATTCTCGGCGGGTTGGCGGAGAATTCAGCGAAGTTGACTTGGTTGAAGAAGGAACAGAAATCTTCTTGCTTCACTTCTGCAGGCAAAAGGGTGAGATGCGGATTGCTCAGCGGTCTCCTTCAGATACGTTAGCGTGCTTGGTGGAACATGGAGAATCTTGGTTCGTCCAGCAAGTTGGAGATTGTATGGCCAAAGTTCAGGTATGTACGTTACTTCTTTAGGCAGCGAGGCTACACCTGGGAGCACCAGGGCTGCAACTAGACGTGGCCATACTGTCGCTAGTAGCGAGGCTTAGGAGGAATCTCCAGGGTTTTATACTCTCAATGACATCATGGTTGAGGGACGCATTCTATCATGTATTTCATCCAATAGGAGTTGAGAGTTCGAGCCTTCAGAATTTCACACCTAGGTTTAAAGTGAGCTAGGCTTGATGGGATCTGCAGTCTGTTTGGACTCCCTTTGTTTGATTTTGGCACTGTTTTTGTGTTATCAGGCTTTTTGACTGTGTGTAGGCCTGCCTTTGTCGCCTATCTGAGCACATGAGGCCCAACATTATACTCCCTCCCTATTTAACTCACTTATGTGTGTTGTCTTGTGCGAGATTGTCTTGTGCTTTCAACCAAGTTGTTGTGCCTCATTCTGTCGGTTGGTTGGTCAGTTTGTTTGTTGTACTTTCTTCTGCCTTGTCTGTTTGTCTCCTGCCATCCCAGACATCCCTACTCTACCCGGACATCAGTCTCAACATTTCCCTTCTGGCCCCTCTCTGCTCTCCCCTGGTTGCTGTTCCTGTGGACTACAACTTACCTCTTAGTCTGCTCTGGTTTCATTGGTTCCTGTAGACCCCATGCTCTTGTTTGTCGACGGGTTCTCTTGGTGGCTTCCCAGAACATTCTCCTGGCCTGCTCTTCAGTGGCACACCCCTCAGCCCCATCCACTCCACTTCCCAGGACATCCTACAGCCACACTCACCCTCCTTGCCTCCCTGGTTTCCATTGGTGGTTCCGTTGTGGTCTGCCACCTCATCTTCCCATTTGTTTGCTTTAGTTGAGAACCCAATAAACTCTTTGTTTGATCTGCAGTGGTTTGAGTCCACCTCGTTCCTCCCCTCACACCTACAGATTACAGACATGCATTGTAATGTAATGCAATTTTGATGGATTTATAGAAACTCCCATTTCATATGGGTCTGCAACAATGTTAGGGTGAGTAAATGATAAAAGTTTTCATTTTTGTGTGAGCTGTCCCTAAAAAATAGGTTTCTTGGAAGTGGTTAAGACAGAGCAGAATTAGCATTCTTTTTTATCTCTTAACTTTTTGTGAAACAATAAGCATTTAGTGTTTGGATGTGAAAAGACAATAGAGGTTGATCTGTCTGTCTTTCTCCCTGCAGAATAATTGCTAAGCTGTGGGAGATGAGCTAGCAAAATCTTCCATCTTTTGAAAGACAAACCCACTGAAAACAGACATTGTCTAAGTCATCTGGTTAAAAAATGTAATTCGCTATTGATCCAGGCTTTCAGAGAAAAACCGTGGACCATCTTGTAAATCAGAGAGATGAAAGTGTGACAACAATTGGACACTGGCAGAGTCTTATTATTTTCTTTAAACAATAGTGTGCTTGTGGTCAATATGTCCTTCTGTGACTAGGTTTGATGTAAAGAGGTTTTAAAGAGAAAAAAGATGCACATCACAATCCCTGAATTTCACTGCAGTAGTCAGAGTGACAGGTTTATTCTACTTGTGGACAATGGAGGGTCGAATATACTCAGTAGATTTTGGAGAATCACACAAGAAACCACAATCATTCATTGGCGTAGATCTGGGTATGGATGGTAGGGACAAGTCTACACTAAAGTAAAGAACCCACTGAATAATGCCTACCAATATGTCTAGCAATTACAATTGTCCCTGAATGCAATTTAAGTTGTACATTATTGAAGTTAATGTAAGTATTGTATGTTTTTGGGTCATGTTTTTAATCGTAAAATCAATGCATTTTATTTCTCTTTATAGAATAAATGAACAGTCACTAGATATGATGTTTTGCACCTGACCGTGTATAGGCCATGTTTGGGTGAGGGGTCGTTCACATATAAGGGGCCGTTCACACAAGTTGAAAACAAGAGTTTTTTTCTCTGGAGTCATACTGTATATTAGATGGACATCTTTGACCATTGCAACACATTTCACTGATTCTTTCTTAGCATCTCACAGCATGAACAACATAGAAAAGTGTCTTGTGGCAGCTTTGTTTTGTACTTTTTTGCTGCACTGCATCTCATCTTTTTTTTAACACAAGAACCTCTCCTGTGTTAACGACCCCTAACAATTTTTACATTCATCTGTGCTGGTTTTTTTTTTTTTTTTTTTTTTTTTTTTTTTGGTTAACGTGCTACATTGATGCCTTTCACCATTGCAGAGTGTATTGCTGTATCTTTATGCATCTCATGCTGCAAGCACCACATTTTTAAGACATTTTTTTTTTTTTTTTTTACATTTTAAAAATCAACTTTCGAGGCACCTACATTCTGTTCAATTCCATTCTGTTGCACTGCAAGATGTTGGATGCATTCTCTCTGGCAAACCACAAGCACTAACCTGTTGTGCTATTTTCCAATATGACAGGCTGCTGTGTGGAGAACACATCAGTTGAACAAGCAAGAAACAACAGAGAGAGGAAGTACTTTGTTGAGGTTAACATTTCCCAACCCAGGTAAAATGTGTTCACTCTGGTAGTTGTTCAAATGCTGGAGGTGGACAAAATGTCAAAAACTCCTTACCTGTACAGCAATATCTAGAGAGGCTGTGATTCATTCATCCCTTAAACTGCACTCAAGCACAAGTTTTTTATTTATTTATTAGTTTATAATTTAGAGACTCAACTTTTATATTTAAAATTTAAACTTTCATTATTACAAATTGAATTTAAACATGTTAAAGATGCATTTCTTTTTAAACTCTTTTAAATAGCTCTACAAGACCTTGATTTTTAAAAAATTAAATAAATTGTTGAACTATTTTATTTATTCGGAAAACATTTATATGCACTTGTATGTAGTTTGATTGATTTTAAAGACCTATGTCCTTATAATCCTTGCATAGAAATAGGGGCTAGTCCATTTCACAGCATGTAGCTAATGTATTTTTCCAAATGTACTTTTATTTTTATTATCTCAGGGTCATTTATGTTGTTTTAAAATTTAGTAATTTAATTTAAGTAAACCACTTTAAAAAGCTTGAATTGCTCAAAGCTTTCTACCAAAGGCTTTCCAAAACTTTTTTCTTTTAAAGAATGTGTGGCAGGGTGAGCAAGAGACAGACACAGTGAGTGTGGCGTCAGGCCTCAGAGAGGTGTTTATTGGAAATAATAATTAACATAAAATGTTCAAAATGGGGAATAAAGTGTCCATGGGTATAAGTGTCCAAAATAAAGGGGGATCTAGTGCTCTTGCGGTGAATGGAGCTATGTGAAGGATAGGTGGTGATAAAAGGGTAAGGTCCAGGTATAATGGGTGGGGTCCAGGTGCGAGGGGTGGCGGCGGCTTCCTTTGAGCGTCTTGGTTTCCCTGGGGCCACGTCTTGCGAGGGGAAGGGAGGCCCGGCATCCTGGCTCTACGGCCGCACTACTGGACCTGCAGGGATGCCAATGTGTGTACACAATAATATAGAAGCCGGCTTCCTGAAGAGAGGCACACGCTATGTTCTTATGGCAGTGGTGATGATGCTATATTCACATCAGGTACACCTCATCATCCGCTGCCCAAACAATGCATATTAAATTGCACCTCTCCTCTCTCCTGCCCACTCTTGTTGTAAGCCTGGCAGAAGGACAGCCCTAAGAGGTGGGGCGACGATGATGAGAGGCAGGGGCAGGTCATTCCACCACACAAAGGCTGCATTCGAAACCAGAAAAATGCTGCCTCCGGAGGCTGTATACGGAGGTAGGAAGGGACCAAGGCATGTCCAAATCCAATGTTCGTGTCACATCCTGTCTACTGAGATACCTTCATCTGATCGATTTTTGAAGGCAGCATAGATGTCTCCTTCACTGCCTATGAAATCTCACAATCCTATGTTGAGCTGAAGAAAAAAATGCAGAAGAGGCAGTTGATAGCCAGTTTGTGAATAAATGTAAGTTTTCATTCACTTTTTCCAACTTTTGATTCCATTTCTAGAGAGAAAGTTGTATTGTAGTTATTAAATATACACTTGGTTATCAGGTCCATGTATGTTGCGTCTTTTCGTTTTTCGTTTCGAAAATGAAAAACAAAAAAACAATTATGCTTTGAAATTTGGTTTTTCATTTCAAAACCAATAGGCGAAAATGGAAAAAGGGCTCGTTTTTTTTGGTTATTCGTTTTGTTTAAAAAATAAAAAAGCAAGAAATTAGCTAATTTCTCATGTTTATTGCTCATGGATATGAAATGAATGTACAGCTTGAATATTTGAATTGCACATGTGGGTGGGTCTGAAATGCGATTGGTCAACCTTTGCTGTCATCTGTCCTGCCTCAATCAAACCCATCAGAATAAGAGTTCAACATGATACAGCTCTACAGATGGATTCATTTTTTTTTTTTTTTTAATTCAGAACACTAACATTCTTCCAAATGTTTGACAGTTGCATAAATATTACAACTCTGCTCTCATGCATAAAGCAGCCAAACAGTGTATTTATCTGACAGCCCACAAACTGAATGCAGCAACATATATAATGCTGCATTATGGTTTTGAGAAAGTATACTTATAGCTAACAATTGTGTTGCCATTGCTGATTTTGCTCAATATCTCTTACAATAGATTTTTGTTCTCACTACAGTTTTCCACTGACAACATGACTATTTTAAATGCTATATGCATGGACTCACTTACCATTAGCAATTTATGTTCAAAGAATGAACATGCCAGCTGGCCCATACTGCTCATATCTGTTCATCGCCGCCTAATGCCATGTGATGCACCATGTATTTTTTATTTTTTATTTTTTATTTTTTATTTTTTATTTTTTTTTTTGTGGTCACACATTCTCAAAGGCCACATCTGTATTGTGTAAATTCATTAGCCATCATATTTTACAATTTCAGCTGATTTTCGGTGAGCAGAAAACAACCAAGTGCACAAAGTTTAAAAACAGCATTAACCAGTAGACTATTAACTCACTAATGGAATCCTAGTTATTTATAATGTATAGAAATGTGTGGTAATGTTTGGTAATTCGCATCACAACATTTTTATAATAATCTATACCCTGCCTTTTAAAACCAGAGCTATGCATCTTAGCGAGTTATTGCAGTGTAAGTTGGTAAGTTGCTGGATAAATCCATTGTCTGGTTGCTTAACAAGCGACAGCAGAGTTGTAATAAATATGCAGCTGTCAAACGTTTGCAAGAATGTTAATGTTCTGAATTAAAAAAGAGATTAATCCATCTGTAGAGCTGTATCGTGTTGAACTTTTATTCTGATGGGTTTGATTGAGGCAGGACAGATGACAGCTCAGGTTTACCCATCGCCGCCAGCGCCAGTATTGCCCGACAATACTACTTTTCTCTGTAATTTCGGCTTCATTAACCTGCATTTTTAGCTCTTGTAGTTCAAAATATAATTCACATATGTGATCCAGTCCTGACTTTACCTTTTGATTTGTGATTGGAATCATTGTGATTGATCAAAATTAATTGGTTGCCCTGCCCTGCTGCTTAACTGAATGTGCTTCAGAGTGGCCATATTTCCCACCCGGAGAAGATGAGAAGCATGAGCAATGAATGTGAGAGGATAAAATAGCTATCTGTAATACATATTGATTATTTGTTTATAGTGTATTATAGATTTAGACTTTTACCATTTCATTTTTAATTTTGTATTATTCTAAAAGACTAACAGTTAACCGTACATGTGTATAGCATGGCTGAGTGTAGTAGCCAACATATTCACATTTAACTTGATAACCACCGAAAATGTGTCAGGAGTAATAAAACAAAATGTGGATTGTCATATTTAGCATTATGTAAATTGGTTGAATGTTTAATTTGCTTGCTAGCTTGGCAGATGTTTGGCTGTTCATTCACGTTTGAGCTTTTTTCTATGCAGGAGTGGATAATGCTAGGATAATGCTAGGTTTTCGTGAGCTATAAGCCATTTCCAAAGCTACCATGAAGTGCGCATGTGCAGCTCAAAAGAGCATAGTTTATTTCTTCAAAAGGTTTGTCAAGGGATGTGGGAGGCTAAAAGATAATGTCAAGAGACAATTTTAAGTGACTTAAAATATGGAGATATACTGATTACATCAATATACAGACAGAAATGTGTCAAACACAAGAAATGTTCAAGTTTCTTTGCTATCGTGGTGACGCAAAGTGCCGCCGTTTGGTAGGGAATGTGCATTTGTAACAATCGTTAGTTGGTTGTGCGTTATTTTTCATTTAAATGTGCACTTTTCT
The DNA here is from genome assembly GCF_019703515.2 of Myxocyprinus asiaticus. Classification (NCBI taxonomy): domain Eukaryota; kingdom Metazoa; phylum Chordata; class Actinopteri; order Cypriniformes; family Catostomidae; genus Myxocyprinus; species Myxocyprinus asiaticus. Next base: position 11,725,390 of record NC_059380.1, read on the forward strand.
CTGCATACACCACTGGGAGAGTGAAGACACATAAACATGCTTAAAATGAAAACTGACTGAAATGTAAAAATGAAAGCAGACCCTGATAGTATTTTATTCATCAATATTTCAATTTGTTTTGTAAATACTGAAACAAAGAGCTTACTAACTAATTTTTAAAAACAATATTTTATTTAAGTCCTTTCATTGGACATAGTGGATATGGAACTTCTACCATTACTCTGGACATTGTTTTAAATCAAAACGGAACTTGATTCTTTCAGAAGTTTAATCACTTTCCATAATAAATATGTATATCGCAATATATGGTTAACCAAATGTGTTAAGAATTTCACAGTACAATATTTGCTTATATTGTCCACTCCTAAAAGTGACAATTACAAACATCAAACTTAGTGAGTGCAGTAAGATGTCAGGTCCAAATGAGTAAGTGGTGTTTTAGTAACCAGACATGAGCAGCAAAAGGAGACAGCTGGTATCTCGTTACCCAGTAGTGAGAGTTTGAACAGGTTAGTAAATAGTTTAGTAAGTTAGATGAAGTAAATGTTCAAAACAAGTAAGTTAAGTGATGATTAGAATCATTAAACCAAGTGAGCGTGTGTGTGTGTGTGTGTGTGTGTGTGTGTGTGTTAGGTCAATGATAGTAACTATCAGGGGTGTAAAGTAAAAGAAACATATCAAGGTGAATTTCATATTTCTGCTTACTAGGTTCTGTGTCTATAATGTAGCCTGTAATTTAGCTATCTATCACTGAGATAATTGGGTTGATGTGAGAGATTAAGGCAATGTTATCAATAGGGCTGGGCGATAAATCAATCTTGATGTTTATCTGAAATAAAAAGAGAGATGTCCTCGATATCAATGATCAACTTTTGATTAATTTTCTATACTTAGCCTATGTTCTACATCAAGAACAGCGGTGTTCATTACATCAATCACGATAGCAAGACAACCACTGGTTGGTTGATCTAGATAAAATATAAAAGATTGACTTTTTATTTCCGGGCATCTGCGTGCTGTTTGATTTGCCATTGCCATTGACATGCCTAAATGGTCAAATACACTTCATAATTCAGCCAATGCCCGTCTTGGTGAGGCATTAATGTAAATGCAGTCGGTTTGGTCTAAAGTGCATGTAAACAGTGGGACAAAAAGCGTATTTGTATCAAACTTTCAGACTTGAATTGTACATGTAACTGAATTGAGCACTGTCTAGTAGGCTATGTCATATAAAGGCTATTAATCAAACAACAATAACAAGGAAACAAGAAAACCACTCACTACTTTTGGCTGAATAACTTGAGTGGCTTTAAAAGTATTAATGTAATAGAATAAAACAGAGACATTTTTAATAATAATATTTTTTTAATAATATTGTTAGTTTATATATATATATCAACCAAATAAAAGTATCAACCTTTGTAGAACAATTCTTCAGGCAGAACATTCCACCAGTCACAAACTTTTTTTTTGATGCACAAAAGGCTGCATTCGAAACCAGAAAAATGCTGCCTCCGGAGGCTGTATACGGAGGTAGGAAGGGACCAAGGCATGTCCAAATCCAATGTTCGTGTCACATCCTGTCTACTGAGATACCTTCATCTGATCGATTTTTGAAGGCAGCAATTGTGCATCATGCATTGGAATGAGAACACAACTATTTCTGGGCTTAAAAGACACAAGAACTAAATCAATGCGGGGCATTGTATCTCAAAAGGAGGACAATGTGGCCCCCCATGTGCTACTCAGATATGAAAATTCTCTTATCATTTACTCACTCTCATGTCATCCCAGATGTGTATGACTTTCTTTCATCAGCAGAACACAAATTAAGATTTTTAGAAGAATATTTCAGCTCTGTAGGTCCATACAATACAATACAAGTGAATGGATGCCAAAATTTTGATGCTCCAAAAAGCACATAAATGCAGCACAAAAGTAATCCATATGACCCCAGTGGTTAATTCCATAACTTCAGAAGATATATTATAGGTGTGGGTGAGAAACAGATCAATATTTAAGTCCATTTTTGCTAGAAATTCTTCTCCCTGCCCAGTAGATGGTGATATGCATGAAGAATATGAATCACCAAAAACAAAATAAGAAAGTGAAAGTTAAAGTGGAGATTGACTGAGCAGGAAGGAGAATTTATAGTAAAAATTTACCTGTTTCTCACCCAAACTATCATATCGCTTCTGAAGACATGGATTTAACCAATGGAGTCACATGGATTAGGCTACTTTTATGTTGATTTATGTGATTTTTGGAGCTTCAAAATTTTGGCACCCATTCACTTGCATTGTATGGACCAAAAGAGCTGAGATATTCTTCTAAAAATCTTAATTTCTGCTGAAGATAGAAAGTAATACATATCTGGGATGGTATAAGGGTGACTAAATGATGAGAGAATTTTCATTTTTGTATGAATTATTCCTTTAAAGCCCGATGTGGCCCCTGTACAAAACAACTGCTCTACTGCCTCTATTGTGCAGGACATGACACGCCAAGTGACCCTGCTTTTTTAGTGTTTTTTTGTTTTGTTTGTTTGTTGTTGTTTTGTTTTTTTTTGTTGTTTTTGTTTTTTGCATTCCTTGCATTGTTTTGAACGTTTTATGCGCAACAATAACTCTTTCAGTTAGCATTAAGGAAAATGTAGACCCTACACAAACTGATTTTAATGTGATTGTTTCATACATTATGATATTGAAAATAACTTTTTCATCTTTTCATTTCTGTAATCATGTCACCCTTTTATTTTATTTTATTTTTTTAAATCAGAATCATGTAGTGTTTACAGCATCATTGATAAGTGATGTATTTTAAAAGTTGTCAATCACAAACACCTAGAAAATACCTATATATTTATTCTTTCTGGCAAACAGCCATAAAAGGGAATGCAAATTATGGTATGTGTGCTACATTTTTAAACTGCAGCATAGAGTTTTTATTATAAAGGGGCATAGCTTTCGCAACTCAGTACTCAATACACACTATTCATGAGTACTTTTAAATGAGCTACTATTTTACTCTTACTTGAGTAGTTTTTAGGACAAGTAATTTTACTCTACTCAAACTACATTTTTTAAGAAGTAACAGTACTTTTACTTGAGTAATATTTCTCAGTACTCTTTCCACCCCTGGTAACTTTATATGAGTAATGAGTAAACAGACAAGAGCAGCAATCTCATATATCAGATATCTCATCACCCATCAGTGAGAGTTTGAACAGGTTACTAAATAGTTTAGTAAGTTAGATGAAGTAAATTTTCAAAACAAGTAAGTTAAGTGATGATTAGAATCAATAAACCTAAAAATACCTTAAAATAAAATGCAGCAGACAGTAAAAAAAAAAAACAAACAAAAAAAAAACAATCACATTTATGAGCCCCTCAAAAAGAAAATAAATAAATCTTGAACCGTTCAATTATCTGTACATGATTTTATGTTGCTTGGAACAAAACAACAACAACAAAATAGTTTATTAATTTTTGAAATACTACTTTGTGGCATGTGATGGCACCCCTGGACGTTGACCAATCGCATTTCAGACCCACCCACATCTGCAAATCAAATATTCAAGCTGTATATTCATTTTATATTCATGAGCAATACACACGAGAAATTAGCTAATTTCTTTCTTCTTTTTTTTAGCAAAACAAATTATCAAAACACAAGCCAGCAAATTTTTCGTCCATTTCTATTGAAATGAAAAACCAAAATTCAAAGCATAATTGATTTTTACAATTTATTTTTATTTATTTATTTTTTTACGAAAAACGAATGAAGGTACATGAACCTTATCGCCAAAACTCTTGATTCTAGATTATTAGACCATTGTGGTTCGGTTGGATGAATGAAGCAGACGCATTACCTTTAGTAGACACCAGATGGCGTTAATCAGTTGCTGGTATCCTAGCAACGATGTAACGTTTTGTTGCCTCAGTAGCCTGTCCAAAACCAGTTTCTGGAGGTACCTTCCTACGCAAACGCTGTCTGTTGAGTCATTGGCTGATAGGGCAGCAAGGCAACAAGACAGCTACCTTTGGTTTTGGACGCAGCCAAAGTTTTATATGGCTATAATGTTAGTGTATTTGGTGTGATTCATTCATATAATCAACCACCATGTAAAGTATCTGTAAAAGAAGAGGACTTTTAACAAAGTTAATTTATTATTAGAGGTATAGGGTCTATGTGAGTCTCCATGTTGACAAGTTTATTAGGTAAAGTCCTGCCTAAACCTGCTTGGTGAAGGGTGTGGGCTCTAATTGACCATTACTGGCCTTTGTAATTCACTCTGTGCGGACTATTATAGAAATGATAGCTGCTGGATGTATAGTAGAAATTATAATCTCCACACGTATAGGCAGTAAATACTATATAAACACTCTACTAGTACTTAATATGTATTTTGCACTTCTGTTTAGAATTTAGGTGAGTCAAATCTGTGATGCATGATTCATGAAATTCAAATGTGTGGTCTGTCAACACTGTGAGATTTTCTTTTCATTTTTTCTCTTATCTTCATCACTGCCATCTTCACTTCAAGCTTAGTATTCCCAATCTAAATTCCAAACTGTTTCCTCCTATACAAAGCACAAAAGTAATACTGTGCAATGTACATCAAGATTTATACTGAAAAAATTATTTACATTTTTAGTTGTTTGTCCAGAAGACCTGCAATATGACACATGAACCAAATGAACTGCTTTTAAAACACCTTTGAGTCCTTTTTTGAAGCATTAAAGTGAGGCACTCCCTGCCATTGTATTGAAAAGATGGACCATGATATTCATTAAAACTAGAGGTCAACTGATAGTGGATTTTGCTGATACCAATAACTAAGGTGGTGGGAAAGGCCGAGCACTGATTAATCGGCGGATAGTTTTTAAAATAAATTTACAGAATGTAAAAAAATAATAATAATAATAATATTCTTTCCTTACTACTATGGGCACAGACAAAGAGTCCTAAATGATAAAATCCCAGATGCAGTTTTTTGTACAACCAAAATCCCAAAAAACTAGAAAAAAAATGTTGTGCATAATGCAGCACTTTTAAATAAAAACAAGCCTGAAACAAGGACTCTTTTTTTAAATAACGAAATAACCATCGGCCACTATTATCAAATATTTTACGACTAGGCTCGTACGAAATGACTTATGCACCAACCAACTGACAAACGGAATTTTAAAACAATACTTAGTTAGCCTCCAATTCAACACTTTATTTTAAGAAAGGAAATTTGGCTATACATTTTGCAATAAAAATGACTGATCTATGTCAATAACCTGTAATACGCTTACCTCGTCCTGTTCCAAACCACAGTGTTTTCTTTATTCCCTAGTACACAAAAGTTTTTTCCTATTAAAATCATGGTTTAGGTTCAGGGTTTGGGTGTCACGAACTCAAAGACTCCTCCTGTTCACCACCAGAGGTCCCCCTCACCCGAGTTCTGAGGGCACCTCGAACTACACTTCCCAGCATGCCTACCTGGACTGATTACACTTACACCTGTTCCCTATTTCATAGACTATTTAAGCGCTGTTCTAACAATAGGCATTGCGAAATCCTGTTTTGCTCCTGCTAACATTTCTGAGTATTTTCCTCTGTTTATACTGCCTGCCTGTGTTCGACTTCTGCCTGTTACCCACTGTTTGATACTCTGCTGCCTGCCTTGTTTACCCATTGTTTACCTGGACTCTTACTGTGATTGTTTGCTGCCTGCCCTAACCCTGATCATCTGTCTACGCTGTTCCATTACTGGTGATTTACCCTGTCTGTCTGTTTATGAGTTGCACATTTACTGTTAAACCGCATATGGATCTTAACCTCTGTGGAGTCTGTGTTACAGAAATCTTCGCCAACTACAAATCCAGCGGCACTCCAGCAATTGTCTACTGAAGTTTTTGCTCAAGCTAATGTGTTGGCTGCTCACCAACAGCAACTCACCTGGCTGACTGCTTCTACAGAGGAATTAGTAAAGCTCTTTCAAAACCTCCGCATTCATGCATCGGACCAACTGCCACACGCATCTCAACCCATTCCGGTGAATAACCATCCTTCTCCGAACACCTTCACCGCCAATCCACGTCTTGCTTTTCCGGAGAAGTTTGATAGCACATCAGCTAGGTGCAAGGGGTTTCTGATGCAGTTCGATATTTGTGAAGCAGCAATCCATGCTATATCCCACTGATGACAGTCGCATCTCTTTTGTTTGCTCCTTATTAACCGGAAGGGCTCTGGACTGGGCTACCGCTATATGGTCTTGTGAGGTTTCGAGATTCACCACCTTTGATGATTTTCTCCAGTTATTCCGAGAAGTATTCGATCATCCCGAGGGAGGAAAGAACGCTGGTGAGCTGTTACTCTCACTCCAACAGGGGAAGGACATCACTGCCGAGTATGCGCTTACATTCCGCACTCTCGCTGTGCAGACTGTATGGGTAGAGGACACATTCAAGTTGCTTTTCCGAAGAGGACTCAATCTGGAACTGCAATCTGAGCAGGCATGCTGCGATGAAGGGAGAACCCTGGGCCATTCGCCTCGATAATCTCATCTGCTCTCAAAGACCGGTCCACTTCTCTACTGTCACTTCACAGACCACATCCAGCACTGGTGGAACTGAATCCATGCAGATTGGGCACACTCATCTGATGTCGGAGGAGAGAGAACGCTGCATGAAGCTCCATCTGTGTTTATACAGCGGTCAGCAACCTGTTCTTACGACCCGTCCAATCATCTAAACCGGTGGTGAGTGACATCTTGACTCCTCTTTTCACTTCTTCCTGTATTAAAGTACCCGTCACTTTAACTGGTTGTCAGAACATAATCACCACCCAAGCCATGATCGATGCCGCAGGCAATTTTATTGATGAGGGCTTAGCCAAGAGGTTCGAGATACCACTAATCCCCTGTGAATCTCCTTTGGCAGTGGCAGCGTTAGATGGATGCCCCCTGAGAACCAGCCATGTTCACTTCACCACTACAGACATCACCCTCCAAGTTGGCTCTATTCACACTGAAAGAACATGCCTCAATATCATTCATTCTCCTCACAACCCTGTGATACTTGTATTACCATGGCTTCAACAACACAATCCTCAAATCTCTAGGCGTGAAGGACAGATTTCCCGGTGGGACTCAAGTTGCTTCTCCAGCTGCCTAAAACCCATTTCACCTGTTTCCATCAGATCCACTACTGTCACGGAGGTACCCTCTTCAGTGCTCAACCTACCCTCTGAGTATGATGACCTCGTTGAAGCCTTTAGTAAGGCCAAAGCCTCTCAACTTCCTCCTCACTATTCCAGTGATTGTGCTATTGAACTGTTGCCCAGCACTACATTACCACGAGGTAGGATCTTTCCTTTGTCTGAACCCGAGTCTGAGGCTATGAAAAACTACATTGAGGAAGAACTGGCAAAGGGCTTCATCCGACCATCCACCTCACCCGTGGCAGCCGGGTTCTTCTTTGTTGGCGAGAAGGATGGCGTGCTCCGTCCTTGCAATGATTACCGTGCTCTCAACGACATTAGAGTAAAGTTCCGTTATCCTTTACCTCTGGTTCCAGCAGCACTTGAACAGTTACACACCGCAAGATACTTCATCAAGCTCGACCTTTGCAGTGCATACAACCTCATACGCATCCAGGAGGGGGACGAATGGAAGACAGCATTCTCCACCAGCAGTGGCCACTACGAATATCTGGTCATGCCATTCGGATTGGCCAGCAGTCCTTCGGTCTTCCAGTCATTCATTAATGATGTCTTCAGGGACATGCTTAACCAGTGGGTTATTGTCTACATTGATGATATTCTCATTTATTCAAACTCTCTGGAAGAACACATCACCCATGTTCTAGCAGTCCTTCAGCGTCTGATCCACCACCAACTCTACGTCAAAGCCGAGAAGTGTGACTTCCATCAGACCTCTGTGTCTTTCCTTGGCTATGTCATCAGCCCAAAGGGGGTCGCCATGGACAACAGTAAGGTACGTGCGGTACTAAACTGGCCTCAACCTTCTTCCGTGAAGGAGTTGCAATGCTTCCTGAGGTTCGCCAATTTCTACAGATGATTTATCTGAAATTTCAGTTCAGTCGCTGCCCCGCTGATGTCCTTGTTAAGGGGAGGGGGCTCCAAACTGTGCAATGACTGGTCTGCAATGACCCTCCAAGCCTTCAAGAACCTGAAGTCTCGCTTCACCTCTGCTCCCATCCTGCACCATCCTGACCCCAACTCTCCTTTCATGGTTGAAAAGGATGCCTCTAACACAGGAATCTGAGCCATTCTCTCACAACGTCATGGAATGCCCCCGAAACTCTACCCTTGCACATACTTTTCCCGTAAGCTATCTCCTGCTGAGCAAAACTACGATGTGGGCAACCAAGAATTTCTGGCTATGAAAGCGGCTCTAGAAGAATGGCGACATTGGCTGGAGGGGGTGAGATATCCTTTCCTCGTGTTAACAGACCATCTAAACCTCGAATATTTACACTCTGCTAAAAGACTGAATCCTAGGCAGGCTAGGTGGGCATTGTTCTTTACTCTATTCAGTTTCACCATTACCTATCGTCCAGGTTTCAAAAATTCCAAAGCCAATGCTCTCTCTCGTCTGTTTGAGTCTGACACTCAGAACCAGACATCTGAACCCATCATCCCCGTGTCTCTAATCTTGGCTCTGGTTCAATGGGATATCATTCAGGACCCGACCTCCTGACTGCCCTCCTGAGAAAACTACATTCCACGACTCCTTCAGGAAAAGACCTTACAATGGGTCCATACTACCACCAGTTCCGGACACCCAGGTATAGCAGCCACACTACAACTGCTTTGAAACCATTTCTGGTGGAACACCATGCAGGCGGAAACCATTGCCTACGTCAACAACTGTCCCACCTGTGCAGCAAAAAAATTCTCCAGGCAACTTCCTGCAGGTCTCCTCCAACATTTGCCTATTCACCATCGTCCTTGGTCTCACATCGCCATCGACTTCATCACTGATCTCCCTGTCTCTCAAGGTAACACTGTCATTCTTACTGTCACTGATCGATTCTCTAAGTCATGTCGATTAATCCCTCTGCCCAAGCTCCCCACAGCCTTCAAGACTGCAGAACATCTTATGCATCAGGTGTTTCACTTCTATGGACTACCTGAAGACATAGTCTCCAACAGGGGTCCTCAGTTTACATCCCAGGTCTGGAAGGCATTCTTTCAACAACTCAACATCAACATCGGTCTCACTTCAGGTTACCACCCTCAATCAAACAGCCAGACCGAGTGCTTAAACCAGGAGATCACGTGCTTTCCATCATCAATGACTGGCTTCGGCGGAGTGAAGAGGTGTGGGACCATGCTCATGTCCACCTCCAAAGAGCTGTTAGGAGGCAGAAGGAACAGGCCGATCATCATCAATGCCTCAATCCCGTATACACTCCCGGCCAATGGGTTTGGCTGTCCACAAGTGACCTTTGTCTCCATCTGCCTTGCAAGAAACTCAGTCCCAGGAATGTGGGTCCTTTCAAAGTTTTTAGACAAATTACTCCGGTGTCTTATCACCTTCAACTGCCCACTAACTACCGCATTTCTCCCAACTTCCATGTTTCCCTACTTAAACCCGCTGGTGGCCTGAGGGAGGAGGAGGAGCTTGATGATCCCAAACCCCCACCCATAATCGTGGATGGTGAGGAGGCCTATCAAGTTTGAGAGCTCCTGGACTCCAGATGTCAGGGTCGCTTTCTTCAGTGCTTGGTTGACTGAGAGGGGTATGGCCCAGATGAGTGATCCTGGGTCAGAGCTGACGATATTATTGACCCCACATTCACCACTGAATTTCACAGGATGCATCCAGAAAGACCTGCCCCTCGACCCCGTGGAAGACCCTGTCGTCGAATGCCTCCTCACATCAGGTGCTGCTCACGGGGGGGCTCTGTCACAAACTCAAGGATTCCTCCTGCTCACCACCAGAGGTCCCCCTCACCCGAGTTCTGAGGGCACCTCAAACTACACTTCCTAACATGCCTACCTGGACTGATTACACTTACACCTGTTCCCAATTTCATAGACTATTTAAGCTCTGTTCTAACAATAGTCATTGCAAAGTCTTGTTTTGCTCCTGCTAACATTTCTGAGCATTTTCCTCCGTTTATACTGCCTGCCTGTGTTCGACTTCTGCCTGTTCGATACTCTGCTGCCTGCCTTGTTTTCCCATTGTTTAACTTGACTCTTACTGTGATTGTTTGGTGCCTGCCCTGACCCTGATCTGCCTACGCTGTTCCATTACTGGTGATTTACCCTGCCGGTCTGTTTATGAGTTGCACATTTACTATTAAACCCCATATGGATCTTAACCACTGTTCTCCGGAGTCTGTGTTACATTGGGTAAGGCACAAAATGTTAAAGTACAGTTTAGGTTTGGGGTTTAATTTAGGCGTTAAACTTAAGAAAAATCATAAAAACACTCATTCAAAACCATGATGTTTCTCTTACTTCATGGTACACAACCTGGATTTTCATATTAAATTCATGGTTAAGTTTAGAGTGTGTTAGTTAGACTTTGTGGTTATGTTTTGGACTGGTTTAAATGTAAAAATGTTAATAAATTTGTTTGTTGGTTTATTTATTATATCACTGACAACTATCACTGAAACAGGTGTTGTGAGAAATCACACCTGTCTCTTTGACAGCCCAAATTCATAATAGTCAGAGGAGTGACCTTGCCTTTTTTGGCCAATCAGAAACATTCTTTGCCTGTCAATCATTGTGAGCATTCAGGGGTTGCTGCCATGACTTTGGAGGGTGGGATTTAAAGAGAGGCCATGTAGTTAGAAATGGCTGAAATTGCTTTAAAACCTTTAGATATCCTATATCAAAACTTCTAAGCTAATAATCATTCATACTGAAGTGTTTGCACCATATGTTGCGAGAAAAGTACAGTATATCCCTGTGGTGGTGGGGGTGTGGTTGAGCGCCGGCTTGTGAATGGAGAGCGAGATAAGGAAATGAGAATGGTAAGGATCATCACCTGGCAATGATTGTCTCTAACAGCTGTTTGTCATTGCAGTGAGAGTTGGAGACGGATTTAAGAGCGGACCAGCGAGGGGAAAGAGAGCCCTGCACACACTCCGGCTGAGCCTGTGTGGCACGAGTGTGTTGAAAAGCAAGTTTTGTAAGTTGTAAAAATAAACGTACCTTTTTAAGTTGAAGTTCACCGTTCCCCACTTCCTCCTTTCCATCCCAAGAACCTAAATTATTACACTGGTGCCAAAACCCAGGAGTGTACGAAGTGTGCCACCTTGGAATCCTCCCCATTGGGTGAAGTCATCCGCAGCCTTGCAGAGATCAAAAACTCACCACCAAGCCTTCCTAGTGCAGGAACAGCGATTCCAAGAACTCCTCCAGGCCCAAGCAGAGGAATGGCGGGCATGGCGGAGCTTGGTGACCCAGGATCATTCCTCAGCCACAGACCTGGTGGCAGCGACTGTGTCCCATTTGCAGCTGATGAAGATGGGGCCCCAGGATGAGCCGAAGGTGTTCATCGGGCTGTTTGAACAAGCGGCTACCGCCTCCGGATGGCCAAAGTCTCAGTGAGCATTTCGTTTGCTGCCGCTGCTCTCCGGGGAGTCCCAACTCATGGCTGATCAACTACCTGCAGAAACTTGCCTGGCTTATGAGGACCTGAAGAAAGCCATACTTCAGTGGGTTGGACATACACCGGAACAATACCGCCAGCGGTTCCATTCCCTGATGCTGAGGAGGTCGACTGCCCTTTTGTGTTTGCCCAGCTGCTCCGTGATGCCTGCCGGAGGTGGGTCCTGGCCCAGGAGGGTCGCAACGTCGGGAATGTGATTGATCTGATGGTGCTGGAGCAATTCACCGCCCGTGTGCCGAGGGGAACTGCAAAGTGCGTCCAGTGCCATCACCCCGTGTCACTGGATGATGCCGTACAGCTGGCAGTGGACCATATGGCAGCCTTTCTTGGGGCTGGCAAGCCCACCTCTTCATCTCTCTCTCTCTTCACTGATTGGCACAACTCAGAGTCAGGCGTGCATCCTCATGGCACGGCCACTCCCTCCTCCTCGTCACATACCCCAATAACCGATTCAGGCTGGGGAACCAAATTGCCTGAACTACTCCCTCCCTCAATTCCTGAAGGGGAGGAGTTGCCCCTCCGGCCGTTCCACCGCCGACTGGTCTGCCCTTCCTCCTAGGAACCTGAGTAGGACGAAGGGAGGGAGAGGGGAGAGAGAGCAAGAGAGCCCAAGAGAGAGAGGGGAGAGAGAGAGGAAAAAAAAGAAAAACACTCCGGTTCCCAACCACGCCACCATTCGGTCCTCAGCCAGCTGTGCAGTGATCCTCTGCGACTCCAGGCAATGGCACTGGACTTTGCCTCCTGGCGGACGGCACACAGACATCATTTTGTGTTGGTTCTTGTGGACTATGCAACACAATATCCAGAAGCAGTGCCTCTACGCAACATTTCAGCACATAGTGTTGCAGAGACACTCTTCAGAATTATCTCCCGAGTGGGGATTCCAAAGGAAATCCTGACTGATCAGGGCACGATGTTTATGTCATATACACTATGCAAGCTGTATGGATTATTGGGTATTAAATTTATTTGGACAAGCGTGTACCACCCACAAATGGACGGCTTGGTTGAATGGTTTAATCAAATCCTGAAAATCATGATTTGTAAGTTTGTGCATGAAGATGCTCAGAATTGGGATAAGTGGCTTGAACCCCCTGTTATTCGCAGTTCGAGAGGTCCCGCAAGCTTCCACGGGGTTCTCCCCATTTGAATTATTGTATGGGCAAAAGCCTCGCGTTGTCTTAGACGTCGTGAGGGAAAATTGGGAGGAGGGACCTTCAAACAGCAAAAATGAAATTCAATATGTACTTGACCTGAGAGCAAAACTCCACACATTGGGGCAACTATCACAGGAGAATTTGCTACAAGAACTTAAAAACATCAGTTCTGGATGTATAACAGGGGACTTCAGCTATGGGAATTTACACAGAGAGATAAAGTCCTTGTATTACTACCCACATCAAGCTCTAAATGACTTGCAAAGTGGCAAAGGCCCTTTGAGGTCATACGGCGAGTCGGGGAAGTCGATTATGAGGTTAAACAAATGGATAGGGGCAGAGTTTGGCAAATTTACCACCTCAACCTCTTAAAATTGTGGAGGGAAGTGGTCCCATGGCTTTGGTGACAGTGGTACCAGAGAGGGAGGAGCTCAGGCCGGAGGTGAACTTAAAAGCCAGTCTCACCGTCGCAAGTCACAGACATGGCCAGGTTGCAAAGAGAATTCTCGGACGTGTTCTCGCCCCTTCCTACAAACCTCATAAAACACCATATTGAAACAACCCCAGGAGTAGTGGCATGCAGTCATCCCTACCAATTAACCGAGCACAAAAAAGTGGTTTGGTAAGAATTAAAGGCCATACTCAATATGGGGTTAATAGAAGAATCCCACAGCAACTGGGCCAGCCCGATGGTGCTGGTTCCGAAGAGCGACGGCTTGGTCTGGTTTTGTTAATGCGGTGTCTAAATTTGATGCATATCCAATGCCTTGTATTATCAAACTGCTCAATCAGTTGGGTGCGGCTCGCTTTTATTCAACACTGAATTTAACAAAGGGTTGTTGGCAGATCCCCTTGACACCAATGTCCCGGGAGAAAACAGCCTTCTCCACACCATCTGGCTTGCACCAATTCATGACCCTTCCGTTCAGTTTGCTTGGGGCCCCGGCTATGTTTCAGTGCATTATGGACCGAGTCCTCAGACTGCACTCTGCATAAGCCACTGCCTATCTGGATGGCATCATTATATACAGTAATGACATGCAGCACCTGAGGGTGGTTCTGAGGTTACTGTGATGGGCGGGACTGACGGCAAACCCCAAGAAGTGTACAGTTGGATGGGTGGAGGTACAGTATCTTTGGTTGCACTTGGTTCACGGGCAGGTGCGTCCCCAAATTGATAAGACCGCAGCAGTTGCGGCCTGCCCAAGACCCAAGACCAAAAAGGAGGTGAGACAGTTCCTGGGGCTGGCTGGCTAAAAAAAGAAGGTTTGTGCATAATTATTTGGACGTCACCAGCCCGATGACCGATCTCACTAAAAAGGGACCCCATGGACCAACGCGTGGATCACCCATTGGTATCTGGTGGTGGGGGCGTGGTTGAGCGCCGGCTTGTGAAGAATTTGATTTGTTACAATTCCTCTGTGAAATGCTATCAGGTCTAAATAAAACATTTTGTCAAATGATCTCTTAATAATTCCACTAGAGTGACTTAAAAAAATAGTGGATTATTTTACACAGCACTAAGTCTGCAGCATGGGCACCATAGTAATATTTGACAAATAGTGTAATAAATCAACTTGTCACCAGTGAAGCAAATAAGTGAAAGTCCATCATTAAATTTCAAGTACCACAATAAAATCCATTATCTGCAAGGAAAAGTATACATTATGCAAAATGCACATCAACAACCCTATATAATTTTTGAATAATGTACACTGAGTAGCACGGAATGAGGTTTTTGAAGTGGAATTCATAATTACAGTAACTGGTAGTTCTGTAAAAGCAAATACCCTTAAGTAATACAAATGTTATAACTGTTCTGTCTTAGTAGTTAAAACCTATACTATATGTCAAAATGTCAAATTGATTGATTTATGACCCCCCCCCCCCACCACCACCCCCACCCTTGATTGACAGGTATGTGTAACATGATTTATGACCCCCTGTCACCCCTGATTGTCAGGTAGAAGATAGTCCGGACATGTTAAAGAACATGTTTGAACATGATCTTCCAGGGATGTGTTGGCCAGTCGTCAGATGTCAGTGATTGTTTATGGTGTGTTTATTCACTCCAGGTGCTGTGGATTATGTAGACTTTTCCAACATTGTTTAGGAAATTCAATTCCTGAACCATGCATGTGGTTCGTATACCTAATTATATACGTTACATGTCTAAATGTAGTGTGTCCTGAATGTGTAGAATGATCATATTTTTAATATTTACCAGCAGGGCCGAATCCGTAGCATAGTTCAACATCAGAGCGTGTCTCCGCGAGACAGTACGAACATCCCGCCGCTCAGTAAGTGTTTGTAATGCAGCATTATTTACATGATTTGTTGGATTTGTTTAAAACGTCCTTAAGTGTTCTTTTTTCCCAGAAGATTTATCAAACCTTGTAAACAAGATCGATGCATCTGGAAGTGAAAATCACACGGTGAGGGCTAGCGGCCGTGGAACTGCAACAAAGCCGAAAAGACTCAAACGTAAAGCGTTTACAGTCGCCCAGGTGCACGCTCCGGTTGATGGGGGTGTGAGAGATATTGATTTCACACCACAGACACCAGAATGGAAACGGTCAAGACGTTCACTCAGAGCATCAGCTGGTATGTGTGTGTGTGTAACTAGATGCTAAAGTCTGTGAACAAATATTGATGTTGGCTTGAAGTCTTAAATAGTATAACAATATGTACGACTTCTCAAAGCCTACATAAATAAATATGTTAAAAACATTATTTTATCTTTTTCCTAATTCATATATCCTCCCTAACTCTTTTTTTTTTTTTTTTTTCACAGAGTTGGTTGTGGATGACCATACGGTACCCAATGTAAATGATGTATGGAGCTGGGGTGATGGACTGATAGAATCGTGGGATGCCTGTGCATTTTCCCAGGTACCTAAAGAAACACAACGGGATGATCAATCCAACGAAAGCGTGGTGTCTGCGGCAGATTCCGACCCTGAGGCTCTGCCTTCAAATCAGGAGGCTTACAGACGGGGATCACATCCCATTATAGACAATCAACACATAATCGGACTGATACAGGAGGGTTTCAAGACCACTGAGGGACGTTTTAACGCCATTGAGGGACATATTAAAGCCGTTGAGAGGCGTTTCAACATCATTGAGGAGTGCTAGGATACCTTTGAGAAGAAGCAGGATTATTATAAACAGTCTGTGACGGCCACACTACAACAACAAGGTATCTGGATTAAACAAGTGATAGTGATGCAGCGTTTGCATGGTGGGGTGAGCCAAAGAGCAGCCCATGATCAAAACCTGACAACGGACTTGTTAAAGCAGGTCATGCTCATGTTTAAAAAGAAACTCAGGTGAGTTGTAAAAACGTTATTTTTTTAACTGTGTATTTTTTATACCATCTATTTTTTCACCATTTATTCCCACTGTATGTAGTTTTAGTTTGGTTTTAATAAGTGATGTTTCGGTACTGTTTTGTTTTACTGTATGGGGCTAGTTTTATTTCCTTAGTTGTTTCTTTAGTTATTTTAATTGTACACCCCTACGTGTGGTTTAAATAAAAAAAAAAAATAAAAAAAGATCTGATTTAAAAATGGCAAAACGTTGTCAGGAGTCTGATGGTTGTGATCAGGGGACAGCAGCTAGGTTTAGATGATGCGACGGCAGTGAGATCCCCCTTGAACAGTGCAGCAACACAGAAACATTGCTCTATTTAATAGAGACAATGGAGGAGATGAGCAGGTCTGAGTCTACACCTGGTACATTGCTAGAATTATTAAACATTGTGCGATCAATGTCAGACGATCAACCAGAACCAGAGGGTACAGATAACCATCCGTATCATTCATTTGATCCTACAGTACCAAATATGGGATTAACACCCACTGATATTGACATGCTTGTAAGAGAGGGTGGTGATATTGGTGGTTATACTGTGGTCCCGAGACTCAGATTCAATAGTCTGGAGATACATCGGCGTATAAATCTGCGTGTAATATCTGCCACAGACTTAGCAGCCTACGCTATATTTTTACATGATATTTTGTCTGAAATAGTGTCATTTTCCAGACTGTTGGCTGGGGATGACTGGTTAATTAACATAACATTGAGAGGTCCTGTCTAACCACTGATGTTAACACTGTCTTGTCACCTAGCAACGATTACAGTGTGGATGTCTTCTCAAATCAGATTGAAAAGATAATGTAAAGTAACTCTGATGTGCGGGTTGATGATAGTTTGGATCTAAATGTGACTATAGCAAGGAGTAAATAAGGGGGTGTATATCGAAAGATACGTGATCTTGCCCATAACGAAGTGATCACCAGAAACAGGATGAATCTGTTCTGCCCCATCAACACTTCAAATAATCTGTGTTTTGCAGTCTGCTTGGCACATTTTCTAAACCCTCAAAAACCACACACAAATCTAGAACCTATAGCAGCAGCGATGCAGAAGATGGTGGGGTATTCAGAACAGCATAAGATAGGGTTTAATGATATCACACGGTTTGAACAGATGTTACACATTAAAATAGTGGTCTTCCATAGGTCATGCACTGGTGTGTTGGAGAAGTATACGTCCAATGATGCACAACATCACAAAACAGTGTTCTCGTACCTGCACAATGGCCATTATTTTATGATTAAGAAGTTGAATGTGTTCATAGGCACTCCATATGTGTGTGACTACTGCTACCAGTGTTTTACTAACCGTAGAGATCATTGTTGCAAATACGTCTGCGATATCTGCAATGGTCCTGATTGTTATAAGTACTTCAAGAATTTCACGTGGATTGCCCACAATGCTTCTGGTTTTGATAACTTTATACTTTTGGAATATTTCACAAAAGCAGGGCTCACACTTAAAATCACTATGCAAGGATGTCGGATAATTTTAATGTATGACAACACATTCAAGCAGCGCTTTACTGACAGTTATTTATTCATACCTATGCATTTGGCCATGACATCTGCTGCGTTAAATCTAACATGGGCAGAAAAAGGTTATTTTCTGCACAATTTCAACAGATTAGAAAATGAGAATTACATAGGACCATACCCGGACAGGTGTTTCTATGGCTATGAGACAATGTCTAACAAAGAGAGGGCTCTGTTTGACGAGTGGTATATTACAGTATCAGGTAAAGTGTTTGATTTTAAAAAAGAACTTGCCATGTATGGCAAGAATGATGTCGTTTTGCTCAGGGAGGCTTGCATGAAGTACCGCGATGAATTCATACAATGTACCAAACTTGATATGTTTAGATGTACCACTTTAGCAGCATGTTGTATGGCAGTGTATAAAACCCACTTCCTACCAAAAGACACATGTACACCAGTCAGAACAAGACATACTCAAACATTTCCACTGAATGGCTTGAATATGTTAAAACAACACGCAGCGCAGACATTCAGCATGCGTTAAACCACAGCGAGATGGTGATTGGAAAATACCATCTCGATGGTTATTATGAAAAGGACGGTGTAAAAAAGGCTCTCGAATTCAAAGGCTGTATGTTTCACGGGCATGAATGTCATTATAATCCTAACCATTTACACCCATTATCAAAACTGCCCTACGGCACACTCAGAAGACAGTTTGATGACAAGGTTCAAATTTTAGAGCGTGCATATGGTTGGAGGTAGAAGTGATGTGGGAGTGTGCTTGGAACACTGCTAAACAGACTGATATTGATGTGATGGCATTTATGGCCACTTACACACATCCTGAAAGATTGAAACCACGCAACACTATATTTGGTGGTCGTACTAATGCGTACAAGCTGTATCATAAAGCTGACAATGGTGAAAAAATACTATATGTCGACTTTACAAGTTTGTACCCCTTTTGCCAGGCCAAGAAATGCTATCCCATAGGACACCCCCAAATAATTTTCAAGGATTCTGAACCTCTTGAAAAGTATTATGGATTTGTCACAGCCACAGTACTGCCCCCGCAAAAACTGCTTCATTCCGTCCTTCCCGATAGGACTGGCGGCAAGCTTATGTTTCCGCTCTGCCGCACATGTACGGAACAGCAGAATCAGACCACCCCGTGTAGACACACTGATGAGGAAAGGGCTATTTCAGGCTGCTGGGTTAGTATCGAACTGTTAAAGGCTGTGGAGAAGGGGTGTGGTGTAATGAAGTTGGACGAGGTATGGCATTTCCCTCAATGATCAAAAACCTTGTTTTGTGATTATGTTAAACATTTTTACAGTACAAACAAGAGGCCAGTGGATTCCCCGTGCATGTTGTGACAGATGCAGACAATGAATCTTACATCGACGATTACTTTGAGAAAGAGCAGATTAAGCTGAATCTTGATAAGGTAAGTCTTAACCCTGCACACCGGTCTATTAATAAACTTCTGCTGAACTCACTTTGGGGGCGATTCTCTATGCACGAAAATTTGCCATGTACGGAACTACTTTCAGACCCTGAACAGTTTGCCCACCACATTTTTGGCGATGGTTATGACATTAAACTCTTCTCATTCATGCCAGACACTGTTGCACTAATTCAGTGGTGTTACGCGGATGGGAAAGGCGGTCAGACCCATGACATTAATGTCTTTCTTGGTGCGTTTACAACTGCACATGCGTGTCTAGAGCTGTATGAACTAATGGATAAGCTGGGGGATAGGCTGTTGTACAGTGACATAGACAGCGTCATCTTTACTTCTAGAGACAACGTCTAGGAGCCTCCATTAGGGCCTTACCTTGGTAATCTGACTGATGAGGTTGGGGATGGGGATCACATTGTAGAGTTTTGTTCAGGGGGCCCAAAAACATACGGCTACCGCACTGCTAAGGGTAAGGTATGCATGAAA